>NW_026267131.1:977211-993318 GCF_000697945.3 Frankliniella occidentalis | reverse complement strand
GCTTATCCAAAAAGGCCATCAACCCTCCCCCTAGCAATGGCTTGCCCGTACATGTCTCTCCCCCCCCCTTTCCCCTCTCTGTGTCTGTATGTCTCTCTCTCTGGCACCAAACACGCGGAATCGACTCAGAATATCGACGAAATTGTAGTGAAAACGGGAAAAAACAAGACATGTCAAGGTATGGTAGGGGTAATAGGGGATGCGGGCCTGGCGTGTGCTCGTGCCACTGTTACACACACAAGCGCGCGCACAGGCACACACACACACACATGAGACCACCAGTGTGTTTATATGTAGGGGCTCCGGTGGAAGGGTATACGGCGGGGTTAGGTTGCGCCAAATGTGACCCGGGGACTGGGACCCTCCCTCCCGGCCACAGTAACTACCAATCAACATTCTTTGTTGTCTTTGTCCTATTCATTTCCAGGGGGTTTATCACTCTGTGCCCGTCCGTGCCCCGGTGGCGGGTGGCACGACACCCAAAAGTTACGAGACGAAACTTTAACAAGCCGCGGGCTGTTCGGTTCGAACTGTGTTTCCCTTCTGCGGCGCGAGGGTGGCCAGCCGGCTGAAAGGACTCGATACGAGATGAGATGATGGAGACACTCAAATCCACCCGCGGTCTTTGATTCCAAACGACTGACAGATTTATCTTTCTCTATAAAACACCTGCGCACAAAAACCTGCGATTTAGGTTTGGCTCACAATATCTAGACAACACTTTTGAAGAAGACGCTCACACGACAATGCCCTATAAGTAGCAGGGTCACATGATTGGCGCATAAGAAATGCACCCAAAATTTAAGCCCTGCTACCTAGTTTGTGATCAAAAAAATAAAAAACGGAGCAACTTTACAGAATTTATATATGTGTCCGAGTACTGTACCTTTAAAATTCGAAATTTTTCCATGAATTATCTTTACAAAATATATTTGTAACTTCTTTAGAAACGTTTTAAAAAAATGACAAAAAATATTTTCGGAAATCCTTCCTTAGGCTACAAAGCATGACGTAACATTTTGGAGGTTAAATTACGCAAACTGTTTACAGTGTGGTTAATCGTCAATAGTAAAGGGTTGATCGTCTCTTCTTAATCCCCCCCTGCACTTCCTCGACTCGATACCAAGTGTCAACACAAGACCAGGTCCGACATCCGGCTCGGGCCGCGACCTCTGCATCCAGCCGCGCGGCGGCCGATCCCAGCGCAAACATTACGCGAAAGGATTACTGAGCGCTTTCAATTTGCCCCTCCTCTATTGAAGGACCGTCGAATAAGGTTCGGGTATTTGTCATCGCGGCGTTTTTTAACGTTTACTTCACTCCTATTCCATACTCCTTTTTACTTTCCTTCACCGTTCGGTCGGGACCGTGCCTGCGTCACGAAAAAAAAAGGAATGGCGATAAGCTGACGTCGTCACAGTCGTTTAGCCTATCGTAGGAACCGGAAGCGATGTAGAGGGAAACCAGCAGAAACACCTCGGAAGAAAAGATGGCCTGGCTTGAGTTTGTTATATTTTAAACGAAGGGAGCAAAAAAACAACAAAAAACAACTATATATACGTAGACAAAAATTAAATACTGGCGTTGTTCTTTGCTGGCCTGCTGCCCCAATCCTCGCAAACGACTAAAAGCTGAATCCGACAGGTTTCCCCGATTTCCCCGCACGACCGTTCAGTGTACGCGCACGTGTACTAGTAGCTTGATGATTATGGGGCACATTTATCTCAAAACGCCACTCAGTCCCCAGAACGTTGTGCCCCTTGCACTGCCAATAGGCCAAATCCCGCCAACGTCATTCCTAACGCACACATTTCCCGGCTGCAGTGCGTCGAATCAGAGCGTGGGCCGTAAAATCAGCGGCAGGTCGCGCCGGGCCGCGGCCCCCTTTTCATCTCGAACGCCGCAAATTAGTCGACCATCAGGGAGATTTTGACTGTCGCGCATGGGGCCAAATTGATTATACCGCCAAAGGGGCGATACCTGGCCGGGAGCCGTTCGCAAACCACAACCACGTGTGCGCGGCGGAACACGACGAGTCGTCCTGCAGGACCGTGTGGGTTATCACTGAAAACACCGTACGCCGTACACAGACACGTGTGTATCATGCACACATTGACCTGGGTTTAGGGTTCAGATCGAAGCTTTTTGGTTGCACTTTAATAAGTCTAGCACTGGGAGCTAAACGCAGCCTCCTATCCCCAGAAGATTTTACTGCACATCACACAAGCTCAATGGTGGGGCAATATCTCAATTTGAGCGAGGACGAAGTTGGTACAGCATGTCTGCAGACACACGTTTAGTGCCCTAAAGGAGATACTTTTTCGGTGCAATTTCAGTTTGTTTTATTTTGTGCAGTAATATCCAAACTATGACTCAAATTTCATTTCTGACGGCTCCATTGAATTCCTCGTAAAATTTTCGTTCTACGACCACACTTTACACAGTTTTCTAAATACGTGCAATTTAATGACACCTCAAAATTTTAATAACACTGCAAACACAAAGGTGGGACTTAATGCGTTTCTGGGGGTTGGGGGTCTAGGATTTTAATGCCTTTGAAAAGACACAAAAGTGTCAACATGCATTACATTTTAACTCTATTGCGGGCAGTTTTAATGCCTTTGCAGGGGTCAGGCGCGGTATAAGAGGGGGGCGACAGGGGGGGGGGGGGGGCGATGTATGTGGGTTGCCTACATACAGGGGTTTTGTCCCCCCCCCCCTCTCCCTTACACCGCGCCTGGCATGGGTGCCAATTTTTATTCCTTTCACTGTGAAAAATATCGTCGAAAATTTACAATCTTTTTGTAAACTTGAATTATAATTTTTAACTCGATAATGCATTTTAAGTTGATGAGTACTGTATGGACTTTTACGATAACAAATGGTAGTTTTACAACTTGCGCCAGGGAAAATTTTCCTGTAAACCTTATTGTATTTTTCAGTGCAGCAAAAGGCATTAAAACCGTTCCAGTCCTACTTTTGCTTTTCCTGTGTATTTCTATTTATTGTTGTTTTTTTTAAATCCCTAAACGCATCATTGTAGCGTTTTCAGTGATGCGAGAATTGAAAGGATATAGCGGGTTGAGTCACAGCCAATTTGATATAGAATAAGTTACAGCAGTCGCAAAATGGCTGAAAATAAAGTCGGCTAAAAAACAGAAGTGTGACCGAAGGGTTTGTTTGTCGTCCCTTGATGGGTGGGCAGGCTGAGCCAGGCAGGCGGGCCGCTTTGTGTGTTTTTCGCTAATTTGCGTCCAAATGAGGCGGGCCTGTTTGTTTCCTGCGGGGGCGTGCCAAATCGCGTCACGCTCACTTCGGCCCTGCTGTGCGGTCCCACGGGCCGGGGGAGAGAAGGGGGTTGGGGAGCGGGGAGCTCAAAGAGTTGTTGTTGCAGATCACGGTAAAACTGATTTTGGTTTGGGTTTATAGTCGTAGTTTGATTAAAAAAAAAAAAATGCTATGCTGCAGTCGCTTGCAAAACTATATCTCCGTTGTCAATGTCGGAATTTATTTTAAAATTGGTGGAAATAACTACATAAGAGTCACATAGAGAAAGGCGTTTTTGTAACAAGGGTGACATTTAGCATTTTACGAAATAAAGGTATGTTTTTCCAAAAATTCTTTGCCACCAGGCACTTAGCCTATAGGCAATACCACACATAAAACGCTCCCTCTATGTTGCAGTATTTCAGAGCAAAACCACCGAGAGCGGGCTTGACAAAAGCGCAGCCGTGCGCTTTGGGTGATGGATGGAGGGATGGGTGGCGTTTGACACGGTGGCCTAAGCGCGCTCCCAACCCCGTCCACCCTCACCGTCCTGCTAATCGCATCCCCTCCCCGGCGATCATCGCCGATGTAAACACGACGCGGCGCTGCAGTGCACTGCATGAGGTGGCGCTTTCAGACCTTTGATGTTCGCCGCAGACGATGTCGCCGCCAGCGCTGCCGCTCCAGGAGAGGCCCGGTGCGGGTGCGGTGAGGTAGGGGAGGAGGAAATCCGACGCAAAACGCTCGTCTTCGAAAATAAAAATAAAAAATCACTCGGATCAGAAACTTATTTCGTCACCTTCACTGATAAAGTAAGTGTTCAACTGCTCAACAATTGTAAGTGTGCAACTGCAAGTTGAATACTTGCAAGTGTGCAAATCCGTAGCTGTACACTTGCAACTGTTCAACTCGGTAGGTGTGCACTTTCAAGTGTGCAACTCCTCAGTTGAACACTTCTTAAGATTGTACGCTCACTGTGCAGGAAGTGTTCAACCGAGGAGTTGGTCACTTGCAAGTGCACACCTACCGACCGAGTTGAACACTTTCAAGTATTCAACTTGCAGTTGCACACTTGCAAGTATTTAACTTACAGTTGCACACTTGAAAGTGTTGAGCAGTTGAACACTTAGTTTATCAGTGTTTTCTTAGCGTCAGAACGATATCTTCTTTTCGTCAAAGTGGAAAGAACATTTTCCACGACCTTACGCGGGTGCAATACGCCTTGCTGCCGCCCATATGCCGCCATCACGCACGAGAACAATATCATTATTCAACAAAAACAACGACAAGAAAACAAAGGTCCCAGCCGCCGCCGTACTTGTTTAAATATCTTGTCACTTGACGGCGCGCGCGCCTGACCGGAGCCTGTTATTATATTACGATTTACTGACCGTCGCCACCTCTGATATTCTTCCCCTCCGTTCCTCTCTCCCTCCCGGCATGAGGCATAAGGCTCGATTCATCTGGTAAGTACCACTCCGCTGCTCCCCGCCTCTGTCTCCTCTCACGAGTAATATTCTCTGCCCCTCCTTGTCCTTCTTCACTCCGCCGCTACACATTATTGGCGCCCCGGCTTACATCGCCAGCGGGCTCTGCTCGGGCCTTGGCGTAATGTTAGAGTGACTTACATGCGCCGCGCGTTATTTATAGTAAGTCCAGAGCTATTAAAAGTGGGTCGGCATCAAGATGTTTGGAACACGCGCGCCCCGCTGACGTCATGTGTGCGAGACCTAGACCATTGCAATTGCATCTGACATGGCCGTTGCAACTTTTCGCGTATTGGGGCTATTCTTGAGTGATCTGTCTGCGTCCCTTTTCCCCTCAGTGGTAATAAATGTATAATGCATTTGTCGGGTTGTCTCCGCGGTTGTCTCTACTTGGCGTAAGAGATAGGCGTCATGGTGAGTGGCGACAAATCTATCCGAATTCATCCGCCAGTAGTGAAAAACCCTGGCCTTTGCTTTGTAAGGAAACTGGGAATACTTGACGTCTTGCCTGCCTTTCTTCTCACCTTCCAATCGATCAATTTTCTATTACTTTTAGCAAAAGACATGCCAGCAGGACAAAATTTAGAGTAACGGTTCTGGTTCATGGGGGCTGTGTGTTTCACCCGGTGCCGCTCACCGCGCCTCGCCACGCCATTTCACGGGCCATTTGCACCCTCCACCTCCACGTCCCGCCCCGTATGGCGCACCTCTGCCTGCCGCCCCGACAACCTCTGACCTTCCAAGCCCGGCCCATATGGTGCGCGTCACACGCCCGGCCCGACCTGCTCACCAGATATCCCCATGATGAAGGACCCAGCGAGGCGAGCAGCGGCGGCGGATGTGGTGGTGGGCTCTGTCGTCATCCGGCGCCCAAAGACGCGCCCGGGGGAGGTCGAATAGTGATAAGACTTCATCCTCAATAAGGAGGGTGCACACTGACAATGAACTATTTTGTGCGTAGCTATACGTACAACTGCCACCAATACATAAACTACGTACAAAATTTGCTATGCACAATATTATACGCGATCATACGCAATGATGTCTAATAACGGTTAAAATGGTGCGTGCACGTTACGTATGTTATGGTTGCACGTAAGCTACGCATGCAATAGTACATAGCGATTCTGTGTGTGGATCACTGGAAACGCTGGATGTGTGGATACGCACTAGTTCACGGGTGCGCGAATAAGACGACCATCCTCAAAGTGTAGTGATGATACGAAGTGTGTTTGATAGTCAGTGAATGTGAAAACTTGTTGGAAGGGCTCAGCTCACTTGGGCACAAATGCACGAGGAGTGAGGCGCCGCGCTACACGGGACTGGGCCACGCCACGGCCACACCTCGGACAAGCCCATTAGGCACCGGCTGACATAATGAAACGAACATGTCTTGGATAAGGACAGGCGCGTTGAGCCGCATAGTGGTCCGGCCGTCCTGCTTGACCCGCAGCTTACTTGGCGGGGAATATATTTCCCCATCATGTACAGGTACTTTCTGCTAGGTTCACCTTGATAAACTAATTTAATCTATTAAGTCCCTTTGCTATTGAAAACGATGGATCGTGTGTCGAACCATAGCGTGCTTTTAAAACCTTAAAAATAGAGTATTCCTAAAGAAATATATAGGCTTTTTCTCCTCTCTTTTCGAGTTGCCAAAACGGTTGCCTCCTCGTCGCACTCCGCACCAGACACGCCGCCGGGTCTTTTTCGACCGACCAGTGTTTTGATTTGTACATATCATCAAATTAATTCTAATTTATGATGTCTGAAAACTGGCCCGAGGCGCTGTTGTGGGTCAGACACTCGTCCTCCGCAGACCGTCCAGGAGAGGGAAAGAAAAAGAGCGCGCTGATGACGGAATTTATTACGTTTGATCGTTTGAGATGGATGCTGGCTGGCGTTACTTTTGAGGGGAATTATTTTACCAAACGCAACCTAAAATAATCTGGAACAAAAAAAATTAGAACAGGGCCCCATTCACACCAGGCGACATACGGTCGCCGACCCACCCCAACGCGTTATCGGAGATTCTATACTCTGAAAGTGTAACAAGACCGCCGACAGTCTGGCGGTACCGTTACCTCTCCTCCAGCGTGTGCGTAGCATGGACGTGAAATATCCTGATGGTTCCTCTGCCTTTTTTTGCAATCTGTTACAAAATAAAATAAAAAATGGAGGACCCGGACCCAGTCGTTTTTTTTTTGTTTTTTTTTTTTTTTGCACGTTTCCCTCTTTCCTCCCCTCATATGCGATATGAAACTGTATCACAGAAATCAAAAATGACACGAGGTGGCTCGCTTTTAAAAAACTTATGATAGGAGTGTAAATGAAGCTTGCGGATTCGAAGCAGTTGTTAACATTTTAATCTTTTTCAAACGAGGCTATCGGTACTCACCGGTACTGTCGTGATATTGAGATGGGACAGCCTGAGTAGAAATGCCCAGAGCAGACACGCACGCCCGGCTGCAAGCGCGCGCGCGCACGCACGCACACACATCACTGGACAAGCAGTAACTTCCGTGTGGATGATCCCCCGTCAGTCAGATCTGCTCGCGCTTTCAATATTTCTGCAGATTCCGTCACAATTTTGCATCGTAAGAAGATTACGATATACAAATGCGATATATCGCCATCCCCAACGCCACAAAAGCGTATTAATGCAAGCTAACTTTTATACTTTGCCCGCGAAATCCATTTCTATCGCGTTACACAAGAGTGACCAGTAGGGGACCGAATAAGCTCAAGAGGTATTTCCTCTATCCGAATCTGAAAAGGGAATGCAAAATTACAAACGATTGAACTACCGACTTTTTTTCGTCTGGTCTTTGTATGTGGACGCCACGATTGACGATTCAGGGATTGCATGAGAAACATATGACTGCCAGGTCAAAGGTCACAGGTCACGGCTCTCCCCAACTGTACCTTGATTTCGATGCCATGTCGTGATAAAAACGAGAATTTGGAGAGAGAATCTTTAAGGCACTTGTCAATAGCGGCAAAGCGCATCGGGATCGGAAATTGTGTTTCAGGGCGCTTATTGGCAGCCGCGCTCCTTGAGGATAGTAGTTTCTAGCAAGGTTCGTGCGATAAAGGGACAGCGAGAAGGAGCGAGCGAGAGAGAGAGAGAGTCAGAGGTAGGCTCGCGCCCCCCTTTTGTGGGACGGGGAAGGACAAATAAAACACGTGGTCGAGCCCCCCGGGCCCGACAACATAGACTGCGTCATCTTCGAAATGTATCAAAAAGCGGCAGCAGTAGCGACCGGGTCTTTGTTGCATGCGAGGGCGGGATCACCATCGCATCCCTCTTCGGTCAGGTTCTATCCAGAGAGAAGAGGAGAGCGGAAGGCCTATGGGTTTGGTATAGGACGAGCTGAAGCCGGCCGCACACGTGTCGCGAACCGGCAGCGGCCCGTCCGTGGCCGTTCGGCAGTACTTCGGGCTCACTTCGGAGTTCGTGAAACCCCCTAGCCGCGTAAGCGATGTGGACGGGACCCGGCTCGGCTCGGCCCGGTGGGCCGAGGCCCGGCTGGGCACGCCGCCTGGTGCGCCCAGCTCGACTCTCCCGGCTTCGTGGGCTCGAGAACTGCAGCTTCGGGTCTCGCGAACCGCGCCGAGGCCGGCCGTCTCCCGGCTCGGCTCGGCCTTCTGCGCTGCCTCGGCTTGGCATCGGCCTGCTCGGCTCAGGTGGCCGAGCGTTCGCCCTCCCCAGGACCGCGACCAGGGATGGCCAGCGGACGGGGGGAGGCCCCTGGAGCGCCCAGCGCACGCTTATCAGGGTTTTCCATAGGGGGGGGGGGAGGTACCACGGGGCGCTACAGGGGTTTTCCTAACAAGCCCAGCTTGGAAACGAGGACGCCAGTTGGTGTGTGAGAGCAAAACGGTCAGTTTTGCAGTGACGGGAGAGCAGAGAGGAAGTGTCGAAAATACTGGAGAACTCTACAAACTACGGTCCGTCCGCGCACATTACTTTTTAATATCGTCCAGTTGGTGTGAAGTGCAATGGCGCCTTCCTGTGTGTTGTGCAAGACGGGAAGAACCGTTGACAATCCGCTCTTTGGGTAAGTACATCTCTAGGTCGTACACACTAAGACCTTATGAACATTTTTATTCATAGCTTACTAAGTTCTGTGTACGTGCTCCGCTTGCGCATTTTTAATACGCCGGTATGAACAAATTTGTTCATAAGCTTTTAGTGTGTAGTTCTTTTACGGAAATGAACATCTATGTCAGTGTGACTGGCCCCGGACCGGCCTGCTGTCCGGTTGGTGTGCACACTACTGTAGCCATCCGACTGTTGCCGACACGTAAAATATAAAATAAAATGCATTATTTTTTAATTTGTTCAGGTTTCCAACTGAAAGTGAGAGGCGTCAAAAATGGTCACAGTATTGTGGTTTCGACCAAGAGCCCTTGAGACACTTATTCCTATGCATAAAACATTTTAGGCAGGGCGATTGGTTTCACGAAGGGGAGAGGCATAGGCTTCGGAAAGGTGCTTCTCCATCCGTTCCTCTAGAGGTAAGAATAGATTTATTTTAAAATTGGTTGTAGCACGTTCTTTCCCTTTAAAACGTTTTGTGACCTGCACTGATAAACCAAGGGTTCAACTGCTCAACACTTGCAAGTGTGCAACTGCAAGTTGAACACTTGCAAGTGTTCAACTGCAAGTATTTAACTTGTAGTTCAACACTTACAAGTGTTGAGCAGTTGAACACTTAGTTTATCAGTGTGTGCGTGCGCGCGTTTGTGTGTGCGTTGTGCGTGTGCTGGTGCATGCACTTGTGTGTGCAAGAGAGGGGGGGGGGCGTTTTTAACATTACAACAAGAATTTTAATCAATATATTATTATAATGTTGCAGTGCATTCGTGAATCGTCTCAAGGGGCACAAAATAAGGAAAATGAAAATCTGTCCGTAAACTGTGGACGGCAGGACGCGGTTCGTACCACGTCCATCGATAGAAATCTGGTGAACCCGCCTGCGCTTGCACCTTTGTCGGCAAATAGGGTTGTTTTCCATCCCAGCATCACGGTAACCAGTCCGCCAGCACCTCCAAAAGTCGCTAAAATGGAAGCAAAAGCTGCACACATCCAGCCAGATGTCGCATCGAGTGTGCGAGCTCAGAGTGAGGTAAATGGACATAATTTAATGCGGTAATTATGACATTTTTACGGTCTGATGAAACCAACTTTTTCTTTAAAACAATTACAGAGGGAGATGTCAAAGACGCCGATATTATCTTCACCACCACCTCTTGTGCCCTTGTCTGCTAATAAGCAGCAGCTGCAGATGCCGCAGCCAAGCTCCTCCGGTTTAAAGGTACGCGCCTATATAGTGTTAAAATATCACGTTTAGTTGAATACTTCTGTGGGTATTCTCGGGCTGGCGCTGTATAACCGGGTGGGTGTAGGGGGGGGGGGGTCCCCCTCTGCCGTCTGCACACTGATAAACCAAGTGTTTAACTGCTCAACACTTGTGAGTGTGGAACTGCAAGTAAAATACTTGCAAGTGTGCAACTCGGTAGGTGTGCACTTCCTACACATAAAGCGTTCAATCTAAGGAGATGTTCAGCCGAGGAGTTGCACACTTGCAAGTATTCAACTTGCAGTTGCTCACTTACAAGTATCGAGCAGTTGAACACTTGGTTTATCAGTGCAGTAAGCTATTTGTCCTTAAAGCTCAAATCCCTATATTAATGCCACCGACGGTACAACACCAAACAGCCCCTTGCGCCTAGGTGGAGCCGCGACCTGTATGTGGTCACGGCCTTACCCCGTACACGACACGGTGACTCGGTACCCTCTAGTCACGGGGACGGGGTCGCCCTGGGGTCGCCAGGTCACCGAGTGGCAGCCCGCGCGGGAAATTTCTTACACATGTACAAGAGATGGAAAAAGCTAAAAACGCTCCTCGTGGGGAACTCCCAATTAGACGAGCGGGGCAGGTGCGGAGTACCCCCTCCCCTATCCCCCGGTCTCTTTGCAGTCTCAGGCTTGCACCTCACGATTAGTTAAAATGACAATTTTTTGCGAAATAGTTTTTAATTTAACCCTTCATCCTTTCCAGGGAACTGAGTCGCAGAAAGTGTCACCGTCCGTGGACAATCTGCAGAAACAAGTAAGAAAACTAGAAGTAGAAAAGCAGCTCGCGGAAACACAGGCTAAGGTTTCAGAGGAGAGGATGCTGAAGTACATAGAAAATCTAGAGACCAAGTTAAAGTGGCAAAAAACACAAATAGATGAAAGCAGAAAAGAACTACTGAAAGAAAAGGAAAGAAATTTAACAGCATTTGCTTCGAGCAAAAAACAAAGGCAGGCGCATCGTAGAGTGAGAGAACGGGTCGAAAAATCATTACGTGTTGACGTTGAAAAGAAAAGGCGAGATAATTCAGAGTACATTAAAATTAAGAAGTCGGTAACCGATGATGCGATTGTAGCCTTACTTAAGAGAATTACAGGTGAAAATACTGGAGCATTTGATGATCCGAATTTGCGTTCGTTTGCTATTACCTTACATTTTTACAGTCCTCAATCATATATGTATTTACGTCAAGTGTTAAAACCCCGTGACAACCCGAAGGCTAGCATTCTTCCCAGTGAAAGAACGTTAAGGAACTGGTTCTCTAGCATTGATGGCAAACCGGGTTTTACTTCAGAATCTTTAAATGCTTTGGAAGCTTTGTCAAAAAGGGAAAAGCGCCAGCTGCCCGTATCCCTTATGCTTGATGATATGGCGATACATAAGGGCCTGAATGTAGCTACAACTGGCAACAGTGGGGGTATTGATTTGGGGCCAGATTCCGAAAACTTACAAGCACTTAAAGTAAGAAAAGAAGAGGATAAAGGGAATGAAGGGGATGAAGGGGATGAATATTTGGCGACAGAAGTGTGTGTTTTTATGGCTGTATGTATGGACCTTCCATTGAAAATCCCTGTAGGTTACTTTGTCCACGATGGACTGAACGCTGATCAGTTAGCAACACTGGCGCGGCAATGCATGATTGATTTGTACAGTGTCGGGGTGGTTGTTCGGGCTATAGTGGCTGACGGCTTGTCTGCCAACAGGAGGATGGCGAAATTGCTTGGTGCTGATATCAATCCTGTCTCAGTGGCTAAATTGAAACCCGGTCGTGCAGCAGTAGGGAGTCGGGTAACCGAAAACAAAAATTTTAAACCTTTCTTTAAACATCCATCAGATTCAAATATTAGAGTTCACTACTTCATGGATATTTGTCATATGATAAAATTGGTGCGAAATGCTTTGGGAAATCGGAAAACTTTGAAAAATAGAAACGGCGAAACAATTTGTTGGAATTATATAACTAAACTTCACAATTTACAGTTGCAACAGGGTTTAAAGTTTTGTAATAAATTATCAAGTCGCCATATTGAATGGGATAAAAATAAACAGAAAGTGTGTTATGCAACTCAGACTTTAAGTAAAAGTGTTGCAACTGCATTAGCATTTTGTAATAATACACTAATGATGCCTGATTTCAAGGACTCTACGGCCACTTCTCAGTTTCTGAACACTTTTAACGATCTATTTGATATTTTTAATTCCTCATCTTCTCATCGTTACGGGCTTAAAGCCCCTATGACATGTGAAAACGAAGAATCGTGGTCACGTACCTTTAACGATGCTAAAAATTACATTCTAGGTTTGCAAATTATGGACCCCAAAACCAATGAGTTTCGTTCCGTTTTTGAAACAAAAAGAAAAGTTGGGTTTCAGGGATTTTTAGTTGGGATTGAATCAGTGAAAAACCTGTTTAACGATGTAGTCAGAAACGGAAGTATGCCGTACCTCAGCACCAAGAAATTGAGCCAAGACCATTTAGAGGCATTTTTTGGACAGTGCCGTCAAAAATTTGGCCCGAACCCAAACCCGACAGCTGCTTTGTTTGAATCTGCTTACAAACAAATCCTTATTGGCGCAGAAATTAAAGCTTCAAAATCAGCAAATATATTATCAGATGAAGATATTAAAATTTTACACACAGAAAAGACGGGTGAGTTTAAAAGAAAAGCCGATATGTTAAAAAAGGCAGCTGACAAGGAGCTGCGTGAGTGTATTGTTAGTGAGTTAGTTTATTATAGTAATTTTTTGCCTAACCCCTGTATGAACCGTCTTCCTAATTTTGCTCCTAATGTGAAGGCAGTGGTTGGATATGTTGCTGGTTATACTGTAAGATCTTTGCGTGAAAAGACAAAATGTCCTCAGTGCCGCGAAGCTCTGACAGCAGTGGACACAAATTCAGCAAATATAGAAAAATACTCGGCTTTAATCTCCTTTAAAACTATAAATAACGGCTTGACTGTGCCCACTAGGTATGCAGTCTTTGTATGTGCTTTAGTCGAAGAATACTGTGATACTTCTAACAAAATTGATACTGTAAAGAAAATAATGACTCTAGTAAGAAGTGAGGAACAAATAATTAAAAATGTGACAACTGAAACTCTACAGAACCCAATTTCACAAAATTTGTGCCAAACGGAAGGTCATATTAGAGATTTGACAATTAATATATGTAAAAATTACTTTAATATCAGGGCTCAGCACAGAAAACGTGTATTTAATAGTCTAGGACTAAAAATGCGTCACAATCTCTCTAAACTAATTCTATTTAATAACCAGTAATTGTTCAAGTGTTGTTGTTGTTGTCTGTCCTTGTTTATTTTTGTAATCTGTCAGTTTGTAGACATTTATAATATGATGTATATAATAAAAAAGCTAGCTACTTCAAGCAGACGGAAAGGCTGTCTTATTTCTATCTGAATTCCTTGTAAACAATTTCTAGGCACGAGCGCAAACATGCGTCGCCAATCTACGAAGATTCAAAAGATCGCGCGCGCTCGCCTCCGAGTGACAGCCGATTTGCTTGTCTTCGTCGCACCCGTGAGCACAAAGGAGAGGGAGCGAGACGCCTGCTCCTTGCCTGCGCTGGGCTACTCGAAGGTGGCCCTCCCCCCACCCCGTTCCGCCCAGCCAATAGGCGCGCGGGACGGCGGCCGCTAGTGCGCTTACGCACGGGGGACCAGGCCCGAAGCTCGGTGAGCCCAGTGACCAGATGTTTTGCGAGGCACGGTTTTATTGCACCTCTTTCCGCTCTCCCTTTCTCTCTGGTTCTATCCATCCTATATCTCCCCGGCGGTGCTGGTCATCCGATGGGGTGGGCGGGCGAAGGCTAAATCGGAGGGAGGGGTCGGCTAGGCTGTGCTTTACGAGTCCGTGCCAATTTTTTTTTACAATCCTCCCAAGAAGCGGCTTGCGACCAACAACGGCGGTTCCGTCCAGCGCATAGCGCGCCCCGCACTTTTAGCACAGTGCAGAATATTATTTTTAAAAGTTGCATGTAAGTAACGAGTTATTTAGTTTTTATAATCGGATGCGTGTGTATGCCGGACTTTAACTACTCTTGTTTTCTATTTTACTTCACTACCTGCATTGGCACAATTACTAAAACGTTTTGCACCATATAGACTAATGCCGTTCCGTGGCTTTACTTCTCAAGTATGGTTACTCAGGTGGTATAAGGGATCCGAGAGGCGCACCGGTAGCCCACGCAGCCGCAGACAGCGCTGGAAGGCCCCCCGCCTCCCCCCTGCGCACATACCGTCGTCTGTCAAGGCGCTACCACTATGTCAACAACATTTTTGTAGGCAGACCTAAGTAAAGACGAACTCAATACAGAGCAGGTCGCGCCACGCCACACCGGAACCGTTCCCGTCGTCTGTTTGACCTCCCTCACTCAGTAAACTGGCCAGGTAAGGGGCATCCTTCTCATTCAGAACGGTAATTCAGAAAGTCAAAAACCAGCAGCTTTGCTTCACAACTTTGCCTATTGAGAATGGTACATATTACACTCCCGAAAATTATTTCGTGCAATGAGGTTTTTGTTTCTAATAGAATGTGAATGTATTTCTATATGTGTGCTCGGTATTCAAGGATTCTCTTTTACTCCCAATGCTTTCTGGTGGTGTGCATCCTGACAGCGGCACATCCTGAGACTCTTCCGTTATCGTGGCGACCGTGCTGTCCTGCGCCTTACCTAACCATACACTCTGTGTACGCAACGGTAGTCTATTTACTCATCGCACGTGGGTCGTGGCCCCGGGTCCCGGAAGTCCTGGGCTGGTCCTCTTCCCTGTCCCCCTCCTCGAGCCACCCCCGCCCCACAGCGAGCGCAGAGATGCTGCTCAACCACACTTGTCCATTTACCGTACACGCACGGCACTTCCGATTTATCAGACAGGGAGTGTTACAATTCTTGTTTTTTTCCGACGAGCTCCCCCCCCCAACACACACACACCCTTTTAAATGCAATATTTCCACCCACCCCATCGCCCCGGTCCTCGTCTCTTCTCAATTTGGCAGAGGCGGCAGTTCTTTTTCCTGCTGAATCAAACAAGGAAGTGCCAGGGGCCGCCGCTGGCCGGATAATAAGACAGGATATGGACCGCTGCGCTTCCTCCCCATCCCCGTGTATCACTCAATCCACTTTTCATTAAGAAACAATGTGCGAATAATAATGTATTTGCAAACGCGCTTGGCAGGAGCAGGGTTTTGCCGTATATGTCACGTGAGTAAAAACATTTTACTGGGCTTTGACGCAAAAATAGTGCCCCTAACGATGCACATCGACTTGACGTGGGCTGGGATGATGTGTGCGCCGAATCCTATCAGTAATGTGGAAAGAGGGGGGGGGGGGGGTCCACGTTGGATCGGTCAAGGTGTATAAATAAAAAATAGACACTTTCCTAGCCGACACAAGTCTGCGCGACGCGCGTCGCCCCATAACTCGGCTGCCATTCACTGCTAGATTAGGGTGCCTGGCGGGCCCCTCCCCCTGGAGTCTCCGTCCGGGACCTGGAGCTGCGGAGCCTGCCCGCGCTTTCGATACGGCTGACCACTGTTGCCTGATGCTGACCGGGAGAGCCTTTCAATGACCTAATGGCTCGGAAATTTTAGAATTCGCTCTCGCATTGTAAACGGCGGTGGGGTGTGTCATACGACATCGACGTGGGACGTACTCTGCAAAAATCTAAGCATCGGACACACAGAGCAAGAAAAGGGGGCAAGTGTAAACTCAGGGATTCAGTATATGTAATGCACACGTCCGTCGTTCTAAAGTCCCACATATTCACTCTAAATCTTTTACAAAAAGATTTTTTTCGTAGAATGTGTGTAATGTGTGCAACCGTAATATACAGGAAATTTCCTTGTATTACAAGAAATATCCTTATATTACACAAAAGTTTTCTTTGTATTACAATGATTTTTCTTTGTATTACGGTAGCACAAAATTCTTTGTAATTCAAGAATTTGCATTGTTAGGATTTAAGAGTGTT
>NW_026267131.1:967844-969501 GCF_000697945.3 Frankliniella occidentalis | reverse complement strand
CCCCCCGTCTTTCGCGATCCAGGTTGCAGCAGTAGCAGCGCTGTTTGCGACAAAAGCCCCCGCGCGAACAAGTCGGCAAATTTGTTCCCACTCGTCGAGCGATTTTTCTTCAAACTCCTTTTCTCCCACCCCGTTCTCTCTGTCCGTCTGTCTCTCTCTCTCTCTCTCTCTCTCTCTCTCTCTGCGGGCGCAAATCGTGAGGGGAAATTAATGGCAACTCGGTTCAGATCAACGGGGCACAGAATTCCGTGCAAATTTCTTTCACACACACACACACACACACACACACACAGACCTGAGGGGCAGCCAAGCACACGGGAGCAAGCAGACGGACGGGTGCCCCTCAGTAGCACATGTGTGTGCGCACATGCGCGTGCAGATGCTGCAGTACGCCCCGCCTTGCGTAAGTGAGTGGCAAGTGAGCGGCGGGGCGTGGTGCACCGGCAGCCGCTGGGTGCTGCCGCCGGGTTCTGCCGCTGCCCGCGAGGCCTCGGCCCGCTCGCGCGCCCAAGTCTCCGGCCGATCACGCCGCGCCACCAAGCACCGCGCGACATGAAGGGAACCACAGGCCTCACCAAGAAGTATTGAATTTGTGTACTGCTTGGCTTTAAACGGGAGAGAGGAGGTAAGTGAAACGAGTCGTCGGGACCCAGGAAAACTGTGTTTTTAAAATATTGCACAGCAAATCGTCCGGTCATTTAAATGGATTAGCAGAGCGCGATGGTGGTGGGTGGGTTGCCTACCCCCACGGCGCTAGTGCGCACATGTGCTGGCTGGCGGCCGGTCGGTGAGCCAGTGCTCTGGAAAATAGGAGTGAGAGGTGGGGGGGGGGGCAGAATCATTACATCACAAGATGCGGCTATCACTTAATGCCCCAACCACCGGCCGGCCCGGCCCGTCTCACAGCCCGGGCCGCATGTGATCGACACAAAAAGAGAGACATTGTCCTCACTCTCGGTTTGTACCGAATTAGTGGCCATATTCTTATGAGGGGGTCATAAAAAAGATTGGTGTAATAAGACCGTTTACTGCACTCGCTGGCGCACACCCCCTCACCTGCTGCTGAGTGTACACGGTCAGGAACCGACCGACAATTAGGAAAAATTTTGGAGCACCAATAAAGAGCAAACGGATTTTGCCGACAGAAAAAAAAACTGGCACACGACGCGGGGGGCGATTCGGGACGCGAAAGTTTCCGGTACCGCCAATCCGCGACATCAGATGCTACGAGAATTAAACGTCAAAGTTGGCAAAAAAAATGGCCTCCGCCATTGGACGACGTCGAAACAAACAAACTTCTTAACATTTCCCCGGCGGAGTTGAAATGTTACGTCCGTTCCGAATAGTAATCATTGCACTACGGCCATGCCTCGACCGTGAGATAGAGAGGGAAGAGTAACAGACATGGAGAGAGAGAGAGAGAGAGAGAGAGAGAGAGAGAGAAAGAAAGAGAGAGAGACGGAGAACGCGTACACTTTTTGAGCGAATGCAGCATTCCGAGTTGCGCACGCACGACGGCAGCGCACTCTGCGACTGCACCGCGGCCATAGCAATCAGCTAGCCAACGCCAATACAGACATTCCCTCATTTTTTTGTCGGAACGATATGATGAATGAATCAGAGAGAGAAGAGAGATAGAGAGATCGAGAGAGAGGGG
>NW_026267131.1:963063-967444 GCF_000697945.3 Frankliniella occidentalis | reverse complement strand
CCCCCCCCTTCTTTTTTTTTGGTCTGAATGTTTCAATCTGTGCGACAAAGGGAAGCGCGCGATTCCCTCAATAACGACCTCCGCGTCGGACGTAGTACGTACAACAAGTCGGCATGCGACGCCCCGCAACTTGCACCGTCGCCGCCCGGAGATACGGCGCTCCACGCACCACACGAGCGGCGGCGCGCTGCGGCCGCCGAACGCGTGAAGCAATTTGGAGCGGCCAGCGCTCCTTTTATTTGATCGCGCGGAAGGACTTTGCAACGCGAATCGGTCGCATTTTCACCTCGTTTACACTGGTCGTATTGACGGGGCCGCCGACGCCCTTCTTTATGGACTGTGCGCCGCGCGAGCTCCACCTTTTCGGCACCGCAGTACGGCGCGCGCACGTCCGCGAAGACGGTACGAGGAAAAAAAAGGAAAAGGGAATAATAGTGATGAATAGGTTTGTTGAGAAAATGTAATTACTATTGGAAATGCATTTAACTTTAGTTGCAACCAAGAACTTGGTTGTACTAGCCTTTTTGTTTTTAATTGGTGGTGTAGCTTGGCACCCTGGTCTGGTATCCTCATCAGAACTCACTAACAAGACAAGTACGGGCGGTAGCACCAGCATCATCTGAATGCATATGGGGCGTCGTCGACTTGATTGCACGACAGAGAAAGAAGCCTAGAGAGGGGGGGGGGGGGGGGGCGAGAGAGAAAGGACGAGAAGGAGACAGAGAGAGAGGCGCCGCAGCTGAGCTAGGTAGGCAAAGTCGACGGCATTAGCAACACGTCCTAAAGGTATTTCATTAAACAGGGCGGCGCTTGTCCATCGTTCTCACCTCGTAAAGGCGCGGCGTACTTAAGTGTGATTATGACGCATTACGGACAGCGCATTACCGTAATGGGCCCTCTGCTAGGACACCACATAAACCTCTCGGCTAACCAGGCTGCCGGCGGGCCCCGGGGGATGTCTGCTGCCCGGCGGACAACCGTAAAGGGGTACCTAATTTTTAAAATTTTAGGAGACTCGCAATAGAGGTTTAAGCCGTTCGGCACATGCCTGTAGAAAAGGGCACAGTTTACGCGCCTCTTTTTCTTTCTAAAGCTTCGTCCGGCTGACCAAACCCAGCTTGCGTCTTGCGCTTCGCATCGCAGAGGCACGGACGCGGGTTTGGCGCGGACATGGCGTGACACAGTGACGTGGGCTACTCTGGAAACGCAAGTGTGTGAATATCGCTCACTTGCAGGTGTGTGAATATCCATTCGTACACTGAGGGGGATAAACGTGTGAATTTTTCCTATAAAATTCACACGTTTACCCCCCTCAGTGTACGAATGGATTCACACACCTGCACGTGAGCGACATTCCCACTCACACACTTGCGTTTCCAGTGTATATGTGCAGCAGCATGCTACATGTTTTAGGTCAACCCCGACAGACTATTTAACTAGGTAAATAACGAGATGTCCGTGTCCTTTGTGTGACAGCGCAAAAGCACGGCCGCCGACCTCACACCAAAGCCCTGCACAATTTAATGCTGAGCTGAACTGCAGTTCAGTTTGCGCATGCAAACGGGAATCTTTTTCTTTCACAAATACTTAAAACAACTTCCCCACAGAGCGTGGGAGGTCGGTGGTTCGAATCCCGTCGATCTGAAATTTTTCTCAGGCCACCAAATTTCAAATGGACTTATGGACTTCAAACCTTGTCTCCCTCGTGGAGTTCCGACGGCGTAGTGGTTACTGTCCCTGGTGGCACTGGCACTGGGCCGGGGTTCGACTCACGGCGAAAGCGGGCCATGAGAGTTCCCCGGTGCCTGGCACCTTGCTGTGGTAGCGGGTGTATAACAAGACCTAGAATCTGACTTTAAAGGAGCTCCATGACCTGTGGTGGGTCAGTACAGTTTAACCAACGTACGCGTCAACTGTCTCACAAACCCCGGGAATATGTTCTGACCCTCTGACCACTGCGGTTGGGAGCGGAAGCGGCTGTTCCCGCGATCACAGAAGTCGTGCCAACGACTGCGGTGGGATTAGGAAAGTACTCCCCCATTTTTTTCATTTATCAGGTGTAGACTCCCTCGGGGAAGCATGGGAGCACAACCCTTTCGGGCCGCCGGGACGAGATCGGGCCACAGGGCACAGCGTGGTTTCTCTGTATTAACCTTTTCAGATATAATCCAAGTTTATTAAAATTTTGAGCTGAGTATAAAGCTGAGACTTGAATGCATTTCGCTGCTCACAAGGTGTCCCACACTTTGTTACGCCGACTCCCGGTCACAAGCGCATTCTCTGTGTCTCCTCTACTGTTTGGAGAGGCGGAGAGACGGGTTGAGAAGGAGGCGGGGGGCAACCCTGCCGTCCCAGTCCCACCAACCAGACTGCACCAAAAAACAGTATATCTGTGGGGGATGCGCGCTCTTTGCGCGCGCGTGTGATCTGTCACTGGGCGAAAGACGTCGGTTCAGTACAAAAAAATATAAAAAATAGTGATAACTTTTACACTGTAAATGTACACATGTGGGCAGTCATCGCGTTTCTTTCAAACACATTTACTTCTTCGGATTTCATCCTAAACTTCGAACTTCTACCGTCAAAGCGAGGAGAGAGATGCGGGAGAAAATTATGCTGTTGCTGCCATTCTGTTCCAAAAACGTTTGCTTGGCACGCACTTGTCTCCTTGCTATAGGCTCCTCCTACTCCTTATACAATCGTCCAGACAATGTGAAACAGGAGGTACGCACTAATCATCTCATGGCGGTGACAAGACTCACTCTCTGGTTTGACGTTAAAGGCCGAAATGGTGTGAACGTCTACCGCATGGCAATGTCACCCGCTGAGGATGACGGGCGACAGAAAGGGACCGCACGGGATGGGGACGCGATCAACCTGTCTCGCCTTTCGCGCGGGTTTCAGTAGCGATTCCGCGTTACTCATACATACATACAAGGTAATGTATTACTTTGCATTAAATCTCCATGCAGGTTTCGTATTTAAGGTGCTCAGCTGCTCAACATAATCAAGAAAATAAATCAAATTTGCAAAAGCGGGGTTTAAAAACATTACTATAGTTTGGAAGATTCAGAAAGAACTCTTATTTTGTATAAAAACTGTGAACTGTTTTCTTAGAGGTACCCATCACAAACCAACAACCTGGGTGGTGGCCGAGGTGCCGGCACCTGTTTTCCCATTCACTCTCCTTGTGTGTGTCCGAGTGGATTATTCGCAAGTTGCGCGAGTGCTGCTTTGCTCATAAAAACGGACAGAAAAGGAAAAGGAAGGTGTCAAACCGCGCGTCACCCGGCAGATGGATGGCCTGCGCGACATCACGCCATATATGTGAGGGCATGGCCGCGCGGGTCGCTTTGAGGCCCGCCGCTCTCGAGATGCCTGAACGAGTCGTTCGATACCTCGAGCCGCGAGACAGGGAATCCACCCGGTATAATTAGATCGAAATTCTCGCGTTCTCTCGTTAGACAACCTTTCTGCCCCACCCCAAGCCTCAAGCCGCTTCAGTCGATGTTCAACGCCAGTGCTTCCCATGTGTACAGTGGGCTGGGCGTAGAGCGGGGAGAAAGATTCGAGGTGTGAACTGCCACTCGTGTAAACTAAAGCAACCGGTGACAATTGGCGCAAATTATCAGCAGAGAGGACGACGAAACCTCGGGCTTGGGCGCGGGTGGGTGGTCCCCGGATATAGCTTCCGAGTCCTCCTGATGTCGCCTTCGTATAATGGTCGCGGTGCAGGAGAGTCACGCGAGATGAGGACCTGATGCGCGAGTCACACGCATGGGGCATGGGGCGAAGCATGCACCATAAACCATAAAAACCGACGGGCGCGAAATATTAAAATACCGATAAGAGACGCGCCGTCATCGTCGCTCTCAAATTTTTCAGGAACGTAGCACAACGACTTTTATCTGTCGGGCAGTCATTAGAGAGTGGCGCGTCCGACCCGGCTGCCTACCCGCGGCGAGCAAAGCACAGGAAACAATACAGCCTCCGCCCGGGTGGTCCGGGGCCGGGGCCACAGGGCCGGGGCCACCCTGCGTCCTGACCCACTGACACACACACACAGGGGTTGGGAGGGAAAAAACGAAAGTGATTACCGACCGTGGGAGCCGCAGCTAGTTGAGCACGCTTTTGTTTCAACCCGGCGGAAGGAGTCCGACCGAATAAGTTGCCCCCCCCCCTCTCTCTCTCTCGGCACTAATTCAATCGGTTATGGACCCATGTACTGTAGTCGGTTGGTTTGGGGCGTATACGGCATAGCTACCGGACAGAGTGCATACGAAGCATTGCCCCACCAAGCACACCCCTGCAGAAACTCCCGAGATCCGAATTCTCTCCCCTCTTTGTTTAGCACTGTCGATGAGTAACGCTCCCCCCCCCC
>NW_026267131.1:948393-961038 GCF_000697945.3 Frankliniella occidentalis | reverse complement strand
GGGGGGGGTCCAGTCTTTACTCCCCGGGGTGTACTATCGGCACGCGACTGTGTCATCGCGAGGATTACACGGCCCAAGGGGAGAAACCTCACACCAAGACAACGACAACGCTCAGGGTGGCGCCGCGAAGACCAGCGGACCAGTCGGTCAGCGGGGGGCTGAGAGGATAGGCGCCGGCGCCAACCGACACCCCCCCCCCCTCTCTCTCTCTCGCAAACCGTACAGTAAATAGAGACGGGACTGATGGCCAGACGCCGATTAGAGCGACACAGAGCAGAGCTATGTTTTGGCATGTCGAGCTGATTAGTTTTCCGTAAACACGGGGACGGACATCCGAAACGTCCGAAACGCTCAACAAGCACACACGAAAAAGCTTAAAAATAAACGTATTACACCATACACACAAATAGCTTATTCAAATATTTGTTAAACACCTTTTTTCCTGCAACGCGTTGTTTTATAGATTAAAAACTCGAGCAGGACGTTTCACCCAATCCATTTCACCCAAAACAATTCCTCCCATAATCAGTTCACCCCCGACATTTTACCCAAAGCACTTCACCCAATGACATTTGACCAAGTGGCACGTTTCACTCAAGCATTTATAGGTCCAAAAATTTCAAGTCTACATTACAACCAATAAAGAATTTACTTGAAAAAAAAAATCAACACGTGAGCGAATTTATCCAACCAGTTGGCCAACCAACCCATCCTACTTTACATGGACCGACTGTCGACAATTTTTAAAGCACAGATGAAGCAAAAATGCACCAAACGCAGTTCGAGACTGTTCCTGGGTGTATCTATCCCCCACAGCCTCAAGTGCCCTAGACATCATAAAAGATAGCGCTAGCATCCTAGGCAAGTTGACAAATGAATCCATGAGCAAAGTAGTTGTCTAGGCAGTGATTGCCGATAGCACATTCATAGTTTTCGCTTGTAGCCTTTGAGCCTTCGAGAGAAATGGCAAAGGGAAGTTGGAAACAAACTGGGAAAATAGTGTTGCATTTTGGATCAAATTGTTTTGGAACTAATATACTATTGGATAAAATATATTTGGGCCTTACTATTTTTGGGTAAAGCGCATTGGGTAAAATGTCTCGGAAAAACTGTCATTGGGTGGCATGGTTATAGGCGAAACGGGTTGGGTGAAACGGACCGGAGCCTTAAAAACTTGTCAAAATTTTAATGGACACGCGTCTGAATTTCAGCCTACGCGAGAAATACATAGAAAAAGTCTTTTTTTAAAGGTATGACGTCATACTTTTTGGTCTGACAGGGTGCCATAAAGCAGGCCGGCCTGGCAAGGACAGGCGTCCATCAGGTCGCACTGCAAGGCGTGGAATCTCGCCGACCAGGTGAAACGCCGCCACCATATCTCAGCCGAGTTCGGCGGGGAGTTGCGCGGGTCTCCGACGCGCGGGGCCCGCCTCCCGAAAGACCATCAGCGCGACCGCAACTGGCTCGCATCAGCCGCCCAGTTACGGCGGTCTCGGGCGCCAAAGGGCGGCAGCCGCAATGCGATAGTTATCGCGCTGCAGAGTGGCAAATTTTCTGTCGGTCCTGCTCCGTCGCAGTGATGTGTGGCTGCAGGGCGGCCAGCTCCCCGCAAAAATCTGGATTATTTTGCTAACGTTTGCGAGCAGCGCGGGGCGGTCACCAGGGAATTTTAGCAAGATCTGTGTTACAAGATACACAGCTCCGAGCACAGCCTTCTTCTGGTGTGAAAATGGGAAAAATAAACATTCTGACACTGCGACGATTTTATTTTATCGATTTGTGCTTCCTAATCGAAGGAAAAATAAAGCTGCTTTTTCGGCTTTTCTCCCCATTTTAATTATTTTTTTACCCTCTTTCCACACGTGTACTGTATTTTAATTTTCCCACCCTGCCGCTCACACGACCGTTCAAATAAAACAAGAAGGCACTCCCTTGCTTTCCGCTCGGCCAATTAACCTTTCCGATCCCATCCTGCTCCTCCTCGTCATGGACCTCGACAGCTTTGCGTGCGAGCAATGCCTGTATCGGTAGCGCACCTCTGCGTGTGAGGGGGCGCCTCCATCCCTGGGGCGCAGGGAAACATACCTCCGAGACGGGGGTACGAATATCACGGGCCCTCAGAAGGTGCAGGAAACACCTAACGAACTCATACGAATTAACTAGATCTATGGTATCTATATTTCTAGAATACCAATATCACGAATGGGGCCGTTTTGCGGAGGACACTGCTTTTGCACACAACCCCTACCCAGCGCAAGCAGTGTCTGCAGCGAGCAGGCTATACTCGCGAATATCCTAATTATGCGAGTGAATTCTTTCTGCTTCTGGCCGCACTTGGGTACCCTTATGGCCTGTCACCGCGGCGCCAGGGCGCCATTTGCATGATTACAACGGGCTGTAGGCTGAGCCCCGGCCCCGGCTGAGCTCCCGGCTGGGCCCCGGCTGGGCCCCGGCGGAGCCCTGAGGCTGCTGCGTGCGGTACCGTTGCGCGGGAGTATTTAAACACGCCCCCGGCGGCAAAAGCTTTTGGCCGCCGATATTTAAATGTGTGACCCCAGCCAGCCACGCCCCTCGCACCCACCAGCCGTCATCACAACAGTGGCGCACGGGAGACAATGGCACCGACTGCTCGAGCCGGTGGGCAACGCGCCGCGACCGACTTCGGAGGCCTTCCCTGTGCGCCAAGCATGACCCAGGTGAGGGGGGCTGCGTGCGAACACCCATAGGTCGTATAGACAGTTGGGGTGTAGTTGGGGGCAAGCCACATAATGTTCTCTTCGTTAATCGGAAAATGCATCCGTGTTTTCTTTCCGGGGAACACACTTTCATGTTTTTCGTTGGCCCGTCTGGCTGCTGGGGTCCCACTTCTTAGAACGTCCCGCTCCCCAACAGGTGGACGCCCTCCGCGCGCTCAACGCCGCGATGTTCGCCCTGAAGACGGCGGACGGCGGCGACCCGGCGGGGCACAGCGGCCGCGCGCAGCCTGTGTGGGGCCCCGTGGCGGAGGTGGCGGGGGGCCGGCCGTCGCGCGCAGCTGTCCTGGTGGCGCTCCCTCCACCGCACGTGGCCGTCGAGGAGCAGGACGACCCGGAGCAGGACGAGGAGTACACGAGCAGCAGCGAGGACGTCACCCACCCCGGCAGCCAGGACGACCGCGGCACGACCACGGTCACCGACGACGAGGAGGAGGAGGAGGACGAGGAGCCCCCGGACTCGGACACCTTCGAGGACGCCGACAACGACTTCACATCACCGCGGCCGTCGGTGGCACCCCGGTACATGTACCCGCACTTCAGCCCCATCGTGAAGTGCGCCGCCGTGCCGCTCGTCCACCCAGACCAGCGGGCGAGCAAGGTTCGGACACGCTCCAGGAGGGCGACATGTGGGGAGCGACGCGGAGAACAGACACAGGAGAGTCCGGTCCTCTCTGGCCCCACAGAGGTCGCCGGTGAGGAGCCGCCAGGAAAAATCACACGTCGCGCCGGCACGAAGGCCGTTCGTCACGAGAATCGGGGCGGGAGACGTTGGGGACGGCGACGTAGAGGACGGCAATGACGACTACGAGGACAGCGACGACGAGGCGCTCCCAGAGGACATCGAGGTTCCCCGCCAGCGGCAGCTGGGCAGGTCGCAGTCGACTCACGCGGAGTCAGCGCACCCCGACCATCCGACGCTAGGTTCACGGTCCGTCAATGACCTACGCCATCGAGAGGCGTAAGTCACCCAAAACGGAGAGCAACTACTTTCAGAAAGGGAAAGCGCGTTTTTACTTTAACACACACTGTTCCCCAGAACGTTTACGGTGCGGTCCCCACGGACGCGGCGGCAGGACGGCGATCACGCTGTGCTCCAGGATCACGACGGCCAGCCCATCAGCGTGCGCCGTGTCCGTAGTGCACTGCTCCATCTGAAGAGCATCATCGGGCACCAGGGCGACGACGTCCAGGTATCCGCCGCGGCGGCCGCGCCCCAAGGCTACGGCGGCACCCGGCTCGTCGACGACAGGCAAGTCGGGGACCAGGGCGGCCGGGGACAGCTTGCCCCCTATGTCGTCGGCTAAGCAGTGTCCGTCGTTGATTTCAGCGCAGCACGAAGACAGGAGCACGCCGATTGGTTCAGGATGAAGAGGAGGGAGGAGGAGGAGAGGCGGCGGGCGGCGCAGCGCGCAAAGGATGAGCAGGAGCGCAGGGAGCGGGAGGAGCGCGAGCGGCTGCTGCAGAAGGAGATCGACCAGGAGATCAACTTCTGCACTTGGAGACAGGTACGGTCCAGGGGGCTCGACCAAACGCTATGCATCCGCGTGACAACGTCAATCACACTGAATCTCACGCGTATTGTGGTTGCATGTGCAGAGAAAGGCAGAGCTTTTGGCGAAGGCGCGACAAGACGAGGAGGAAAGGCGGATGAGGGAGGAGCGAGAGAGAGAGGAGAACGAGAAAAGGGAAGAGGCGCGCAAGGAAAGGGCGAGTTCGGCCTACGAGAAGTGGTTGCAGGAGAAGAAAAGGACTCTCAAAGGTGACGATTCGGATTCGAGTTCTGTTTCGTTTTTCTCTTGCGCTAGGCTGCGTTGACTTGGCTAAACAGTCTCTAATTTAAAATCTAGAGAAGATGATGCGGGACGAGGAGGCCCGGCAGAAGCGGGAGCGAAGCGCGGAACGAAAGCGGGAGCTGGCCGCCGAGGCGTTCCAGAAGTGGCGCGAGAAACAGAGCTCCGCCAGCCAAGGTAAAGGGTTGTTCACAAGGACGGCCCATCCTTCAAACCACCGCGAGCTTAAACAACTGCGGTGCGGGTTATTGTTTGCAAAACCACAAATATTTCGCACTTTCCCAGTATTGTTTCGCACCCTTTCCTGCCAACCCGCGTTAATATATGTGAGCCTTTCAGCAGAAAAGCAAACATGGCAGCGCGCTATTTACCCTCACGCAGCCAGCTCCGCCGGGGTGCTCGCCCGGGCCCACCCCTTGATCCTCATTAGGGATGCGTGCGCCCTCTGCGCCCCGCCCCACCCCGCTCACCTTACCCCGCCACGCCCAGGGCCATGGCCGGGGCGTGTTGGGTTTATTGATTCCCGGTCAGCCGGACACCTAATATTTCATCTCTTCGATTAGCCCACGTGAACTTTTAGGCCGCTCACCTAACCCCTTCTATCCGCCGCATTTCTGCCCTACCGCCGCCCGTAGGAGGAATACGCTTAAAAGCTAAAGATCACGTGGCACGTTTTGAGGTTAAATTAAATGCAAGGTGTTTTTGTTTTATTTTTCCCCTCGTCTCATAGATGAAAAGTTATTTATTTTTCGGTGGCCCATTTTCAATAACGCCGTTTACCCAACTTTCGATTTTCTTCCAATTCAAGGACGCGTGACAGCCAAATTTGTTCCAAGAGAAACCGAGGTGCGCATCTGCATCACCTTTCGATTGCACCCCTTTTCAGACGTCCTGTATTTGAATCCGGAGCCGTGGGTGGACATCGTCCCCCCGCCGGCAGAGGGTGGCGCTGCGCCCCGCCGCAAGAGATCGCGACGGAACAGGTCCAGGTCCAGGTACTCACCGCTGCCCGCGCCTCGCCCCACCGCAGTTCGACTCCTCTGCCCTCCTGCTGATGCCATGTTTTTTTTCTGGATCGCCCTCAGGTGCCGCCGCTGCCGCAGTCAAAAGCTCCTGCAGTCTGCCGAGCGGCTGTCCCGCCCCGCGACCTGCCCCAAAGCCGAGGCCGCCAGGACACAGGGTACACTGCCAACAGAAAACGCAGACTTTAAACTTTAATCTGCAAAGCCAAATGTAAAACACGCAACGCAGACTGTTTAATAAGTAAAAACTATAGTTCATTTGGTAGTAAAAAGCGAAAACTGACAAACTAGAAATATTAATGTGGGAAATATATTCGCACCACGTAAAAATTTTCCATGCTATTATCATAAAAATTGACAAACTCAGATCGTAAAATTACAGGGACTTGAAATTGTACTAAAAAAACAAACTCAAATTAAACATTGAACCAGCTTGTTTTCTTCGACGAGCAAATCACACATTTAAGACTGAGTTCTTTGTAAATTTACGAGTGCATTGTAAACTATGTATTAACTGGGGTACAACTTGTGAATCAAAATTATGAAAAACATTTTCAATGGACGACGATATTTTCCCGTTTTAATTTGCAAAGTGTATTTTCGTCAAATGGACACATTTTCACATTTTTGCAGCCCCGAGGCGACCTAACAGCGAGAGACGCCTGCGCTTCGCCGATCCCCCGCCTGTGTCGCGCGATAGAGCCGTGGCTCACAACGTGAGCTCCATGTTCTGCCTGGTAGACAAGCGGAGGGACGCCCTGTACGAGTCGTACCGACGAGATGGCTTTAAAACACACTGAAATGGAAAAGGAACGCCTAAGTCAACATCGCCACGCGCGGGTGTTCTGTGCAGACCTGAGCCGGTGTGCCGGTGCAGGCGAGGACGGAGCAAGAGCAACCGACGATCTGCACGGGACCAAGAGAGCTAAACGACCAACGCTTACAAAGTGATAAGCGCTAACATAAAAATAAAAAGATTTTTCTGTAATTTCGCTTTTTGGTTCGAAATGTTATCGTCGGCATTGTTCCAGCGTACTGCCGTTTTTGTCATACTACTTCATGTTGTCACAATTAAGAATACGAGATCACGCGTCGCAGAGCCTACTAGATTAGCCGCATCCGTCCGTGGCTACTTTTGTTTGGCAAATTAGACGATGCACAAGAAAAATTGAGGAAATAATGCTTGATGGGTGGAAAAAAAAAACATACAGCTGTGTTGGGGCCACAATGTTACATGTAACGCATGCAGACTCACGCCCAGTAACGCGTGCCGAAAAAACCCTTAGCCGGACGGACAAGCACGATTTTTTCTTAAACTGCCAGAGATGAGCCGGGCGGGTCTTTTTTGGCGACTTGTGCGGGCGACTCATGTCGGCGGCCACCTAGCAATCTAAAAATCATGGCTGCTTCATTTTTTTATTATCATAATCTTTTTGCATTACCGATTACTTTTTCGGAGCGAAGATTGAATAAGGCAGGAAGGGGCGGGGGAGAAAGAGGGGACATAAATTGGTCTGGCCCAAAGGCAAGCCAAAGGACATCTGAAGCTATAATTTGACCAGTGGGGTGCTTTTCCATAATAATGACCACCAGGCCAGGTCATCGCAAAAGCCTTTCGTCGCCGCAGCGGTCGATATGCCACCGGTGTGTACGTGAGAGGGAGAAGGAAGGTGCGAGGGAAAGAAGAAAGAACAGGCAGAGAAAAGGGGGAAAGGGAGAGAGAGAAGGGAGGAGGTGAAGAGGAGGGGAGAGGGTGAGGTGGAGAGAGAGAGGGGGGGGGGGCGAGGGCAGAGGAGGCAGAAGATAAAAGGTAGGCAGAATGAAACGTCATTCGCCTCGACAGTTTCAGTAGCCGTGTGGCCTCTGGAATCAGCCACTGCCCCTTGTAAATCCAGGACGTAACCGGCGCCCCCTTTAATTAGACGGGCCCCCGTGAGTCACGAGGCCGGTGCATCGGCGCACCTCGGCGACGTAGGTGGCGCGGTGGTTAGAGGTCGTACGGAAAACACGTAACGCACTCTAGTTTGGCCAAGGCACGGGTGAAAAGTGAAGAAGGCGTAAGTCCTCGGACTTCCCATTGGACTTACGCCCTTTTCACTTTTTACCAGTGAAAAAGGTACATGCACTCAGTACTTACTGAACACATTCAAGGACGCAGTAAACGGTCTGTACATGCACATGTGGAGTCATTGCGGAACGCCTTTGCTGGTGAGTACACGCGAAAACCCGAGGTGGTAGGGTGCCAAGGCATTTACCTCATTCTGCGACTTTTGCCCTGGAAATATACCTCGTAGTCTTAAACTCAGCACAAAACGTTCATCAGGTAATACTATTCAGCAAAGCGAGCAAAGAAAACTTATGTCCACCAACCTCCTCGTTAACCTCAGAAAAAAGGAACAATATTTCCAACAAATAAAAAAAAAAAATACAAATAAACGTAAGCACACAGGAGCTGTCAGCGGAATATGATATCTGTGCCCCGCCCCAGCGGGTGCATCAGCCCAGCGAGTTGAGATGTTTATAGCACTATTGATTCATTTTGGAGCAGCCGGGCTTTGCCAGTTTTTGCCACGAGGCCCAGGGCCGCCTGCGCTGCAGTTTGGGCGGGGTAGCCGGTGCACCACAAGGTGTACCAGCCCAAGCTTGAGCGGGCCTTTGGGACCCGCCGCCGGGCTCACCGCCGGGCTCACCGCCGGGCTACCGGGTGGGTGGCTGACCGCCGCACTGCCCACGGGCCCCCTGCACCCGGCCCCGCCCCCGTCGTATAAATACCTGTTCGCAAAATTATACAACTACTGATTTGTTTTCGCAAGGGCCGTTTCGTTTGGTCGTTTGAGATACAAGGGCAAATATGGCGATTTTAGGTCACACGCTGAAAATCAAATAGTATGTTTAGCACGCGGGTATCAATCATTTAGAATGCAGATGTATCCAGGGAAAAGAAAGAGGGGACAACCCGTTTGCTTCTGAGTTTCGTGTACCGTGCAGCCTGTATTTCCTGATTTCTTCAATGAGTATTTCTATGCGCTGCTCAGTAACACGAGCTGTCGATGAATATTGTATCGATCTGGTATCGCGACGATAGCGATTATTTTTTACAGCCAGATAGTGCAATCATCGTTTGTTATCCAAATTTAACAACCCAACAATTCAAACTAACCAACACTCAAGTTTTTTCACTCATTATGAAAAACCTTACAGTCCGTATTTCTATTGCAAATCATCTCGATTGCTAGTCGATAGAAGTGGTCTAAATATTCTCCCTTTTTGCACCACAAAAACTGTTGGTATTGAACACGCTATTTCGGCCGATAACATTTACAACTTCTTCGACACAATCGATGATGAATCGACCAGTTCGTGAGACACGGTTTGCGTTTAGTTCAAGTATATTTTCTTGTATTTTCGTGCACAACGTGCTTTTCAAAAAGACCGCCCTCGAGAGCTTGCAGCACGGTTTAAGACGTCCTAAGTAAAAAGGAGCCGTTTGATGCATTTCTGACGCACTGCTGCGGGAACAACTCCCCGGACGAGTGCATCATACCTCTCTCTCCGGATGAATGAATGGCGCGGAAGAGACGCCCCCCTCCCTCTCTCTCCCTCTTTCTCTGTGCACAAGCTGCAGGGGCAAGTCCAGCAGCCCCCTCTCTCGGCGGTAGCCGTGCAGGCCGAGGTACAGGCGCCACTCGCGCGCACATGACAGCCCGTCAGCCGCAATGTAGCCGCACGTCCATCCCGCAGGCCCCAAAAAATGAAATGACGCGCCGGCGGTGCTGCGCTACACGACGCCGTGCCAAAAACGACAACGCGAACAGTCCCTGGAATCAGCGGGACGCAGCGCTGCTCCGGGAAGCAATACACTGAAGGGTCCCCAGATTATTCCTCTCTCATCTAGTTTGGTTGCGGCTGATGAACACCCCAAAAAAATGTGTTCTCAATTCATGTATTGCCCTTAAAATTTTGAGCCCCATTTCTTGTTTTAAGGAACAAATAGGACTTAGACCAAGAAATGGGGCTCACATTTTTTAAGAGCAGTACTTGAATTGAGAACACATTTTTGAAGGGTGAATATCGCGAGTGTTGCGCCGCACTGCACGTCCACCAATACCAATGCAGCTCATTTGTTTCTGCCTGTGGGCCTTAAAACGCGAAATTAAAAACAAAACAAGTCGACTACCGTCCATCAGGTTCTATCAGAAATGAATTCAGATCACGAGACAATCGTCAGCAGATGGGTTAGAAAAGAAGGTCTTTGGCGAAGCCAAACATTGTACAAGTCCCCAAGGTTCCGTGCAGTCTTTTCTATGGTGTTAAGTCGTTCCGTGGAAACTGTGGGAGTCATTTCAAGGCTGGTCCAAATCCAGGAGAAGGTTTCATTCATTTTCTCGCCTGGCACAAAAAGGTCCACGACGACCGAAGGTGGACAGTGGTGAGAGAGTGTGGACGCATTGCAGAGGAAGAGAGAGGAAATAAGGGAGAAGGATGGAGAAGAGCCGAGAATGACACAATAATCATTAGCCAGCAATGCGATACAGTCATACGCGCTCACACACACACACACACACACACACACATACACACGAGGAGCAAGTACACCAAAGGAGACCAACCAGCCAGCGCAGAAACGGTAGTAGGCATTTTAACGACCTCAAAACTCACCAGCGACGCAGTGGCCGCACCGAAAAACAAACGAAAAACAAAGACAAAAGCGTCGCGCACCTCGCGACTCGTTTGCCTCGTTTCCTGCAAGCAGCGAAACCGCACCGCGTTAGAGAGAGAGAGACTGGGAGAAAACAATGTGCGTGCTCGTGTGTATGTGTGGGTATTCATTCATTGATAGAAGCTGCCTGGATGTGAATGACTCGAGTGCAATTACTCCGCAAACACATTCCCGTGTTAATCCGCCGAGTCCCTTTACTGGAAGCCCTTCGCTTCGACGGATCAACGGTACAGCGTTACAGCAGCGAGACGATGATCTGCTGCTCCTAATACAAGCTCTTCTAAAATTTGCTAAAATATCAAAGTTTATTTTTTCGTTATTTCATACATATTTTTGGAAGGATTATCATGTACAGAAACTATTATAAGCGTACGCGAACTTTTAAAAAATGAATTTGCCTTTGCAGTGAATTTTTAACAGGCCATAAGGCGCAAAAACACAGCCCGGTCCACAAATAATCCCCTCTCACCGTCTTCCTCTCTTTTCCTCCGCCATATACGCCTGAGTTATCGTCAGGAGGTATTAAACGGCATAGCGTTCATGTTGCGCGCGGGACAAACAAAGGAAAGTCAAATGGGCGCCAGACAAATACAACACCCTTAAAGAAGAAAATAAACAAAAAACGCGATAAATATAGAGCTGACACTTCAAACGCTCGGCGTTGCAAACTGCAAAGCAAACGGGAATCAAAACCGGCGCCAGACCAGAAGGTGTCTCAAAAACAAATACGGCCTGCATCCGGCACAGTTTAACCAGAAGAAAGGACAGCGCGGATCAGCAAATTTTGAAGAAACTTAAAAGTGTATAGGTGTTTCCTTCCATGCCGCTGAGCGTGCAACATATAGGGTTGCCGAGGGACATGCGGTGCGATCTGCTCAAAGAACGAACGGAGTGGGTGGAAAGAAGGGCGGTGTGAGGGGAGCACGGGTAGGCATAAGAAGACGAGACAGCGGCAGGCATCGCAATTTGTCGACATATATTTCGGACTGACGGACTGCAGTTGCATTCTGGCGCACCGCCGCGCGCCGTTCCGGGGCCGCCGCTGTCCGCCGTTTGTACTTTGTCGTCGGCGTGGCGCTATATTTCTCATACCAAAGGCTCGGTTACACTGAGTTGTCTGGACAACGGACTTGGCACCCCTTGCACTCTCTTCTTGCCCACAACGGCCCATACCAACAGGTAGGTCGTGTTCATACCAATTCTCCGAGACAAAATTAATTTAAAAAACCCGTTTTTTTTAATATCAATTTTCAGCAACACTTCCCCCGCTTCTAGGACATGGTGGAACTGACTAAAGGTACTTCTACAGACCTAAAGCAATGAATGATGTCTAGGGATTTTCCTAGATACTTTAGTCACAGAAAACTTTTGTACTTGTTGAACAGATCTTCTTGTTCGAATATGATCTACAGACGTACCGCCATTCCTTATTGTTGAATACCTTTTACATATTTGCCCCCTTACGCCGCTAAAACTCCAGACGAAAAAACAACAAAACGAGCGGGACAGAGCGCGATGCAGCCAATCGCGAGTTAAAGGGAAGGGGGCTTTTTCATCGCCACCATCCTCCCAAGAAACGGCCGTCGCGAATAAAAAGTGTCGTCTTAATTGCGGAACCGTCGCCTTGCCGAAAAGCGAATTCAACTGTTGATCGGTTTTGCAAAAGATACGGCGGCGATCAGACTTTTTCAATCCTACGGGGAACTGAGGGACGGCGGTTTGGCAAAGAAAAGGTGGGGGGTGGCGAAGCGTGGGAGCATCAATTAACGTGACTTCGTAAACCGCGAGGTTCGTAGCCTTAGTTTTACAGGGAATACAATTTTTGGCTGAGCGATTAGCGAAGCCCATAACTCCACTGACCGGAAAAGTTTCATTCTGTTTGTTTGTCTGTCTGTATGTCTGTCCGCACAATAACTCGAGAAAGAATTGAGATAGCGACCTGGGATTTTCAGGGTCGTTTTCTATCATAAAAAGACAGATCGAGTTCGAAGATGAGCATTCTAGCTCAAAAATTTGCTTTTTAAAAAATCAAAAACTACAGGTCGCAATATATATTTTTATCGAATATTTTTTTATGGGTTCCTAAGGGGTAACTCGTCAAAGTAGAGCCCTCTGGGCAAAAATTTCGTCCGTTTGGCTCTATCTTGTACCGTTTAGGTGCTAGGGGGCATTTCTTGGCAAAAATGAGGTGAAAATGATCAAATGGTCGATTAAATCGTTAAAAAGACTTCATTTCAAAAAATTGTATAAACACTCCTATTACCCCGTCTTGGGTGTCAGCGCCGCAGGCCTAGCTATATGTGCGCCAGGCGCGTCGCAGCGTAACAGTGTTTCGTGAGATATCGCGAAGCCTGTTA
>NW_026267131.1:946241-948298 GCF_000697945.3 Frankliniella occidentalis | reverse complement strand
CCCCCATTTCCTCCCTCTCTCGTAACTAAACCATCTCGCAGCCACAAATCTTCTACTTCATCCGCCATCCGTTATCATTTCATTAACGAACCCACCAAGCTGCGTGGCCCCGGTGCAGTTCAGTCATGGGAGCGACGGAGAGGAGAGAGGGAGAGAGAGGGAGAGAGGGATGGGGGGGGGGGGAGAGAGAGGGAGAGAGAGGGAGAGAGGGAGAGGGGGGGGGGGGGAGAGAGAGAGAGAGAGAGAGAGGCTCAGGCGCCGCAGCAGCTGCTGTTTGGCCACGACGTCAGTCCACTCCTGGAAAAAGTATCGATGACACCCGTTATGCACGCCAGCAGTCGTTGCCCTTCAATGCAATTTCAGTTTGCGGCCGACTAGAGTTCCGAGGGGCCGAAATGCCTCTCTATGGCACCTCAGTCCTAGAGGGTCTATCTGAAGTTAGAACAGCGCGCTGCAGGTCCTCCTGCTGCTGCCACAGAGCAGCTGGCTCTTTCACTTGTCCGCTCGTGCCGGACAGGTGCGAGGAGGTCCGGGCCCAGCTGCCCTCTCGCTGTCCTCGTCCCTCCACAGGGCCGCCCCTCTCTCCCTGTCTCTCTTCTCGCTCTCTGGTCCTCGCCCGCAGCACCGAATTCTGCGTATATGCGTCCCGCTCTGTCGAAACGGCCGATCTCTTTCCATACATAATGTGCCATTTTCTCCGACCTCGGCTGGAACAGGTATAGGTTATCCACGTACCTCATATTCCCTTTTGAACTTCCTATGCTGCCCACTGAGAAATGCACTCGCATGCAGCGGCTTGAGCGATTCCCTGGAAAATCCATTAAAAGCAACTCAGAAGTGTTTTCTGAAACCAGCCTCCGACTACAGACAAAGCTGATCAGGACAGCAGTGTGGACGACAACTGTGTGGCAGGGTCAGCTCGCGCAATCTTCTCTCGTCCAATTTTCTCGCTTTACTGCCGCACAGTTGGCCACACTGCCGCGTAGTTGGCCGCCCTGATCAACTTTGTCACTCGCGGCGCCATAAAGTGGCGCCAGTAAAAAGGCCAATAACTCGACAAAGTGTCGCGTGTCGAAATAATTGGGGTTGCGGCGGGAGAGAGAAAAATATAAAACCAGAAACTATAGGCGCGTCTCCCGTTTCCATTACGGAATGGCGAACTGCTGATCCTGCTTCCAGAGCACCATACCGTCCTGACTGACCTTCTCATCCTGCAGTCCACGGCCACGTACAGGGCAGGAGGACGGAGGGAGCACGACTTCGGAGAACCAACCACCATCCTGCGTCCCCGAAGCTATCAGGCTATGGACGACGGTCCAAGGCGTCGAATCGCACACCACCAACCACCACGACCCCATCATCCCTGACCGCATCAGACCGACCCGCTCCCGGGGCTGCGTGCGAAGTGCTCGCCATGGCCACGTGTGCGCAGAATGAATGGAGCCCGCACACACTTCGCACACACGCCTTGCACTGATAGAATCGCCAAAAGTTATGACGGGCCGGCCGAGGGCCCGGGCCTGTCGCGCGCCAGCCAGACGGCACTTAGTCTCCCAGCGGGAGCGCGTGTCGGCCGAGGCACATCAGCGCCGATTAGCGGCCGCTGCACTACACACTCCAGGAGAAATACTAGACTAGGACCATACGCACTCTACGAGTTGACTATACCGTGAAAAACATTCTCGTAAATTCAAGACATTGTGAGAAATTTTACAACGCACATCATGGAAAAATTTGATCGTAAGTTGTGCGCTGTGACTATCTGTACCTATACCTAAGACCTTTAGGTTTTTCTCATGGCTTTAAAGATTTGTCACAGTTTTGATGCACACGTTATCATCCTTATCAAGAACACTAGGAATTGCTCCAGATAGTTCCGTCAGAGTGAGCCAGCACACCTCCCTGGACATCGATTACGTTCAACCCTTCACTGGGCCCGTCGCGTACATCCGCTAGGAGTGGACCACTCGGAGTTATCAAAGGTGGAGCAGGGAGCGTTTCCGACCCAGACCCACCCACCCAAGGCGGGCACCGAGTGTGTGTGTGTGGTGAGAGAG
>NW_026267131.1:941754-942833 GCF_000697945.3 Frankliniella occidentalis | reverse complement strand
GTGCGCCAGGCGCGTCGCAGCGTAACAGTGTTTCGTGAGATATCGCGAAGCCTGTTACGCGAGACGTGGTCTGGCGTACATATAGCTAGTAGTTATTTAAAGTGTGTTTGGTCTCCTAAGCTGATATGAGAGGAGAGTAAACATTTCTAGAGCAGGCACGGAGGGGGCAGAGGCAGAAGAGAAGGAGGGCAGGGGGAGAATTCACAGAAGTTCTGGAGTTGCAATCGGGCGATGCACCGCCCTGCAAGAACGCCACTCCACACCACGCCGCCACAGGAAGCGACCAATTATAGCAATACCTCCCAAAGGTGTCCTGCAGCTCGTCTCACTCCCCCCGCGCCCCCTCATTGCCCCTCAAATGCCCCTCCCACAGTGAAAGTCACATCGTCACCGTTGCGATGAGAATTATTGCTATCATATGAGCAGCGCTCCTCACACAACAGTCGGACCCAAAAAAGAGACAAATTGTAGCATGAGCCTCCAAGATTCCTGTGCAGTATTCGACTTGCGAGAGTCGTTGCCGTGTTAAACTGTCCGGGACTTTTTATCCCAAACCTTAAACGGTCGATAATTTTTTTGTATAGATTACTCGAGAAGGTATGAAGATAAGAGGCGATAATGGTGAGTTCAAGGTCGTTATACCTGACTAAACTATTTTCTCAGAATTTCATATTACCAAAGATAAATGAGAAAGCATAGTTGCCACTCTTTCACTATTTCCTTAAAACCTAAGGTCAGAGGCTGCCCCGGATCTCAATATAAGACGGCATTTCACCGATCCTAGCGAGTCCTCCACGTGGTTCCACGTTTTACTGATAGCGCTTATCTCATTCTTATTGCAAGTGTGGCGCTCTGATTTGTATCAGTCTAGTCACCATGAGGCTCATCGCTGCGGTTGTGTGCTCGCTCCTCGCCGTGGTCGCCGGCGATCTGCGTGAGTCCAAAATACGTTTCATATTCATAGCATAAGGGTACTTAAGGGGGACAATATGAGTTAAAGCTGTCAAAAATGACCTAAATTTGGACTATGTTTGATGCTCTTGCGCTCCATTTTGGTCAGCAGGGTGGCCCCGGGAGGC
>NW_026267131.1:936934-941009 GCF_000697945.3 Frankliniella occidentalis | reverse complement strand
GGGGGGGGGCACGTAGATTGAGTCTTACCTTACCAAATTTTTGAAGAGGACTTCACTGATAAACTAAATGTTCAACTGCTTAACACTTGTAAGTGTGCAACTGCAAGTTGAATACTTGCAAGTGTGCAACTCCGTAGTCGTACACTTCCAAAGTGTTCGACTCGGTAGGTGTGCACTGTCAAGTGTGCAACGTAACTGCTCGGTTGAACACTTCCTTAGATTAGACGCTTACTGTGTAGGAAGTGCTCAACCGGGGAGTTGCACACTTGCAAGTGCACGCCTACCGAGTTGCACACTTGCAAGTATGCAACTTGCAGTTGCATACTTGCAAGTGTTTAACTTACAGTTGCACACTTAGACGTGTTGAGCAGTTGAACACTTAGTTTATCAGTGTTTGCACTGTTAAATGACTACAAAGCAAATGCTTTGCAGAACTGCGAGGTATGTAGATCCTTTGTAACTACGAAGCATTTACTTTGCAATTACAAAGTAATGCTTTCCAATTGCGAAGCATTGCTTTGCAGGAGTCTGACAGTGTGCTCTTTGGCTTCAAGTGGCTCTAAGTCGTCACAATCGATAAATAAGAAGGCGCGTTGTGAGCCAAACATATTTGCACAATTACAATAGTTATCGCCAACTTTAACACGCACGATTTTGCGCTGCCCTCGGTCTACCACAGAACACTGAAAATTCACTACAAGACTTGTTCTTCGTGATAACCCAGAGATTCTTTGGAGTGTCGAGGTTATGTTGCACTTGGACTGAGTGACGTCACAATCCCACAGATGTTGTGGAAGACGTGCGACCCATCCCGCACCAAGCGGCGCTCTTCGATCCGAGCGGCCAGTTCTTTTGCTCCGGAGTCATCCTCAGCGAGACCGCCATCCTTACCGCGGGTCGCTGCATCTTCTGGTGAGGAACACTATGAGTGCACAAGGACAATTTTTTAAACTAGAACAGCACTTCTGTGTGCACATATTTAAGTTCAGATACAATATTGCAATTTACAACATACATTTCGTGACTAGCTAGATACAACAATGCATCTGAACTCAGTGCGTAGCCCCGGACTTTTGTGTACAAAACAAGCAGGATTTACACATTTTATTTGTACGAATTTAAGCAATCAAAATGTTAACACAACATTTCTGCCTTCATTTGAACACTTTTGACTTTTGTGCATTCATTTTCGTGGAATCAAGCATTTTTGCACACAAATTCGTCCGAAACGAATCGTAGGTTTAACGACGCACACACGTTTGCACAAGTACATACAGATACATTTAGCGTGTTGTTTTAAGTGCCCTTAGACATTTAGATTTAATGTTTTATTACTGGAATTGTATACTTTGGTGGCTCTTTGCGATCGCCTAACATTACCGCTGTGTGCAGGACCGATGACAATATCGAAATTCGAGCTGGAATAGGCAAGCTGGATCAGCAGGATGATGATATCCAGAAGAGAACCGTCAGCAAAGACAACCGATTTCTGCATCAGACCTACGACATCCTCACTTCGGCCGATGATATCGCTATCATTAAGCTGACCGAGCCACTGAAGCTCGTCGAAGGTAACCATATCAACGAACCTATTAATAACGATCCACAAACAAATTTCAAAGTGTAAATTCAACTTGCAGGCGTCGTAGAACCGGTTCAGCTACCGGGATATCTCGACGAGCGAATTGTCTGGGAAGGCAAATCGGTCAACATCAGCGGGTGGGGAAAGATCGGGGACAAAAGTAACTATCTTACCACCAACGCTGCGCGTAGAGTGATGGTTGAACGCATTTTAGATGTATACTGACACACATGCTACTTTTCACAGCCTCTACGTACAAGAATGAAATTCAGAGGTCTCAGATAAAGCTGGTGGACCTTGACCTATGCAAGGTGGTATATGGCCACAACGTAATCGGCGGAAACAAGCTCTGCGCGGCCAGCCACCTGCGGAAGCACCCATGCACGGTATGTCTACGTGCACTAGAACTCCTTCATAATCAATCGTAAAAACATGCGGCAAAAAATTTAAGTACAAAGTAAAAAGAGAATCATTCTGTGTCTAACTGAACTCAATTCAAAAAAATGGCTGTGGTTCTTTTTTACAACTAGATACTACAACTATACTACTTTGCCTCGAAGAGCAAGAGTAGCAAGGGTTGTCAGTCTTAAATTCACGACTGCTTCCTTTAACCCAAAGTATTGCCTTTACTGAGGTGGGATCAACTTAGAAAGTGCGTCCGTCATTCGCCGTTACGAAATTGCGAAGTTAAGCCGTTAGCCACTGACAGGTCCCATAGCGCCTGATAGGTTGGCAACATTTTGTTCGCTGTGCATATGTGTTTTGCGTGGTGGCCTACCCCGAGTCTTGCAGGCGCCGTCCTCTCGTAATTGAAAGATCGAAAGAATTTGAGCAATACATACTTTCTCGATGATAGCAAAGAATCACTGTCCAGGATATGCCGTGTGCCAAAATAACATGGCACTGATTGCAATACCAGTTCTCCCAAACACGGATTACATGTGGTGTTGCTGAAGAACAAGTCAAAAACGTATACGTTTGTTCTATACGTTGTTGTCTTATCAAAATAAGTCTATATCTCCCTGTTCCTTCAAGTCACCCCAAGTCTTCTTACCTACAGGGTGAGCCAGGCGGCCCGGTGACGATACACAGACAGAGAAGACCACTGCTGCTGGGGATCGTCGCCTTCGGAAGCCCCAAGGGCTGCCACGAGGAGTGGCCCGCCGTCTTCACTCGAGTCACCGCCTACCTCAGCTTCATCGAGAAGCACACTGGCATAGAGCTCACAAAGGTAAAGAAAAGATCAGTTGATGACTATCTCTAAGAAAGTATATTTCATACATCAAACATTGGCTCATTTAAAGTAATTTTGTTTTGCAGAAAATGAAAAAAGTGGAATTATAAAACGAAGAACGATTTTAACAATCTAACGGGAGATTAAACTACCTCAGCCCCCAACGGAGGCCTCATTTTGAATTAAAATGACTCAATACTTTTTGTTACGAGTCGCCCTCCTTGCTTTCTCTCACAAAATATTAATTTTTCGACCCGTGCGCTAAGTTAACTAATTGGATCTCAAAACGGTGGCGGCGCCGACAGAGGACGCCTGGCCCTCTAACGGTAAACAATAACTGACAAAAACGGTGTCAGTTTCATCATCATCATTCTGCCTGAATTTGTAATAATCTCATATCTGGCGCTAAAACCCGAACCTAACGGGTTGTCACACACGACCAAAGTCATACATCATGGGCCGCCTCATTAGCTAATGAACAAAACAGTAATGAGCATATAAGATGTCACAATCACTCTGCAATAGCGTCTCGGGCTGATGAGTCGCGAAATCCCCTTAACCCCCTCCCCAACCCCTACCCCTTTACCCTCTCTCTCTCTTTCTCACGCGTTGCGAAGAGGACGGAGCAACTCGATGGCGAAGCGCATAAATTGACGACTCGCTGCTGCGGCAATGGCTTCCCTAAAAAGGCGCCAAATAAAAAAAGAGCGGGAGCCGAAAAAGCGGCGGGACACACATAAGCACGCACCGAGCCAACAAAAGGACGGAATGTTGGCAAAACTGCTTTACGAGTAAAACATCTCACTGATACCTGCGGGCGCATGTGTGCGTGTATAGGCCCCACAGAGGGGTGTTTTTAAGCCGCCAATCCTTTTCTTTTGTTTACTTTCGATGCAGTTCTCGATCGGGTTCTTTTTCGCTTCCCCGTTTCTTCTCCTTGTTCTTCATCCAGAGTATTGTCGACAACATGTGAATCTGAATCAGTCGCTAAACGTTCCCAAACGATCATCATCGAGATTGTCCCCACGCGCGTGTGATTTTTGCAAGCAGCAAGGCGGATAAAAAGTTTAATTGCTCACTTGTGAAATGACGTGAAGAACAACACGTCTCCAGCTGCTGCTGATCGACACTTTTGCAAAGGAGGGGGGCATATCCGGCGCTCCCTCGGGTGCAAGGTGACCAGGCAAACTGTCAACCAGACCTAACCTCACTATATATGTACTGGTTTTCTCACAGCGTAGACAGTAAGAGTAGGGGGG
>NW_026267131.1:928146-936884 GCF_000697945.3 Frankliniella occidentalis | reverse complement strand
GGGGGGGTGACACACGTGCATATGTCACCCTCAGTTCTATTGGTTTGCGGTGTTATTGCGCCAGGAGGCAGCACTCGCGACACGAAGCCTTCTTCCTAGAACGCATCGGGTGTAGCCAGTGGCGGTGGGCAGCGGCCAAGTAGACAAAACGCCCACCTGGTATTGCCCAACGACTGTGCGGCACCTACAGGACGGGGGAACCCCAGGGCGCCGTTACTGGGCACCCATCTGGGCACCCACTGGGCACCCACTGGGCAGCCACAGAGCATCTACTTCACTTGGCCGCCCCGCCCCTTTTAAAGCTATTAAAGCACTATTCACAGTCCATCTGCTTAGCACTCATTCAGGCATCTACGATACAAGATATCTACTTATATCGGTTCTGCGTTTTTCGCAGACAGTCCAAGCCATTACTAGTGGCTCATCATTCGCCATGTTTGCTAATTAAACTGAATTCAGTTGTTTCAAAAAACTGGAAATAATTTTTTTATCGGAAAAAATATACAGAAAAAGTCGGGAATATTTCGGGAAAACTCCCTCTACTAGAGCTACATACCAGCGATTTTAGGACCCTGAAGTCTATGTCTCTCTCTCTCTCTTTCTCTATCACCTACTGCTTTTTCAATCAGAGCCTCCCTTGTGCTTTCAGAAGAATAGTATCACCTCGCAACAAGGACTACTTGAATGACTCCCGCCCAGTCAATAGGCGCCCCCTCCAGGCCTCTTTTAAAAAGTCCTTCGATTGATTGTTTCGTGAATGCTGGTAAACGCTGGGGGAGTGAGCCTCTCTATGCTCTGCGGTGGGTGACCAGGCTGCGTCCGACGGCGAAGACACACTGTCTCTGTCGCTCGAACGGACCTTGAGGGGGGAGTGAGCGCGACCCGACTTGCAGGTGAGGTGGCCCCAGGTGACCGGCGCCCCAGTGGTCCAGCATGGTCCAGCCCCGGCGGGGGGCACGGCTCGCCCTATGGGCTTGCCTCGTGCCCGCAACACCTTTTGTCTCATTGTGGACACGCAGATTTAAGGTGAAGGGTGTTGTGTTTGCTCGGAGAAACGCGCGCCGGGGTGGGCGGAGGACGGACAAAGCCAGGGGGCGGAGGCTGCGGGATATAAGGTCGATGCCTACAAGGAGACGCGTACTTGAGAGCGATTCTGATAGTTTCGCGCCCACCCGGTGGAAATCACGTCAGTTCGTGATCATTCCAATTCAGAAGGAAAGTAAGTTCGGTACCCAATAACCCATAATCAAGAATAGGGGTGCTTCTCCACCGTGCGAAAAAAAATCCCCATGTATGTGGTAAACTTACAGTTTGAAATTGTAAAATTACAAGCACTTCGTATCAACCTTGGGTTTGATCGACAACCAAGAATGAGCAATGAGCAGTCGCAAATTTACAACATATCTTTTGTAAATTTTAAAAATTGCAACAAATGTTCTAAATTTACGAAGATATTTTGAGTGTCTGCTTCAAGCAGTACGTAGGCGTCCAGCTCATCCGCCCATTTAAATGTAGACATTTACCCGCATTTACCAATTCTAGTTCGAACCAATAAATCGTGCTTATCTGTGATTTTAGAACACGAGGTGAATGCGAGGGTGACCAACTCGTATAATGTTTCGTAGTTATGCTGTACCGCATGCAGGCGTCCAGCGGGCTTGGGGGCTTGCCTACCGACTCTCACCATGCCGTATGCCTTTTGTACCGTTCACGCGTTACAGTGAAACTAAATTGTGCTCCGGACCCCATGCCACCCTTGCCGTGCCACAATCACAACTGGCAGGTTCCACAGTTAAACATATAGTGAAATTCTAGTGGTTTGGTGGGCCTGGCCTGCATCTCTCATTCATATACAAAACCCAGCTGTATTTTTTCCTCCCTCTTGCGAGTACGCCTCTGTGGGTCTCTCTCATTGATGGCGTTGAGGTTAGGGCGCCCCGCCGCGCGCCCCGGCACCGCGCAGCGCCACGACTGGTCCGATAGACTGACCGGGTCCAGTTCATAATGAAACAAAGGCCCTCCTCGCACCCACAGCGCGGCCTGGGGTGCGGCGCCCGAGTGTGAGAGAGACAGAGGTGTGAAAATGGAACGAATCGAGACGCCGCTCTGTCTCTCAAACAAACGCCCACACCTGTAATGCGCCGTGTGACTACTATTTACTCACAGTCTGGTATGCGCACTACGGCGAGCAGAATGAGATTCAAACGCTCTGTCTGCGAGATCGAATCAATATCAACACGGTGTTGTTGCAGCATTCAGGTATTTAAGAAGAAAAAAGACACATAGTGTCAACTGAGTCATGGTGCAGCGACTAACACAACACTAGCAATGGACGAGCACACCCGTATTTAATAACATTTAATAACATTATGCGGTGAAGATCTCTTTGCACTTCAAAATGCAGCAGCATCACACACGCCGATGCTATGGGAGCCGAAAACGCCGTCGGAATGTGCATACCATGCTGCACGGACACAACACGGTGAAAACAATTTGTTGTAGTAGTTTTTTAAGGAAAAGGGAAAACTTTTTGGTCATTTGAGGAAAACTATATTTTCACTGGTAAAACAAGTGTGCATAATTTAAACACCAAACGTGTGCAAGTTATGATGTTGCACATTACATGGTATGCACATTTTTAAAGGTTTGCTAAACGTTTAAATTCTGCACACTTGGATACACACAGTTCTATGCTATCAATAGGAACCATATGGCAACTTTTTGGAAGTGTCGAAAGTTTAAACACCAATTGACGTGCAACATTAAACACTTAGTTTACCAGTGTTACTAATAGTATACTCATAATTTCAGGAAATAGGAATTTCCCCCTTTTTTAAAAATCCGAAAAGTTTTCCCGAGATATCCTCAAATATAGGAGTTTCTAAAAGTTCTCTTTTTCCTCAAGAGATATTAGGCAATTGTTTTCACCGTGAAGTCGGCATGCTCGATGCAACGATACGCCCTTTAACACGCGGGTATATCCTCGTCGAGTTCATTGCTCGCGCATTTAAAAGGCATTGACTTTGACCAGCCGTTGCAACGACTCCTCACACTCACCGACAAGTAAGTCTTTCTGTACGCCGCAGCTGACTCGCGCCGAAGACTGGGCGCTGCCGCTCAATGCCGGCAGAACAAAAGGCGGGCAGCTGAGAGAGACAGCCAACAGCTGACCGCCGTCGTCGTCGTCCACCTCGTGCACCACCACCACGTGCCACGGGGCGCCAAGCGGCGGCGTCCTCGCGGGGGGTGCGGGCCGGCCCCCAGGTGACACCGGGGTGACATCGCCGACACGTGTTCTCGGAAGCCGCCGTCACAAGACGCACCGCGGCCCTAGCGCGCCCCCCGCGGCCTGGGCGGAAACCATTATCGGTCCTTGCGGGGGAGCTGCGCCGACTGCGCTCTCCTGGCGGCGCTCTCCTGGCGGCACTCTCCTGGCGGCACTCTCCTATCCAGCCTTCCTCGAATACGGAAAAATATAATCGAACTCATCGTCTCAGTCGGCCGAACGACGACATGAGGGCGACCAGGGGGAGGGAAAGAGGGGGGCGACACTCGAGAGGCTGTTGGCATACACGGGGGAGGTGCAGGGCAGCAGCATCGCGACCGGAAGGAAGGAGGAAGCACAAGAGGAAACGCACGGGGCGAATGTTGCGATTCGTATTCAACAAGGGAGCTCAAGGTTTAATAGAGGGACGAGCAGCTGTTTGTGGAGTTATGGGTCAAGAAGAGTAAAGGTGGCAAAGGTCTTAGAATGAGAGTGCGAAAAAGTTGATTACGATCGGATGGAGTACCAAAAAATGGAGATTTGGACCGTTGTGTTATGCATTTAGTGAATGAAGAAGAAGAAGAACTGATAAAAGAAGAAGAACTGTGATATATACTCTTTATGTTACAGAGAATTTTCCATGATGTATGTTGAAAGAGTACTGTGTATCAAATTGGAATTCATAGAGATGAACAAGAACAGGTTGTTTGTCGTAAATTTAAAACATATTTTGCAGCCTGGAAACAGCAAATATGTTTTAAATTTGCGAAGGTATTTGTTACAGTGAGAAGACAGTAGTGAGAGATACGCCTCATTGTGGGCCAACAAGCGATGACACCCGCCCGCCTTCCGACTTCCTGGCCCCCGCTGGGCCCGCTGCGCGCGCTACCCGCTGCACAATGCTATCTGCTTCCGAGCGCGACTCTCGTCATTGCGGCGTCCATTCATCCGTTTGTTTGTTGCACAACGTCGCCGGACCGGAGGCGGGCCGGACATACACAGAGGAAGTACTAATTTCCTCCGACAGCAAGGACCCGCCGCCGCCGCCGCATTCACCCGGTATCGGCGGCGATTTCAACGCCTATGGACAGGAAGCGTCAACGAAATATGGCTCTGGGGCGTGACCCGGACCAACACGACTACTACTGGACAGAAGAAGAGCCAGGACGAGAGTAGCAGGGCGCTGCTGGACAATTGTGCGCAGTAAACGCCCGCGCGCCGAAAAACGTGTTTTGAACTTACAATATGTGCCCTGTCCGAGGGGTCAAGAACTCCGAGAATCATGTGTACACCTGCCTGGGAATCATCAGGATAGAATTTGATCGAAATCAATAAAAGTCGCCTAAACTAAGCGGGAAACTCGAGCAACTAGTACAAATCGTACAAATCAGTCGAGATAAGCGTTTTCTACCACTAAAAAACCTTGAAAAAACCTAAGTAAGCGGACGGGAATCTCTGGGAATCAAGAATTTCGTACACTTCAAAAGGGAGTTGCTGCCCCCTCGGCCCTGTCAAAAAATTCTCCGTGATTTCATTAAGAAGTAGCAGCGAATTAAATTGCAAGACCATACGACGGCTATCCTAGTCCCGAGGGAGTAGCCAACCTGTCCACTCACACGCATATACGGTACACCCAGAAAAATGAAAAGCAACAATCGAATGGTAATTATAGAATATGGGTGAAGGAAACAACAGCCCAGGTAGGTGTATCAATCAAAAGATAAAGACAATGTCTCATTTTTTGAGGAAAAGGGGAAAACTCTGAGGAAGTCCGATATCGCCTCAGATTTTGAGGAATATTCTTTTAAAAAAATGAGTAAAATTCCCACATCCTTTTAAGAGACTTCCTCGAAATCTGAGGAGTTTTTGTCAAAGCAGTGGAGTTACTCAAAGTTTTCCCCTTTCACTCAAAAAATGCGAGATATTATTTTTCCCGTGTATTTTCGCCACTGGCGGATTGTTAACTCACCATATTTTATGGTCATGTAATATACAATCCACGAAGGAACCATACGGTGGTTCTTACAATTTCAAAATTTTTTGCTGGGTGTACAGAACAACACTCTCCAAGTACGAGGCTCATATGGGAACCCGGCTGTATGACTCAAAGGTTCTTCCCCAACAAAATTCTCCACAGGCAAAATGAACTCCACCCCCAAAACCTCAAGAAAGCAGCGCCTGAGAGGTCATCAACATCCATCGATATCGCAAAATCGATAAGTGCGTCACGCCCGCGTCCCATTCTCTCCGCGCGGCCTAATGGAGAAGGTGGCCATCATCACTCACGCGGGGACACGTGTGCGGTCAGCTTCGTGCGTTCGAAAAATGCACACATTATGAGGACGGCGTGGGGGCGCCTGGTCCACCCTGAGGCCCTGGCCCGCCCACGGCACCCACCCCTCCCATCAGCCTTTTCAGGAATGTGACTCTGGGGGACAATGACACTGGCGAGGCGTGAGGACTGACCTCAGCCTACAATGGGGACAATCTCTCTTTGTGAAGCTGCGGGACGGACGGCGTGGAGCAGCAGGAACGGACCGATTTCGGAAATTCGGGAACGCGCTATAAAAGGTGTGGCGGGGCGAGGGGCAGTGGTTCGACGTGTTCTAAGGTCACACAGGTCTAAAAATTTAAGTTACCTCAGAGGGGGCGTGCAAGCTACGACGGAATAAACAAACTGTGAGAGGATGCTCGTCTGCGCCTCCGCGATGCGCTCGCAGTTGGAGCTAGTCCTCCCTCCATGCGTGCAGCTCTCCAGGCGCCTCGGACCAGTCTAAACGAGCATAGAAATTTGGGTGGGGTTGAACAGCGTTCGTTCTTGGTACTGCACATCACGGCGTTCCTACAACACACCATGTAAACAGCCCATCGCGCGATCGTTTTATATCACCAATAGCAGCCCCCCGCCACACATTAATATAAAAACATAAACATTTTGGATACAGGCAGACGGGCTGCGCGTCTTTTCTCTCCGTTATGTTTCTTTTTCCGGTGTCAGACCGAAAGGTGTTTCGTTCATTTAGCGAGTAAATTTATAGCAGGTATTGTCCAGCACCAGAATGGCCTGTTGGACGTGTGCCTGACTGTCGCACTGGAGGGGAAGGGGGGCGTGCCCGCTGATGACGCGGCGGCGCCTCCTTCAGAAACAGGGCGTTATGCCCCTCGAGCTTCTCCTACCGCTTAATTACATGTATTATTAATAACGTGGGTTTTGTTAGTTGTTCACCTGACGGTGTACAACCGTTACGGGCGACAGACGCGTCTGACCGGCATACATTGTTCACCAGAGAGAGGAGAGGGGGGGGGGGGGACAGACGGCCAGAAGGTATGCTGTTTTTTTTTGGTTTGTTTTTTTGTTTTTTCCGAACGGCCACAGATCGCGCCCTACAAGGTGGGCAGATATCGGCGCAGATATCACACTTGAGCCCCATAAGGCGACGCGTTTTGGTGTCGGCCGTGGCCTTCGTCTCGTTACACTTTTTTCCTTCACCTGAAATCAGGTGACGCTTTACAAGGAAACGGGCTCAAAGACACACTCTTCCGATCAGATCAAAGAGAGACTGGCTGACCAGAAAAATAATAACATCGTAGGCGAGCCCCGGTGACTTTGCGGCTTGCAGCAGCACTGCAGCAGGCCTCTCGGTAAACCTCCGGCCCGCGCTGGGCCGTACGCATCTTTGACTTGACTAACCACGAGGCAGTCATGAAAACATACGGCACAGGCTTGTAACACCCGCTCACCGGCCGATGTCCGAGGGTCCAGACTCGGTCCGGACATGGGCACCGGCGCCGGGAGATGGTCCTCGATTTAATTGCAACCAGAACAACGACGGCAGCCAGGAAGGACCTGTTGAAACAGCACTAACAGCAGCCCTCTTCTGCTGGGCCGATTTCTTACAAAGGACCTCATTGATGACCACCATCAGCTTCCAAGTTGATTCAAACGACCGTTTCTAGAAATGATAGTAGTAATTATTGTGTTGCCCTTTATTAGATTGTGCAGCGCGTGAGTTTTGTCTGACGCGCAAGACATGAAAGAGCAGCGTTCGGAACAATACAATTCATCGCATTTCGAGTATTCTCGCCGTTAAAGGCTTGCTCACTCAAATACACCCAGTCCAATTACCTTCCCTTTGAATATGGAATGGCAGCCTCTGGGCTGCTGCGGCTGCCGCTGCTCCTGAGAGGTCAGCAGCTTTGCGTACCTCTTTTTATCCTTTTTACGCGCGCGCACACAGCCGTGCGCACGCACACTCGCACGCAAACACACACACACACACACGCACACACACACACACACACACACACAATGGCGACTGGCGGTGGTAGGTCTCCATTCGCTGCAGGCAGCAGGACATAAAATACCAGCTTATAATAATATTAGGCGGTGCGCGAAACACAGGGCGGGACACGGGTGATGGCAAGTACGGTCGGACAAAAGGCAAAGTCTGGTCGGAAAGTGATCGTCAAAGCAGGAAGGAAGAGAACCATACAATAATGCAGGAAAACAAGACGGAAACACCTAACAATCTTATTTCAGAAAAATACTAATATACCAAGTGTGCAACTACAAGACGGATACTTGCAAGTGTTCGCCTCAATAGCAGTATACTTGCAAATATTTAACTTGCCAGTTGTGCACTTGTAAGTGTGCAACTCTGCAGTTTAACACTTCATTAAAATGATAATAATTTAGTTTTGTACGCTTACTGCGTGGAAAGTGTTCAACAGAAGAGTTCCACACTTACAAGTGCACAAACAACCGAGTAAAACACTGACGGGTGTACTACTACGGAGTCGAAGTTTTGCTATTGCTCACTTGTGTTTGTTGAGGAGTTGCACACTTTGGTTCATCAGTGTAAAGAAATGGGGCGCGAGAAGAGTATGCACAACTCACTTTGAGCGAATACCAGTGAGCAGGCGTTGCAGTGCCATTTATTGGTGCACTCCGCTGCGCCACCCCGGCCATAGACGTAACATGAGGAGCCCGGGGGCATGACCGCGTGTATGACTGCAACCGGTCATGGGCGGCCAGGCGGTGGCGGGGCGTGGCCGGCAGGACGGACGTGCGAAAAGCATTGGATTTATAGACTGGGCGGGTGGTTCTATGCACCAGCGCAGCGCGGCAACACTTTTGAAAAAGGACCTAGGGTACAGCAATTATTTGTCAGTTTTTGAAAAACAAAAAACAAATAAAGAATGGGACGGACGTTGGACGACTCTGTTCATCCAAAATCAGTTTGAAAAAAATATGTGATCTGTGGCACGATTTGTTTAGAGTTATCACACTGTTAAAAGCTTACGAACTAAATACTTTGCAACGTTACGAACAATTTTCGTTCTTTGTATTGCAAAGAAATTATTTGTATTGCAAAGCGATTGTTTGTAAGGCTAGACGGGTCTTACGAACAATTGGTTCGCATTACGAACTATTTGTTCGTAAGCTTACGAACAATTAGTTCGTAATACAACG
>NW_026267131.1:918487-923826 GCF_000697945.3 Frankliniella occidentalis | reverse complement strand
GAGCCCCGGGCCAGGCCGCGCTCGCTCGCCTGTCCGGTCCGCCGTCCTCAGCACAGCGCACCCGCACCCCGCTGCAGCGGTGCAGTGCGTGGGAGGGGAGGGGGGGGGGACACCTTTTGTTCTCGCGACTCCTGTCGGCCGACTCGGCCACGTCCACGTCCAGGTAGCGTCCAGCCAGTAGCCCTGCATAGTCTATTCACTTATTGGGGTCCTGGGATGTTTGACGAACTATGACAGCCTCCCGCACCGAGCTGGCAGCGGCCGCCGGCAGCCACTGTGCCAGCCTAGCCGCTGCGCTGCCGACAGTGGCGAGCCCTAGCGGATTTCGCTTGCAACTCGGGCGGTGTAAACGCCTTAAGTGTACGAAATCGCGTCTTTTCTTGAGACAAAGTAGTTACTTCCTTCGCACTGTAAATTTCTTACGAACAACAAGGTTTACAATGCAAACCAAAACCTTCGTAGCTTACGAAGGATTTTGAATTAGAAGCGTTCTATTACGAACTAATTCTTCATAAGCTTACGAACAAATAGTTCGTAATGCAAACCGATTAGGCGTAAGAACCTTTCCTAGCCCTGCAAACAATTTCTTTGCAATACAAAGAATGAAAATTGTTCGTAACGTTGCAAAGCATTCAGTAGCTCGCGTAAGCATTGTACAGTGCGGTGCGGTGTGAAATAATGTTGGCCCACCACGACGTTTCCTCCAAATTCTCATATTTATAAATATCAACTTTTTTGACGTTTAATCTTAGACAACTGCGTCCGTTGCTTTTTTAATTAAAATGCATTTATAAAAAGGAAACGCGCCCGCGCAGCCAAACACAACAATGTTAGACGCCCGCGGTATTTCTAAACACGGAGCGTTTGTAAAGCGCGCGTCACCCAACTCTTTCCTGACTCGGACAAATAACGAGATTCTCATTGAGTTGAGCCGGGAGCAGAGCCCTTTGGCCCGCGTCACGGCGGCGGGGCCCTTCTCATTCACGAAAGGCACGCGCCCGGCCACGACCACCGCCGAGCAGACCCGCGGGAAGGCTCCGGTGACGCTATACGCGGAGCCTCGTACAAATAATGTCCTTCCCGACCGACGCGGAGTCCTGGAGTGGCCTGGAGTGTTCCCCATGGCGGCGCGTTTGACGGCGGCGGGGGTCGTGCCCCCGGCTGCGCGCGGCGTCTTAGCGCTCCTCCGGGCGGCGCGGGCGGGCGGGCAGGTTGCACAAGGGCTACCGGCCGTCGTGGGAAGCATTCGGTGGGGCACGTGAGCGTTTAGCCACGACACGATTTTTGCCTTTCGCAAACCGACCGCGAATCTTCAAAAGGAACACAACAGTGAAAACACTGGGAAAAATAACCTGTATGGGTTGCGGGAGAAATTACATTATGTACCCGCATGTTGTCAAATTAATTCTAGTTTGAAAACTTTACAACTTTACGTATCGGCTGGAATTCATCTTAGAGTAAGAGAGGGCAGTCGTTAATTTACAACATACTTTATAAATCATAAATACAAAATGTTGTGAATTTTACAAAGAAATTTTTCACAAAGAGAAAAATAAAAAAACGCGCGTGCGGTGAAATCGTTCTGTGTGATCGGCTTTTTAGGGCCTTGGGACTTCAAATAAATGCCATACAACTCAAAGTAGCCATATGCCTTGTGTCCTGTACCCATTTGGGACACTTCTCACCTCTCAAGACACCAGCACACACCATAGGAAGTAGTGCAGGGGACTCACAAAAACTCGAAATAAAATCCCGTTTTTAAACGCACCACATCAGAACGTCGCTGGAGGGACACGATATTGCTAAACGGACCCCCGTTGGTCTCATCTCGTGGTGATATACGGGCAATCCGCGTCGGATTAGGTGTTAACGAAGAAGACGGTACAAACTCCCTGATTGCAACGCGTGACACTCGAGCTGCCCCTCCCGTGGCGTATGTCTTCATTTAGCCCCTCGCCAAATTCACTGTTGTGATGCCATTTCGGATACGACGCGTCATTTTAGCCGGTAGCGGACCGCCCGACCAGCCACGTGAGGGCCCGTATAACTGCTGGCGCAATGCCGAGGGGAGGAAAGAGGGAGGGGAGGGGGGGGGAGACAGCGTCAAAAGGAAGTCCAGCCGGATGTGCTTTCATGTAAGATTTTGAGTTTCGGACAAAGTCATCTCGCCAAGCCCCAGACAAAGTCAGGTCTGTGGATCTCAGTCGGACATCTACGGGCGCTGTCTGAGGCGCGATATCCGACGGCGATTGGCCATCTTTTACCCTTGTTTTTATTCCCTTTAATGTGTAGTAAACACCCTACAACACTTTTGTTGCAGAGGTACCCGTTTAAACATGAGGGAGCAGATAGTCGAGTTGGTTGGCGGAGCAACCCCAGGTGTGCGTGCATCTTATTCGACGACAGCAAAGATACCTCACATAAATCGAAAGCTGAATTGAGCTTGGCGCAGTTAGGTTTGAGTCCTGGTGGGCCTCAAGGCCTTTAAGAACTAGGTTGTAAAAACAATTTTTTACTTTCCTCCTTTTTATTTTTGTCAGTTGTCTCCTGATTACTTGACAAAGCGTATGACGCCAGCACTTGGAGTTCCAATCAGCTGACAAAGTTCCTCCGACGTGGCTCCGACACCTTGCGCCGCTCCACTATCGTGTTTTATTATTGAATGAAACCGTCCGAACGCCAATAGCTCACACATCAATGACGAGGCCGCCGCCGTTCCATAAAAACTCCTCGCATTTGTCCCGGAAGACTTCTCCGACCAATCCTAGTGCCGGCCGCTATCACCGCAACAAATGAGACACAGACCGACCCATTACGGCCGACACCCCCGCTACCTCGCACTGCACTCCCGCACTTCCTGGCGCTGTAAACCGAGAGGGTTATCTTGAAGGGTTGGCCCGGGCGCCACTCGGGGCTATGGGAATGATTCGCTTGTAAGGTCCACAGGAATTAATTCGTCTTACGGGGCCAGCTCCCGAGCGCTGACTGACGACGTCGGGCTGTCGTGCCGCGGTTCCCATAGATGCATTGAACCCGGTTCCCAAAAGGAGCAGGAGGGCGACTCAGGGTGGAGATTTCACGATGAGCTGACTTAATGAATGTTCTCGGAACATTCCCACCAACCCCCTCACACTATTTTTGGCAGCTTAGAGGGTGGGCTGCACGGTAAAAACGATGTCTCATTTTTGAGGAAAAGGGGGAAACCGAGAGAAACTTAGAGAAACTCCTCTCAAAATAAGGAAAATCCTACATTTTGGGGAAAAACTTCTTCGAAATCTGAGGAGTTTTTTTTCTAAAACCAGGGGAGTTCCTAAAAGCTTTCCTTTACCCTCAAAAATTGAGACATCGCTTTTACGTTGTATGTAGAAGCTTCTACAACTAGGCGCAATCCCCACGAGCCCCCCAATCGCACTCTAAGGTGCGCCAGCCCCAGGACGGGTGTACGAGTACAAACACAGTAAGTTGTGTCTACCCTTTCCTCCACCTCTGCCAAAAAAAGTACAGCGCAAAAAATAAAAAGTCCTGATGCTAAACCGCCGCACAACTACCAGATTAAACAACAACGGACCACGAAGCCCAAAACTACAGAAGAAAAAACTTCCAGTCGGCGATAAGGTCAGTATGGCTGCAGCAGCGCGGCGTTTGGTCTTCGACTTGCTCCTCCTCTTTCCTTCGGCCAGGACGACGGTCACCTTTCCAATCTGTAATCAGGACCTTGTTTATCACTTCCACATCTCCCTCGTTCTTCATCTCTCAGGGTCCTCCCTGCGCCCTCCTTGTCTCGCTGCCGCTGGCGGGCACGTCTGGCAGAGCGGGGAGGGGCGGGGCGCACAGGGCGGCACACGCTTTTTGTGAAACACGTCCGATCCGATTGAAGGTCCCCGCTGCTGAAGCGTGAGTCTTATTCCGATGCGCTCGCCACGGGGTCACGTCGGAGGAGCGCCCCAAAGCCCAAACGAGGCGAGGGGTTGGTGTGGGAAGTTCGAGTGTTTCGGAGAGCTTTCCAAATAGTTGAGAGGTGAATTTAACGATCAATCTCATTTTCTGAGTATTATTTGACGTTAGTTTCAGTTTATGCAGAGTATAATCCTCATATGAGGACGGTATGATGATTCAAAAGTTTTGAAGGACTCTTTGCGGCGTCGCTAGGGCCAATACAAGAAGAGCACGGCGATCTATTAGTTCTTTCATTGATGAGCATTGACGAGTTTTCCATAATCGCTGTCAGAGCGCCACAATGCGGGTGCCGGCGCGGCCCTGCTCGTGCGGGCACCTGGTGGACGCGCGGCGGACCGTCAAAGCAAGAGGATGAGGGCCCCAAGGGCCGCGTCAATGGCTTCCAATTTCATAATCATGTAATTGGGCGCGACTCTCATTTGCCCTCGCGCTAGAACACGGCGATTGCATGGGAAAGAAAAGACGTGAATAGGCGGAACTATAGGGACTATATATAGACACTTCGAATGACACACCAAATGTCAGAATAAAAAGAAGACAGAAATCGGGTTATCTTAGCTAGACGAAACAAGAGTTATTGTAAAATCATTGCAAAGAGTATGATTGTTTTGGTTTTTGGTCGCGACGCGGCCAGCGACACACTCTGCTCGTGCCAGGCCGGGCGGGCAGAGCAGCGGGTAAGTTGACGTTAATGCGACGATGACAAGAGAAAAACAAGAACGAAGAGACGGACGACGGGGCGCACGAGACCGGCCAACTGTATGCAAAAGGGGGCAGCCAAAAAGTAAAAATATATGTAGCTTAAAATAAACGGAAAACAGAAGCAGTCCATATTTATTTGAAAAGTAGAAGCACAAAAAGGTACAGATGCGAATAACGTTGTTTCCCATTTCTAAATAAATGGTAGTCTTACAACAACAACAACAAAAAAGGAAACTTAGGGACAATATTCCATTTTTTTTACTCCCGTCACAAGACCGCGCCCCTAGCGTCACTCAAAAAAGCTGAGCGATACAACCGCTGCCTCATTGCGAATATCCTGCCAATAACGAGCCGGTACTTTATTCGCGGTGCGCTTGCCCGGGGCCAGCGCAGCCCAAGCGCAGCCGACCAAACGGACAGTCCCGTCAGAAACGGACCAGCATGCCGATGGGGCCGGTAACCTCTTCATCGAGGGAGGGAGAGAGCGAGGTGCAGGGGAAGGACATGAGCTTGTCCCTTTGCTGATTTGCATCATGTCGGAGCCAACAGGGCGCAGCAGCGGAAGGGCCAAAGGAAAGGCTTTACAACGACAGCTCCCAAACATGTGCTTATTTAGTAAACTCGCCGTTATTTATCTTCCTTATTTTTGAAGTTCTCTCTTTTTAATATTAGATTTGTAT
>NW_026267131.1:916640-918437 GCF_000697945.3 Frankliniella occidentalis | reverse complement strand
ATTATTTTAAATATTATTTTTTGTAGTTTAAAAACGAACAAAAAGTACAGCCCTTGACCAGCCAAGCACCCCATTAGCGCGCACGTCTCAGAGTCCGTTCGAGTTAGGTCAGGATCAAACGCATCGTTGTGATGTATGCCGCCATAAAAATCGGCCCTGCAATTAAGAGGAAGCAGCCCCGAAACTGTTGCACCGCGGTTGTAAAACTCCGCCGGGGAAGGGAGGAGAGGGGTATCAGTAGGAGAGATGAGCTGCAGCTTTTTTAATTACAAGCGAGCAGGGGAGAGGCGCAGTTTATGTATGCATTCAGCCGACCTAGGTTACTGCAACGGGCCCCTGTCAGGTAGGCAACCAATGTAACACGAGTGCATCTCTCTCTTTTTCTCTCTCAGCTCGCTTCTGTTGAACTGCACGGCTTTAATCAGATTTAATCAGTCCTACAGAGCACAGCAGCGTACGTGTTTGTAATTATTGCAAGGCGTCGGTGAGGATGTGCGAGATGCCCCCTTCCCAGCCTCTCTGATCTCATCTTCGCGGCTGGTTAGCCTCTCTCGCCAACCTCTCGCGCGGATTCTCACGAGGCGCGCGCAACTTCTCTAAATCTGTCGGTGCAAAGCTGTGCGCGTATGCAAACAAGCGGATAGGCGCAAAACGATATGCGTCAGAGGGAGAGATTAGGGGAGGAGAAAGGGGGAGAATCGATAGGCAGTCGCACTGAAAACAATGTGTAAACTAAAGACGTGAAAGAATGTCTCCAGAGATGCAAACCTGGCAAAGAATTGTTTGCTCAGTGAACCTTCTGCCCACGATTTACGTCTCGGTTCACGCATCGACAAACACGCCTAACGACGCCTTACCACGTTTCAATTTTCATTATAATCTCATAAGTGAACGTTTAATAAAGGCTACTGATTTGTGATATGGTTGGCTGTTCCTTATGAACGAACAGAGCCGCGCTGACACAAGAGTAAGAGTATAGTACATGACCCCACGAACCGCTCTTCTCTCTCTCTCTCTCAGGCGTTGCAGACACTGCTCTTTAATTACTCTCTCACAGCTTCGGCGCCAACACTCGTGCAACGCGCTGCCGAGCAATGTATCCCAGCACCCAGCAGCAGGGGTCATCCCTTTATTACACAATCAGAATAATTCGCCGTCGAATAAAAATGCCCCGATCAAACACAAAATGCACAGGTGTGACGCCGTCCGATACGTCAGGCGTATGCGGTGTTTGGGTTATCCGTTACCCAAGGACACTGATCGTCACTGAGGACTCAGTCCCCCTGCACGCCTCCTGCCAAGCCACAATGATGGACTGGACTCAGCATCTCCGTAAGGGCGTGAGCCTGCGCGTCAAGGCGACAGGCACCGCGGCCGACCACCCCATCGCGACACTAAATAAGAAGGGCAGAAGACAGCACCTTTGTTTTTCTAATGATAGAACGCGAGCCAACTTTTATTCTTATTAGGACAATTTGCAACCAAACTGGAACAAGATTGTGCTATTTTTTTTTTTTACAAATTCATCCCAAGCAACTTTAAGGCGTTTACACCCCCAAAAAAAGTTTTGAGCTGAGAATGCTGTCCGACAGAGTAGATTACGCACAACAACGCACCGTAAACAAAATTTGTCAAATTTGAAATTTGTGGGCTGGAGAAGCCGTCAAAGTTCGTAAAATCGGAAAACGCCGATATACACCACATCCATATTTTTAATGCGATCTGATCCACACGACGTTCATTTCATAGTAGTTTTGCCGCTCTACAACGGCATCTATTTTGTTTTCCGATCGGATC
>NW_026267131.1:894177-909815 GCF_000697945.3 Frankliniella occidentalis | reverse complement strand
TTTCGTAAAAAAAGAAATTCGAAGAATTGTATATTAGAATGAAAGAACATATTGTATCAGTGTAAAATTTGCGTAAAGAGCCCTAACGTTGGGGCTTAACATTAAAGCCCTTCCTGTATTTTATTTCTACTTCTGGATAAGCATTAACAGCAGGCAAAGTCATTCTTGTTCACCGAAAAATATATGTGAGTGTGCAAAAGCAGAGTGAATTCTCTAAATCAGCCCTCGCCTCTCTTCTCCCTCGCTCCACCGCCTGCTCTCGCACGGGGCTGAGTGATGCATCGATTCGTAACTGATTTGTTTCTCGGCGCTATTGTGTTGCCGGTACCGCCGGGTACCGCCGGGTACCGCCCGGGCGGCCTGTCGCGGTGCTGAGTTGTATTTGACCATCTCAGCCGAGCCACACGACTGTCCCTTTGCCTGACCATCACCTGCCCAAGGGCCCGCCCATTCCTTTTGCCTACTAGGCAGAAGCGGTGCAATTCGTACCCCCCCCCCCTCCCTCCACCGCACAATGCGGCTAAAGCCATTGACCGAGCTCTACGAAGTACAAGAACAAATAATTTTTGTGCCACAGTAGCCAGCAGCAACTGCAAACCAAGAACACTGTCACCCGCACGCCAGCCTCTTTTCCAGAAAACCTCACACCGAGAAACTTTCAAAGAGCAAGTCGATCGGAGCCGCGGGTATTTTCAACAAGTACCTCCTACCTGCTTGACACGCGGAGGTATTTGAATAAAACATACCTCGCTCGCAGCGCTCTCGTTCTCCCGTCGGGCGGCGTCCGAAGAGCGCCGCCACCTCGACGCCGCCAGCACCCAGCGGCGGTCGCGACACTTTTCGCGCGCAGCCTGGCCAGAGGGGGTGCGCTGTTTCGCATTATTATTTTCGGAGGATAAATTTGAACGCGGCAAAAGAGTGGCGTGGGTACCCCACGGGTGACGCCTCGGGTGACGGGCCGCGCGTTCGCATTCAGCCCAGCAGCAGCCTTCCTCCACAGCCTCTCAAACAGAACGCGAGTAAACAACGACGGCCCGCGACACTTTTGGCAAGCCTCCGTTACGTGCGCACATTACACTCGTGCGATGGAGACGTCGCAGAGACGTCCTCAGCCGACCTGTCCACGCGACCCGCCACTTGGGCGCGATGAACATAACGACGAGAGACAATGACGGCACAAAGACGATGACGCGACAATCAAAAATATCACATGAAAAACGCGCCGGTCGCATGTCGCTCCCGCGGTTACCCGGCGTCCTCAAGCCCCTCTGCCAGCGGGGGGCAGACACGGTACACGGCTGCACGTCGAGTTTTTGGAGAGACGCGTCTCTTGTCGCGAGTGGCGTGTCCCTGCTAATGCTGTCAAAATCAACTTCTCTTTAATCGTCTGTTTTTCTTTTCTTTGACTTTGCTTCACGACGTTTATTAAGCAAAGCGCCAGTTCTTGTAATGCTACGAAAATGTATTTTTAAAAATTAAGACACTGGAAAAAAAACAAGGTGTTGGTTGTAATTGGTGCTAGAGAAATGTCGATTTCAATTCCTTTGGAAAGGCTCAAAACAACTCTTGATGTGCTATAGATATTATTAGCTGTCCCCTTATCAGTTAAGTCAAGACCATTGCCAGAAGTTTTTCTTTAAAAATAAGATAAATTAATGTTTGTAATTTGTCAAATTTTGTCAAATTTTAACAGAAGCACAACGGCTGGCTCGGGCTCTGTGTATCCCTGGACCGGCCCTTGGACGGCCAGCAGAGCGCGCATCCTCACCGATTCCAATCACGGCCGCAATGCTCGTTATTAATTCCATAATTTATAATTCTCATTATGCGAGAAGAGAAGTGTGTGTTATAGAGACGTGCGGTCATTTAACGGATAATCAATAACAGGAGCGCCGCGAAAAAAAAGGGGGAGAGGCAGTTCTGCGGACAAGACCCATTCACTCAACAAATCAATCGCGGGCCTGGCGCCACAAAGAAGCGAATTATCATTGCGTTGTTGTGAGCGGGAATTATTATCATTCTTAATGCGATTTACACGCCGATCACTAAGCTACCAAGGCGCTAGGAATAAGCTGCCCACGTGGAAAGATATTTAAAGTTGGCATGGCCGCTGTATTAGTATCCTTTCGCAGTCAGCCCGAGGGTATGTGCGCTGCCAGGCAGATCCGAAAGACAAGTTGCCTACCCGCACGGCTGTTGCCCCACCCGTCCAGGGCAAGGGGGCGGGGCGGGCATCGGCATGATGGGGAGGGAGGAAGGGGGAAAGAACGCAGGGGGAGGGGGGAGGGGGAGGAAGGGGGAGAGGAAGGGGAAGAGGATGGCCCTGCTGCACGTGCGGCGGCGTACTCGTGCCACTGAAAACGCATCGATGCGGGTTCAATCGCGATCGGTCTGCATCGACCGCGCCACCCGGCCGAATTGACACATTCTCCATCCATTTGTGACCACCCCTCCCCACCCCTTCCTCTCCCGCTCCCTCACATCTTCTGCCGAACAGGTGCGGTGAAATGTTATAAAGCGGTGGTCCCTCCACCTGGGGAGAGGCAGAAAGAGGGGGGGGGGGAGAACGAAAGGCAGAAGGAATGGAGGAAAGAAAGAGAGCGAGATAGCACGAAACCTTCAGGCCGCTTCAGGCCTCCGAAGCAAACTCACCTCTAGTTGGTACCCACACCACCCACGTCAGTGTACATGAGCAAACAAGCGTTCTCTACGCGAGCTGACCGAATCGCTTCCAGGAGTTCGAAGTAAGGCACCAGGCTGCCAGCTGTCGCGTCGCTCGACTTGTTTTCTATTATTCATTTCACTTCGTGTGGCCCACATTTTGTTGTATTTTTCCCAGCTCAGCATAGGATGGTGTTGCGTCTATGAGGAGTTGCAGGGGTAAAGTAGACAAAACAGGGCCGGCACGAGTGAGTAGCAGACGCCAGGCGCAGCTGCTGTGACCGACACAAACTCACTCATCTCCAGCTAGAAAATCGGTTAGTAGTTAGCCACCTCCTCTTGGAAGGTAGGCAATTTACTGTACAAATACCCTGCATGTGGAAAACCCACGGTGCCTAGGCTTTAGCGTAAGGGTATTTGTTTCAGAACATCGGTGAACTTCCGTCAAACAAATTCCGATGATTCGATTGATCTGCACGAACTTCCTTGAGAAATTTCTGTGAACTTCAATTAAAGGATTGAAGGTTAACTTTCATTCTCTAGGAAACCAAATGCATGGAATTATTCAGTATGCACTGCCCACGTTCGGATTGCTGTCGTACAAATTGTGCGCGAGTTTCAAAAAGTGTTTAAGCGTTCGGTCACATACCTGCCGCTCTTGGCGGCGGCGGTAAAAGAAAATGGAAACGCCCGCGCAAAAAATGCGGCACGCTTTTAAAACAGATAAATGGAAGATTAAAGAAAAAAAAGTAGTGAGTAAAGGGGGTAATAGATATTAAGTTAGGTTTCAAAAAATGTAGAGTCCACGCCGCGATTGGTCTCACGGTGGGGGTTAGAGAGAAGAGAGGAGGGTAGAGAGGGGTGCAGGAGGGGGTGAATGGCGTCACGTATGAGAACGACCAATCAGCAACGAGTGGGGGGGCCACCCGTGAATTCTGCACGCGTTATCCCTCTTCAAGCCAGCACCTGCCCAGCCCCTCCTGCTGCCTACCCCTTCCCCCTGTGGCGTCCCCCTTCCTCCTCCACCCACTCTCACTTCCCTTCCCCTTCACCTTACTCATTGCTTCATTTCCGATACGCATGGAAAAATACACTATAACAATTCTAAGTTTGAGTTGTTTTGGTAGCTAGCAGAGACAATTATCGAATAATTGCACATCCTCATAAGCAAAGGGAATAGATGCAACTATACCACTAGAGTCAGACCTTTCTCGAAGAAGTCGACCGTAAACACTGTCGACATCGCATTTTTGTTGGCGTTACAATTTTTGCTATTTGTAGCTATTTTTATTCGTGTTGTTTTTTTTTTTGTTTTTGTTTTTTGTGAGGGTGTCTTCCCTGATGATTGGGAGTGTCCCGGCGGCCGGCGAGCCTGTACTGGGGCAGAGGCCGGACTGCCCCAAACACCTGCCGACCTGCAGCACTTGCCCGTCACCTCGCCCCTTCCCCCCGCCAAGTCGCGTGCGGGCTGCGTCCGTCTCTCTCCAACACCCGCACCGTCAACACCACCGGCCCCTTGACTTTTCCTTTGCCAAACCCAACATACAGTGGGCCGGGAAAGCAAATTGCATCAACGCTCTGTGCACGTTGGCTGGTTTGCACAATGCACATCTTGCAACTACGATCACGGTCGCATTCGAAAGCGCAATTCTTCAGGTATGAGAATAAATGATTTTCAATTTTACAGACCAAACGTCAGGCTCACCTGCATCATGTCCGCCCCCCCTCCCTCCCCCACTTTGACCCACGTCTAATGCTTCCACTCGCCCTTCTCGTTCATCATGCTCTCCCTCTCTCGCCCCACTCGCGCCTCTCTCCGTCTGTCTCTCTCTCTCATTCTTGCCACGCGCCGGGCACGGGTACCCTGTCTGTTCTGACCGCAGCCCAGTTGGCCCCCGGCATATGAGATGAGATAGCGACAGATAGACGGGGGAGGGGGGGAGGTACCTATACTGCAATGGTCCAGAGTAATCAGAGCTTTTCAACTGTCGACTGAAGATGCTTTGCAGCTTCTATCTTAAAATCCTGACGAAAAAGTTACGTTTTCCTGACATTCTGAGAACAAGTTGCCAGGAAAATAGCGCTATTTTTAAGGGTTTCGGGAAAAAATAGGGTTTTTTTTGACATAAGAAATATATCAGAGTGGCGCACTACCGCGACACCGTGCCGCTGGCCAGGGTAGCGCCGAGCGACAAGGCGATAACTGGCACTAACAATTTATCCTGACATTTTTACCCCAAAACCCTGACATTATCCTGAATATCCCAACAACATTTGAAAATCCTGACAATATCCTGGTTATCCTGATTATCCGGACGCGTGACGATACCCCGACAGCTCATACACAGAGGAAAAATGTGTTGTAGAGTCAGGTCGTGAGTAATTACACTGATAAACTAAGTGTTCAACTGCTCAACACTTGTAAGTGTGCAACTGCAAGTGTAATACTTCCAAGTGTGCAAGTCCGTAGTTGTACACTTGCAAGTGTTCGACTCGGTAGGTGTGCACTTGCAAGTGTGCAACTCCTCGGTTGAACACTTTCATAGATTGAACGCTCACTGTGTAGGAAGTGCTCAACCAAGGAGTTGCACACTTGAAAGTGCACACCTACCGAGTTGAACATTTGCAAGTATTCGACTTGCAGTTGCACACTTGAAAGTGTTTAACTTGCAGTTGCACACTTAGTTCATCAGTGTATATCAAGAAAATTCGCACTGAAACAGTACAATTCTGTTGCTGATTGCAATAGCACCGCCTAAAGTTGTGGCTTTTGAACACTACAAATAGAAGTATGTGATATTAAAAAAGAGTGTGAATTATGGCAAGAAGCGTTCACTTGTCGGACACATAAGACGGTGTGACATGGTTGCCACACACTATTCCTGTGTGTGACAAGACTGGCAAAAACACTTTTGCGTGATATTTAGGCGCAAATTTTTAAGTGTGCGTATGCAACACATTTCTGTTTGTAGAGACGACTTTATATTCAGAACTTTAAGAATAGCGTTTGAAACGGTCCAGATAAAATTGGTCGAAGTTAGACATCCTTGGTTAGGACCCACACAGCCTCCGCGCAGGTGAGGGAGCCCCACAAAGGAGGAGAGGGGGATGTCCGACCAAAGGACGGGTGGAGGGGGAGGGCCAAAAACATCAAGTGCAGGTGCATTGGGGAGATGCATCCTATCCCCACCCTAAAAACCCCCGCCGCGCCACGCCAAGCCGCCCTGGAGTACAGGTGCAGCCGGACAACCCTTGCAACGGACACCTTACATCTCCGTCCCTCTCGCACTCGACACGCACGAGCCTCTCTCTCCTCTCTCTCACTCTCCCTTGCCGCCGCGCGTCTTGGGGGGCAATTTGAATGGGATTATATGTTTACGCCGACCACGATTACTGCATTTATAAATATTATTAAGGGGCAAGGAAGATAGAGGAGCAGCTTCCGGCAGACGGAATTGGCGCCAAAATCGAAGGCTTGCGCATCGACCGAGTCCTGAATAAGGGACACACGAGTGACAACCGCTTTGGATCAAAACTTTCGGGCGTCTGTGAGGCTGGAGAATTTAAGATCCGAAGTACACCCTAAGGAGAGGGGACAGACGATACTGACAAAGGTAAGTCCATACGGCCGCTGTAAGTATATTGACAGTGGAAACCACGACGGTGCAGGCTTCGCAGCCACATAATCATAGGCCTTGCGATCACCATATCGATTGCGTGCTTCTTCGCAAGATATTTCCTCCAGTGCTCGGCAGTGTCACCCTACTGGAGGTCCCGGCCCGGCCGGTCCTTCTGGACATCCCGGAGGCGGATAGAGTCATTGTGGCGGCCCCGTCAAGTCCGCCCCCCTCGACCCCCCTCGGGCCCCCTCCAGCGGCAACGACGGCTAATATTCCAATTTGAATTTGAATCGCCACAGATTAATTTGGAGAGATACATTGGAGCCCGGTCGCGAGGCGTGTCACATAAAGTGGGCGACCTCATAGGCGGACCGACTGGCGTTTATTCCCTCTGCGGAGGGCGCGGCCGCCTGGAGGAAGAGGGCCACTCGGTGAAACCGTACCAGGTTCCCCAGGAAACTTACCTGAAGATGGTAAAAATGAGGGAGCTTTCGGGCTGATCCATCGTCAGCCGTATACCAAGGAAATCACGGTGGCAAGCTCTTTCATTGTGCTATAGACACTATGGAAAAGCATCAGGAAAATGCGACAGGAATGCAAGCTCAACTATCGAACTAGACTTGCAGACAAAAACATTACAGCCCGTGTTGGTCTAGAAGCGTATGGAGGCGTCTCAAAAACAGATATATTGCGACACAAAAGAAAATAGGCAGGAAAAGCGGGGCAAAAGCAAGAAAAACCAGGTAAGCAAGGCGAGGCAAAGGGCGGGGAGGGGGAAAGGGATCGCTACCCGGCGGCACACGCGTGCAGGGTAGCACCTGCCCGCCTCACCGTGTGTGATGTGATGTGTCATGAGAGGGAGGGAGGGAGGGAGAGAGAGAGAGAGAGAGAGAGAGAGAGAGAGAGAGAGAGAGAGAGAGAGAGAGAGAGAGAGAGGGGGAGAGAGAGAGAGAGAGAGAGAGAGAGAGAGAGAGAGAGAGAGAGAGAGACTGGACCCGTGCCATTAGCGTTGGCGAGGCGGCGCGGATCGGACGTATTAGCTCCCTAGGAAGGAAGGGCTGCCCCGAGGCGGTAAAAATGCAAGGACGGACGGAACTAAAACTGCACTGTTATAAATCCAATTTTTCCTGATTTCGATGCGTTTTGCAGCTTACGAAAAATTGGTGTAGGTAAAGGTAAGAGACAAACACTTCAAAAAAATACAATGAATTTGTTTGGCTTCCTTCACCTCAAAAATAACATCAAAAATTTTGTTTATTTTAAAAAGAATGCAACTCTAATCAAATTTGCAATACAAAATCCACTATGAGAGATTTTGAATCCATTTTTATTTTTACCGTGTAAACTAATGTGTTCCTCGTACATTATTTTTGGGGTGGAAAACGTGATGATATTCGTAAAAGGACGTAGCCGCTGCATGAGGGTGTTGGCACGCATGACGCTGCACTCACCGCACCCATTACGACTTGTCGGAAGCTCGGCCGAAACGGAACCGAAAAAGGGTTCGATCATCGGAAATGGATGGAAGTGGGGCAAGCGAAGACCAAGGATGACACTGCGGCTAATTTCGACGCTTTTTACCTCCGATTTTCGCCCCGCGCTTACCCTCTCTTTTTGCCTTGCGCCGCCTAAGAGCTGTTGATCTCCCAATCAGCTTCCGTCCTTTGGCGGTGCGACCCTCCGGCACTCCGCAGGTCGATGGATGGCGCTCCGAAATGGACGGCGAGGGGGCGAGGGGGATGGGAAGTAAAGCGTGCCCGTCACACAAAAAGGTCACGAAAACGTTACATTGGCGTATTTAGGGCAAAAATCAGTACAGGAAATTGCGGATAAAAGAGCGCTGCTTTACCGTCAATAAGTGCCCTACACTCCAACATAAGTTATTTTGTGCGTTTTTTTGGTGTCAACTTGAGAGATAGCTTATACTTGCGAAATTTTGCGTGAAGGCAAAGTCAATGTAGAACAAGGTCACACATTTCTATATAGAAATAAGGTAAGCTGCCCAAAGCCGCTAAAGGATGAAGCACATGGACCAAAGTGCGGCCGCAGTGTCGGATACACCAGACAAGAGGCGCGGCTAACTTTTTTTTTTTTTTTTTTGTATACACCTCCCCCACCTGCACATTTTCGTTTCGTCACTCTGGGCGCCGCACTGATGACAAGAAAAATGTCGACTCTAATAGCTGCGGCGAGGCGGAGGAGGAAGAGATCGGAAACGCACCCACACACATCAGGCGAGAGAGAGTGTTTTGATGTTTTCCAGATCGGCCCCTCCGGGACCCTCTCCGGGGGGGCTGCGTCCGCACAAGGGATGACTCGTTCGCACGCAGCCAACGCTGGCAGCGGCCCGCTATGTTGCGACGAGGGGTGGAGAAGAGTATCAACACGCCATCAGCGGCCGGGGTGCCGGAGGCGATTAGCAAAGCCCCGCCGTTAGCGGAGCTTCCCCACGGGCCGAAAAGGGCTCACGAGTAGCTCCGGTCGGTAGCTTCTCTCGCTCGACGCCTCTCAGTACCCGAGCCGGAGACGTACAAACGACAATTCATAGCAAACTACATCAGAGATCAAAAGAAGTACAAGAAAGTGTACAGTTTCTTAAAAAATTTCCGACAAACCTTTTTACAGTGCACTTAAGCTAAGGCACTAATAAACACTACCAAAAATCTGAAATTGGAAAAATTAGTCATTTTCATGCTTCAAAGTCCACATCAAAAAAAGTTTAATTTTGGCATAGATTAACGAGCATACATATTGCGATTGCGCTATTTCACATGCACAAACTGATTGCTAGTAAACATTGAATCATAGACTTGTAACATCCCCAGGCGCTCCCAGGTAGCTTACCACAAGCAGGAGCCAGAAGGAGCTGGCACGGAGCCCGGTAGTCGAAGAGGTGACCCTTCTGCCGCGCTGTTGCAGTTTCCACCTGGGGAGCAAGAGATTTACAGAGGCGTTAACAATAATTTTCTTTCCTCTTCATTCTCCGACTGCGACAGCCGCTCCCGAATCCGCGCGTATATACTAATTGACGAAGTCATCGCAGGCCGTCGAGAGGTATAAGTTATCGATTTGTTCGCCGGTGATATAAACGCCCGCGGCAATAAATTACCCGAAAAACGCAACACGCGAGCATCTCGACGACAAGGCGAGGAGCTGCTGCACATCCACTTTCTAAATTGCCACGGATGCAGCAAAGCGCTGCTGGACACTCGCCAGCAAAACCTTGCAAAAGTTTATAATAAACAAAAATATGCAAACTAATGTCACACATTTCGTCATTAAAAATTCAGACAAAGAATCATTTTTATTTTTTAGAGAAAGACTTTTTCACGTGTAAGGTCATTGCGACACGCGGCGTTATCCAGGACCCCACAAGCGCACCATCAATTACAATTTAAGACCCACCTTTATCTGGACCACCGCCGCGGCGGCACTCGGTACAATGTATCGAGTGCGAGAGAGAAAAGCTGCGGTGCAACAAACGATTTGTAATCAGGTGCAACGATAGCCATCCTTACCGCAGAAGCTACAGAGGCGGGCGTCGCCAAGTACTTCGAACGAGACAGGGAGTGCAAGATTTGCCGAAACCTCGTAGCCCCAACCTATATACCGCCAATTCTGCTTGTTTATGGATTCTTCTTTCTTCGTCTTCTGAAAAAAACAAAAAAACAACTCCGACGACGCTAAATCCAGAAGTGTGCAGCAAGCTTGCCGATGTAGTGTTCAAATCTATGGTGTACGCGTTTCGGTGTTAAATACTTGTTTAACACTAAATTTGAACAATTTAAAGTGTCTTAAGGTGCATGACCATGCAGTCTTGAAGTTGAATACTTAAGTTTACTCCAGTTGAACTTTACTTTCAAACACTTAAAAAGGGGCAACGTAGTGTTGAGCACTAGCAATAAGTGCACCTCGATGTGTACGCCAGTTGCACACTTCACTATACAGTGAAGTCTTGTTCGTACAATGGTCAACAGGGAATTCCCCCCGTCGACTCCGATGATATACATACAGTGTGGCCCATCGGCGCCGTTCTTTCTCCTGGATGCACTGTACCGGATGCAGGCGTCCGAGCGGGGCTTGCCTATCCTCTCTCACCTCATCTAACCGCTTAACGGCTCCGTGAGCGTATGCAACCTGCTACCCGTCCGAAACGCCTGCAGTGCAGACTAGGGACCATAGAATGAAGAACGGCGCCGATGGGCCACCATGTATGGTGTTAATAGGAGGCAATCTCAATTACAGCTGAAATAGACAAAAGCCACCTCTGCTCCGCGCAGCTCCGCGTCCTGCTCGCCATTCATCAGCCGCTGCAAGCTCATATATAACGGGGCGCCTTAATGTGCGTCTGCCACGCGACCCTTTGGGCAACATTGTAAGGCCAGCGCCGTCGCGGCATCGTCCAGTTTCTCGCTGCCTCCGCATCGCTCGTCGCCGTCCTCTCTCTTCTGTCCTCCGTTCCGGCTGCGGGAGATCCACCTGGTGCGAGCGAGACGGCGCGGCCTAGGGCAGTTAAACGCGTTATGGCTCCCGGAGTCATACTTAATTGGAGGAACGAGAAAATAACTGGGCGAGCAGGCATCGACGAGCGTTTAATCGACATTCACGACGATTGAAGCAGCTCGCGATACATCACCTCATTTTTATTATTATTTGGACAGTCCGACAAATCGGAGCAGTCTGCGCAACTTGGCGGCCAGACACGCGAGATGCGAGGGTTGCGTCACACGCGTGTGGGGACAGCACGCAGTAAACGGCGGAAGAGGACTTCTCCGAACAATCAAGCATAAACTGTGAAAATTTCTTCCTTCATTTTGTTGTGTTTACGATTTACAAAATATACCATCCTAGCTTTTGAATATATTCCCAGTCGAAACTATTATTTGACAAGACACATATCACGGGAAATTCAAATTCTCCTGTAACCCTTACAACCTCGCCTTACAAGCACTTCTCACAGTGAGCGTCTTCTTGTGACTGCGCTGAATATTTTATTTAGACGTGATAGCTAATATTATTATTTTTCATTGTATTTGGTTGTTTTTGACCCGGAAGGTAGGGGTGTGCGAGCGAGGTCTGCGCAACGCATATTATAGTCGCAAAATTAGAATGCGGTGACCGCGATGCAAAGTGAAAGTCAACGATTTCGGGTGATTGGCTCCAAAGAACGGGGTTTACGTTTTACGCGGTGAGCTCATGGTAGTAGTCATGGCCAAAAGGCTCTCGGTACGTTTGAGCATTGACTACCGACTTGAGACTTGAGCGTGCGTGCGTGCGTGTGTGTGTGTGTGTGTGTGTGTGTGTGTGCGTGTGCGGCGCTGTTGGTGGGCCCTAAGTGGGTAATGACAGCCTACCCCCGTGTCTCTGCACACGCCCCCCATAAGGCTCCGGCCACCCTCGGGTAATGCTAGACCGGCGCTAACGAGGTGGGAGGTGACCGCCGCCGCGAGCGCGCTCCGAGTGAGACGTCAGAACGGGCCCGCCGCGGGGTGAGCAAGGCGTAGCAGGCGCCAGTGCCGCACACATGCACGTCGTCAAGCTATGGCCCGGGGCCTTTCCCCTAATGACGACCCCCTGTCTGTGCGTGACAGTATTCCTCGTAACCCGGCTACCTATGTAGCTAAACAATCAATTTGTTACTCTTTGTAGCTCAAGTTCACGATACATGGCTAAATTTTGGTCGACATCTAAATTGTAAGCGGCCAGGCTACGTTCTAAGCGAGGTAGCTAAATGGTTTGTGATTCCCTATTTAGCTGTTGGATTAGCTTTACAGCTAATCTTACCTGTTTTCGTGCTGCCAGCCAGCCTCCTCAGCGGCCTACTCCGCCAGCCAACCCCTTCCCCAACTTCCGCACGGTGATTGGGCGCTCTGCCCGTCCGGCCTCAACCCTTTGAGCGGGGCGCTGCTGCCGCGCTGTGTGAGGTCGCGACAACAAGAAATGCCACTTATATTTCCATTTATCAATCTTCCCATCTCCCGAATCTGGCAAACACAGTCGTGGGCTGGCGACGAAAAAACGCTTTGTAGTGACAGCTCGGGGGCTCGATGATTATTGTTTGGGGCCCTTTTCGTCGGCAGGCGCGCTTTCGTTTTTGTCGAACAATTAATACTTTTTTTTACATTTCCCCATGCGAAGAAGATACTCTCTGAAGAGATTCCCCTTGTGTCGGGCGCGCGGGGTAGGCGGCGTCCTCCGTCCGGTCGCGGAGTACGTCATTGCGATTGATGGATGGACCAAACTCGCACGCCACATTACACAAGTACGGCGGACGTCAGCCTCCACCTCTTCTAAAACTCGAACAAAACCAAGGTGAACAAAACTTTTGCACTCTGTAGATGCTGTTCGTAGAGTTCGAGGCTACATTTAATTTGGAAAACAACGGCGTTGTTGAAAGGGCATGCTGAATGACATACGGTGGTTCGGCACCGCGGCTTCCTCGACGAATCCCCTCATAAGATTGTTTTGCAAGGTCTCACAAAACCGGCACTCTCTTGGCGATACGCCCCTATTTCCGCCTCAACAACACACTGTCCGGACGACCGTCCGCTCGCCTGGCCGGCGGCACGTCGTCGGACTCCAAATCAGAGCGGGGCTCATTGAAACGCGAGCGGAACGTCGTGGTCGTGTAGACGGGGGAGCGGGGATGCGCGACGGCGAGTTGGCTGACGGACGGCAGAGCGCGAAGAAATCGCCATCACTTCCACAAAATTATAGACGTGCGAATAGTCAATTAGTCTCAATTAGCGCCGATATTTTGGAACGCCTTATTAATTTTCCCTGACAACACACCATATTGTTTTTCCTCTCTCATATTCTTCACGATATGAGAGGTCCAGTCCAGTACAGTATCCGCAACAGCAGACGTTCCTGACGGACCGCCCCGGGTGACGGGCATAACTCTACCTGACGACTTTACTCGCGTACGTCGTTTACAAAGTTTTGTCGGGGCGAGACGGCGGCGCCCAGGAGGAGAGAGAGAGAGAGGGGCCTACAAAGGCATTAATAATTGGGGGTGGGTGTGCACTGTCCGGACTCGTACGAATAAAACGTGTAGGGACACAGAGGCGCTCCGGGGCCTTTCTGGGTTCCCGCCTTCGCGCCCAACGTGTTGCTTCGGCCCACCTTTCCCGTTCGAATGCCGGGGCGTCGAAAAATTATTGATTTATCGGAACACTTGGGCCGGCGGCGGCGGGCGCGCGGCTGCTAAAGGCCGTCGCCAGAGCGTCTCCTTTTGTTTGTTGAGCATCGTGGTCGTCGGAAAATTATTAATTAAGACGGTTTGGGCGAGATATGTTGCGCTCCAGCGGGGAGGGAGAGAGGGGATGGGGTGGGCTGGGAGGCGTCTGATCCGATATCGTTGACCCGTACAGTCTGTGCAGCAAAAGTCTCCATCAGTTGGAGGAATATCGCGGCGTATATGGAATTACAAAATTACAGACGTGGATGGTTGGGGGGTTGGGGGCGGGGGGCGTTGGGGGGCTGAAGTCACAGGGAGGGATGAGTGAAGCAGAGGAGTGCCCCGTGGGCACGCTATAACGAGGAGCCCGTTGGTTTAGTTCGTCGTGATGATGTCTGAGACCCGAGGGCCATTCCGCATAACGTACGCCATGCCGATAAAAGGAGAACGCCATGAAGTTAAAGACGTAAAGTCGACCGAAATGCTCCGTGGAAGCAGATTTTCACCGGATAATAGAGTGGAGGACAAGATGCTATAGGACAAAATTCAAGCGAGCACTCTAAACTTTTAAAAGGACAACATCTGGTCGCTTCTAAGGCTAAGTTTTGGCATTCTTTTAATTAAAGAAGGCTATATTTTGGCAAGACTCGAAAAGGACAAAAATCGCCAAAAATGGATTACGTGAGTTAGACACGGTTAGACGAGAAGAGATTCATCGAGCATCGAGCAGACTAGGCGACTGGGCAAATAAACTAACAACATTTGCGCGAGAAACTTCGAGTTTTGCAAAATTGGACTTTCCACATGGGATGGGTATTGGCCAGCGCAATTTGGACCGATTTGAACAACCACAACTTCTTCGTCACGTACCATAGAGGCCCTTTCGACAGTGCAGCAGGCGAGGCAGCAGGCATGAGAAGAAGCGATCGGACTTTTCCAAAGAGGATGCGGGGGTTCAGGGGCTGACCGCAGGGAAATAAAATGAACTGACCCCTTACTCAGCAGACACAAACACCATGAGAGACCGCCGACGAGGCACGGTCCAAAAGTTTGTGTGTTTTGTGTGAGAGAGAGAGTTAGAGAGAGAAAATCGGTGAAAGGATGAGGGAAAGGGAGGGGGAGCATTATGATGTGAACGGACAGCTCTACAAGACACCTTTGGCGTCTGGAGGCCCGTTACGATAACGCCATAAAGGCAACATCGTTAATTGTAACGATTTTGTCACGGTCTTACACGCTTTATTGTTGCAGTTTGAGGGACAATGTATCAAGCTCCTCCCCCCCCCCCCTTTCACTCCCTCCTCTCTCCCTGCTTATACTCGCTGAGGCTCTCGCCCCCCTCCCCTCCCCTACACACACACAGTCAGGATGTAGGTGAGCTCCTGCCCCTTTCAAACTGCACACTGTTAAAAAAATCGATTGTAATTTTACAAATTTTGTTGGCAACTTTTTACGCAATTCAATGTTTGTAAAATTACAAACTAAAACACTTGTAAAAAAAATTGCAAACGTGTTTTGAAATTTCACAATCTGCGATCTGAAAATTAAAAACGTTAATGTGAATTTTCAAAACATCAAGGTTTATAAGATTAAAATAATTTGCCATGAACATGGAGTAGGTGAGCCACAGGCGGTCAAGGGATCAGCTCATTGGGCTGAAAAAATGTCAATTACCTCTGAGGGTAAAGTCACAGCAAAAATACGGGAGCGCTTCACAGGCGCCCCTTAATAAACGGATGCGAACGGCGCCGTACCTAACTGAAAAGAGGTAGCGGGGACCGGCGCGCGCTGGAATTAGACCAATTATTTGGGGCACTTGGTTGACTTTTTGCTCAAAAACAAATGCGTAGCCAGCTACAGCATTGTGTTACAGATCATACCGCACAAAAATACATGTCAGTTTCTTGTGCAAATTTTAGTTGAACACTAATAATTGCTCTTGGAAGAGACGCGCTGACCACAACGTCATCTGGCGTCAGTTCTTTTAAGTTCTGTTGCTGTTTCGTCGCATGAAAGTCCAAAGTCACAACGGGCTTATAGGTGTGGAGGTTCGTTGTACTGTAGTAAACCTGATGGAGGACTTGTGCAGGTCCTGTTTCATTTGGTTTTACTTCGAAAAATTACAAACTGCAATCGGAAAATTACAATCAAATCTCACATTTCCGATAGAGTGATCA
>NW_026267131.1:885532-893557 GCF_000697945.3 Frankliniella occidentalis | reverse complement strand
GAATCCGTCAAGAGATTTGACGGATTACATCGTCTTGTTGCCATTCTAAAACTTTCATTTTATTAGGGGCTTATGGAGGACTGCTTTTCCAGAATGGCAACAAGACGATGTAATCCGTCAAATCTCTCGACGGATTCGGATTCAGAACAGAATTTTACCGCTAGAGAACCAGTGGCTGATTTTTAAGAGCAAAAGACGACGGTCAAAGTCCTTTTTCGTGAAATTTGGTCATTTCCCCAAAGTTACTAAAAATGACCAAAATATTTCAACGGCCATAACTCCGAAAGTATTTGAGCTACAGCGGGGTGGCTTTGGACGAAAGTTGCCCTATATAATACTCTACTTTTGGTCAAAATCTGACGTCGATTGGACATCGGGGAGGGTAGTTATTAACGTTTATGTGACTTAGTGTCGTTATTTAAAATAAATCAACTTTGGGGCCGTTGCGGCACCACTAAAACGTGTCCGATCAGTCTCTAAAAAAAAGAGATTTTTTTCTCATCGAAAGAAACAAAGTCTGACCCTAGGACCTTTAAAAATCTAAAAAGTGATTTTTAAGTGCCAGTCTAGTGTGCGCGTATCCTTCCATCGCTGGGTAAACAAAAGGGGCGCGGCCGCCCACGCCCCGCCCCGCGCACCCGTGGCCCCGCGCGGTGATATAATTAAGACATCGGGGTAAATAAATTCGAGACAGGCGGTAATCTGATGAAGACAGTACTTGCTTCACCCACGCGCGCGAGCGGCCGCGCCCGTTGTCAGCCCCTGGGGCCGTGAGGTACAGCCGAGGGCAAAAAGGCGGGCCGGACACTTCTAGGCGCACAGCACCAAGCCGAGGTCCACAGCCTGTAGTGGAACACAGGTCACTGACAATTTCGTCTGAAAATCCGACAAGTGCGGGGGACTTTAATTTCCCACTGTTGATCCTACGCCGTCCTACTCCAGATGACCCGCGTCCCCTCCCCACTTCCCCTGCTCTGGTATCATAGGGGAATGTCTCACTGCAATGCTCGAATCCCCAGACTTACAACAGTAGGGCATTTTGACTCACTATTGAATCAATGGGATTGCCCTACACTTTTTTTCGCAACGAATTCTTCGTGAAGTTCTGACTTTTTTATTCAAGAGTGTTCAATTTCAGAGTAGATAATGTTCCAAAATGCTCTTCTTTTTCGTTTTTTGCTTGTCTTTTTTAAGGTTTATGATCGTCACGCTTCACCCGTCAGTCCGGATCTCTCTGTATTCGCATACACTGGCGCCGCCCCCCCCCCCCACAATCTATTTTTCGCTCAACCCCCAAAGAGTTTTCGCACACGAGTCTCCCCCCCCCCCTCTCCGTCGACCGCTGGCGCCCTGCTGCACCGCGGGGGGGCCTTTTATCCCCTTCGGCCCCGCAGTGTACGGTGTGCCGTCCCCCTTTACTTTTGCTCCATTTAGGGGACGTTTATTTCACTTGAAATATCTCGTAAAAAATGAAAAATCGCGGGCCAAACGGCGCTTTGTGGCAGCGCGGCCAAGGCGGAGGGAGCGAGAAAACAAGAGTAGCAGAGAGCAGAGTTACGAGCGGGCTCCTGCTCCTTTTAGAGTTCGGTTAGGTCGCAAAAGAAGAGAAGATTTTTCTTTTTGCGCTTTCATTCACGGAGGCTTCCGGAGCAGCGTGCGTGCACCGCGGACGTGTATGAGAAATGCAGCCATGCCACGTGTGGGTACGAGGCAGCAGCGGCGCTTAGGGGGGCAGAGGCTTGGACACAACAACGCATACCCGGCAATCCGTTGCCGGTGAACATCTTCGGCCATATGATAGGATAAACTTCGACCATCCCAATAAAACAACCATCTGATTATTTATTGTTTTCTAGTTCACTGTAAAATGAAACCGTCTGATATCAAAAATGTCCACAAAATAGCTGCCGGATGACACCTGGCGTACAATATGTGAGGCGATCAGCAAAACTCGCAATTTTATCAATTTTCAGTCGAGGGGGAAATTACTTGCGTACTAACTCGTATACCCAGGCCTGTACTAAAGACGTACTAACTCGTAATAACATCGTAATAACGCGTACTAATGGTAGAAATCAAGCCTAACAGCGCCGTAATAACATTATTTTGCATAAATGATGAAAAACTACGCAAAAAATAGGGTGTACTAACGTGTACTAACGTACTAACTTTTACACTTTGATCAGGAATGACTTCCCCCTCATTTTGAGTACCCTAAAAGAGTCATACGGCCATATTTCAGGTGAACTTGAAGTTCATCGAGATCGAGGGCTCATCCATCCAACCAAATTCAAAAACCACCGCAGCAAATTTCCGCGCACACGGTGCCGCACGCAGCCAACCACTACCAAAGTGCCGAGAGGATCCCGGGGGACATGAGCCCCCTCCTCTAATAAGAACTCTAAAACGGGTAATGAACGGTAGGAACAGTGCGCTAATGACCGAGGGGGACATCAGGGCGCTGATAAAAATGAGAGACACACATAACCTAAAGACATTCCAAGAAAGACAGCGGCAGAGAGACGGACGGACCCCCCGCTCCCCCGGCGGCGGGAGTGTGCCCCGTACACCTGCCAACGGTCCTTCCCCATCCCTCTCGCGGTCTAAAAACACTATAAGGTGAATGATTCGTGCCGTCTCCCCCTCCCCCGTGCCCTCTCCCCTCCCCTCCACGTGCCCCTCTCGTTTTTCCTCCTCACTGCATCTGCCTTTGCCTTCCTCTCATATCCCTTTCGTTCCTCATATTTAATTAGTCTCAAGGCGTCGTCCTGCGGTATAGGATGACGCCACTGAGGGGAGGGGGGGGGCGTCCTCTGGAGTTGGTCGAGGCCGGGCACAACTACCCCACCTGAGCAAAAGCGAAAGTCAGACAGACAGCGCTATTGGTCCGGCAAAAGCAGCGGTAAAACCGAAAGAGGAATGCTTCCCTGTTATCAAAAGTTTGAATCGGGCGGGTTGGACCGGCGGCGCTCGGGCGGCCCGGGGTTCTCACTACAATAATGTCGTCTGCGCCAAAACCAACGTCGATACACCGGAAAACCAAGTGTGTGAATAGGGCATACTTTGTACGTGTGTGAATGTACAGTGGTAAACGTCAAGAGCTGCTGGAGTGAAAAGTTGAATACTTGGAAGTGTTGACTTCAGAGGTTGCTGGAATAGGTAAAAACTTGGAACCGTTGAATTTTGTAGTTCAACACTTTCAAGTAGTTAAATTTCTGGTCAAAAAAGTGCCTGACGCGGCCTGACGTCAAACGTCGGGTGCATGCGAGTGAATGCTTATGTCAGTGTCAACAATTGTAAATTTCTACACCGCGTACGTAAATATAGGCAGATTGCTGACCGTTGTGTAGGCGGGGGAGGGTTTCATCATCGGGACCCACTGCCGCTGTAAATAAATATCGCGAATTATCGGTTGAGATCGAAGCGATCGGGAGCGGAGCGGCAGAAGACAGAGCAGGAGGAGCAGGGGGAGCAGAGGGAGCAGGGAGAGCCGCGGCCCGGGGGCGACCACGTGAGGCCCGGGGAGGCAGGTGTCCCGGGCGCCTCCCGGCCGCTACCGCACTGTCCTGTGACTTACCGTTCGTCGAGTCTGATTCCGATGGGGCGGGGCTGATTGAGTGATGACGGGCTCCTGTCTGGTAAGACACGAGCCCCTTCAGCACGCCAAAATTACAGACCCATTTTCCAGAGGAAAATAATGCAAAACAGGGGGAAACAGCTTTTCGGTTATGCAAATACGCCCCAGACAATGCTCTTTCCCGACAACGGTAACCGATGTGATGAATATACAAATCCTGTCGCATCCCTCCGTCAGGGGACTAAAACCGCAAAAAAAAAAAAAAGGGTCCTAAGTGACTCGATGCGACGACAACCGAAGAACTCCCGCACAGGGTGGCACGAGCTGCTGAAGTGTCGATGCCGATGCCAATACATCAAAGCCGATATATTTTTTCGTCAGCGCTGGCACAAGAAAATACCTCCTCTCAAGCCGCCGATGAGCCGCCGCTGCTCCCGTTTCGGATGAAAAAACAATACTCTGCTTATATTTATGAACTTTAAAAACCACTTTCTCGTCCCCCGAACGTCTTTTGTTTTGCTCGATTCCCTTCATTTGACGACTTTTTCGCTCGCTGGGTGGGACGCGCTTGTAACGTGACATTTATGGTTCGATTCGGAATTTGACGGTCAATCGATATTCCGTCCTGTTGGCCAACCCGGGCCGGACCCCCGCCAGACGGTACAGTTAAAACGTCCGGCGACTCCTTTACAAGGGTCACCAAGATCCAGAGAGACAAAAACACTCATCGACACGGCCGTTCACAGGACAATAAAGAAAAATTATGATATTTTTTAATTTTTATTTTTTTTTCCTGAAGAAAGATTTTTGTGGGGTTCAATGAACCATACTGCAAAACTGTCCCGGAGATCGACGTTACACCTTTCTGAACTATTTTTCCAATAAATAAAACTGCTTGGCTTGGCACCAACACAGGTCAGAGTGGAAGTGCTGGCGCAAAATTAGCTTCGGTTTGGCTCCAGTTCGCTATGAACAAGCAGTCGTGATAACTCTCCTATTTGCAAACTTTGAGAACGAACGTATTCCCCCCGCCGTCTCTGCAGCCGCAGCAGCGACATTTCACCCGGCGGAGGGGCGCGCAGCAAATACACAAAACGGCCCCGGAACATGGATTCCGGGCCCGCCTTTATTGGAGTCGTCGATGTCGACACGACTCCGCTTCATGCACGGGGCCGATTTTTATCGAACGACGACAACACGTCCACGCAGCCTAGTGGTGGACGGCGACGACGCTTTCCGGGTGCGGGCCGCACGAATGACGATGACAACCAGCACGCAAAAATACTTTGGTCAGGATCTCGCGCCACTCCCAGTCTTTTCCCTAAGGCGCAAAAACCTCGCTCACAAAATCAATCCGTTTAGAGGCTCGCACAACATTGGGTCGATGATCAATGTTGTTTGCCCCAGTAAGGATCCGTTCTTTATGGCAGACGCCTCGTCAAACCTCAAAGCGAAAGTCTTTCATGATAATAATACTGCGCTTAATGTTGGAGCCGTTTGGGGTGACAGTCCAACATTCAAATGAGTACGTGCCGTACAAATGGGATGCCAAATTATTATTGATGCCAAAACATCATCATTAGCATCAGCATCCAGACCAAAGCCAGAGGTCAGACGCATGCTGTGGAGCGTCGCTTTGGCTCGGCAGCGGGTGCGAGTGAGAGCGAGAGTGGACGCAGGGAAGGGAAGGCAAAGATAGAAGCTACTCTTCGACGGGGCCGAAACCAAACCGAAAAGATCGTGTTCTAGTACACTCAGTACATTGCTCTTGATTTTTAATGTAAGCGCATTGTCCTTGATGTCTAAATCAGGTACACGCTTTTCTGAATGCAGTTTCGGACGGAGCTTGTTGTCCGTTGTTTTCCAGAAGACATTGCGATTGCGTGTGAACATGAGGCAAGAAGCCAATGAATCCACAAACCCCTCCCCAATTCTCCACTTCCCCCCTCACTCCGTTCCACCTCGGTCCTTCCCTGCTTATATTACACATTTCCCCACGGTAGTGTATCACCCGCGTTGGGGCCGAACAAATCCACTTTAATGGCTTTTCAATATTTGATTCAACAGAGTTGTGTGAGGGAAAATCGGTAGCGGCTCGCCTTCAAAGCAGTGTTGAAACGTTTAAATCTTCTGCTAAATACAGTCCAATTTGAAACTACTTTACGAGTATCGCGTCGCAGCGGCACAGACGACATCCCTTTCACTCTCTCTCTCTCTCTCTCTCTCTCTCTCTCTCTCTCTCACACACACACACACACACACACAGACTAACACATATACACAGGACGCTTCTACCAGGACCAGGGGGAGGGGAGGTGTTCTGCATACAGTCGGTTGTCTGCATACAGGGACTTTGTGGCGCAAATTGCCTACCTTTTAGCGGCTCCCTAGAGACAAGAGAGCGATCGTCCCCGTACGACACTGTACCTAGTACCACAGTTTTAAGAGCACAATACCAACAGTACTGCAGTTGTTGTGGGTGTTGAGCTATACTTATTGTTTTCTGACAAGTGAAAAGGTCTCACACTTCAGTTACGAGTGTTTTTGTTTTAGTTTTTAACTTCTTTGGAAATCGTACCTTTACATCTATGAAAACTTCAATATTTGGGTGTTGCAACTTTTCAGAAACAAAGACCACCCCGGTGAGGAGACAGCGATACTTCAGCCATAACAGCGATATGAGAGGTCGGCCCGTCGGCCGCCACCGACGCGGCCCGCGACAAGGACCTTACGCCCAATTAGGGGACAGACATGGACGGGGCTAGATCGCTCAGAAGGGCCGCGTACCTCGGCGGGGGGGCCGAGAGAGTGTGTGAGAGAGAGACAGGCATTCCAGGATATGGCTCTCTAAATCATGCCGCGGTTGCTTAACGCCCGGGTTCATCTCTCGCCGATGAAAGGCATTTTGAGAGAAGCGTTTTATGTCCCCACCGAGCCTCTCGCGTATTCACTCGCGAGCGAGACACGGACACGATGCGCCGTAAAACAATCGGTATCGTCTACTCCTAATGTGAGAGACTGTAAGAAGATATGGAAACCCCTTGGCGGCCACACGTGAGACGGATTGAGACGGAGATGAGACTTCGATTCAATTTCTTTGCAGCGTGTGGCGCGCGCCAGTCCTTCCTTCTCTCTCATTCTCACAAAGCATTACATCTCTTTCTCCGCCGTGCTCACTCCCACGCATGCGTTTGGGTCTCCCGCCGCCCGCCAGCGAGAGGGGGGAGGCAGAAAGTGGAGCGCTACGATGTTTTATGCATATACATGATGATGTTATTGTGATTATTATTTCATTCACGCCCTTTGGGCAGATCTGATGAGCTAGCCCGGACTCTTTGCGCCCCCGGCCGGGCCATGGGGTGCGCCCTGGACCTCTCGTCCTGGACCCTGTCCCCCCAGACGTACGAGCGCGAGACGAGACGCCGCCGCACTTTGGAAACAATTAACATTCTGAAGGGATCTCACTATCCCAAACGACCATAAAGTTCGCCGTATACGAGGAGAGGGGTGGTGATTATGGGAAAACTATGGGGGTGATGAGGGTCTGGAAGCCGCACAGATACCGGGAGAGATTCATGAGGGGGAGCAGGTCAAGTCAAATGGGCGCGCACTTGAAAACAAAGGCTTGAAAAATGTCTCACACGCGCAAGCCCAAGCCGAGATCAACACTTATTAGGGTTGTCAATTGTCAACTAAAGTTCTCTCTCTCTCCGATAGTAAAACAAAGGAACTGTCGCCTTTTCAAAGTGATAGAATGGGAACGATTTTACAGCATTAACGTTTCCCACACGTATCCGCGCACGTATCGATCCTCAAAAACTGACTGCCACCCACCACATTGAGAACAAGAGAGAAGAGGTCGTCTAGAGTCCTATAGGACTCAAAGGTCGTCGAGGGAGTGGACCGGTGCGTCCACAACACACAAGGGGCACAAAACGCCCACACATTACACCCCTCCTGACAGTCGCCGTACACTTTGATTTGCGATCAGAGCCCGTCATCTTATTTCATAAAAATTGCCTCGGATATCATGCGATATGCAAAACGGGCGCCCAATTAAACTGGCAGACGAACGTAATTCCGAGCTCCGGCGTCGCTTTTGACGTCTCAAACCGTAGCTCGCCGGCGGCGGCCGACTGTCTGCTCACCGGACGTCTTCGTCAAAGGACTGTCGGCTGCGTCTTCCGTCCTTGTCGGCGGCACGCGACCAGGGCAGCGACGGGCGAGAGGGAGAGAGATGGGGGGGGAGAGACAGAGAGAGAGAGAGAGGGAGAGGGAGAGAGAGGGAGAGGGAGAGAGACGGAGAGAGAGAGAGAGAGAGGGGGGGGGGGTTAAGCATGCCTGCACAGAGCAAGGCACAACACAGAGGGGAATTCATGGGCAGGGACGTACCCGTGTACCAGCTTTGTGCTGCCGTGTGGGCCGTGTGTGCGAATTTCCAAACTATG
>NW_026267131.1:881473-885407 GCF_000697945.3 Frankliniella occidentalis | reverse complement strand
CTCGGGTGTTGTGCACTTGCAAGTGTGCAACTCCTCGGTTGAACACCTCATTAGATTGGACGCTTACTGTGTAGGAAGTGCTCAACCGAGGAGTTGCACACTTGCAAGTGCACAACTACCGAGTTGCACACTTGCAAGTATTCAACTTGCAATTGCACACTTGCAAGTATTTAACTTGCAGTTGCACACTTCGAAGTGTTGAGCAGTTGAACACTTAGTTTATCAGTGTAAATGACAGTAAATGTAGAGCAAAGTTTTCTCATAGCTAGCTAGGGCATCTTTCCAAATAATGCAATAATGAACTTAGAAATATATATACCCGTCTTCAGAACAAATTTTAAACTGGTTCATCGGATAGATGAACAATGTTTACGTTTTAAATTTATTGTTTTCGTCTTGCGAGATACATGCACGGTTTAGACTGGCTACGATTGTCATTTATTGGATACGTTCTATTGGGTTTTCGAGGCCTCTGATTGGCTGATTTTCAGCTAGAATGTATCCAATAAATGACAATCGTAGCCAGTCTAAACCGTGCAACACTTACAGCAGCAAACAGCCACGGACAAACAAAAGCAGAGATTGTGCCCACTGTGGAAACTCAAGTGTGTACGTGTATGCAGTACCTCCTGAATACCTACATGTATTCAGAAGGTAGTGTGCACATGGCCAAGCACGCACTTCAGCGCATTGTTTTTATCATAGGGCTTAACGTACATGGCCAAGTACACACTATCTCCTGCATATACATGAGCAAATACACACTTCCTCCTGAATACATGATCATGTACACACTACCTCCAGAAATGTAGCTACTCAAGAGGTACTGCAATACATGTTCATACTTTGAGTTTCCAGAGCAGTTATCATTCACTCACACATTAAGAACGTTCGGTTTCAGAAAATAGAACTAATAGGCAGAGGGGCGTGTCTAAATCTAGAGCAAAAACGACATATCTAAATTTCATGAGTTTAGAAGATAATTTAGCGTGCACCCTCCACCCCGCACGGCTGGCTTGCCGGCTGGGCAGTAACGTCGACTCGGATCGCGTAAATCTTGCAGCCGGGACTGGCAGTTTGATTCATTGGCGTTTGGAGTATGGGCCGTCCCGCCGAGCCCCACCACGCCCCGCCACGCCCCGCCACGCACTGCCCACCCAGTGGACACTGGTCCCACAACACGCGTTTACCGTCCGAGTGTCCCTCTCGCTGCTCGACAAGTCTCACGTTAAAAGTCACAACCTTAAAAAGTTACAATGCTTGGAAATTTTCCTGAATCTCAGCTACACCGTGAAGAATGTTATCAAAAATTTATATTTATGGAAATTTTTATTAACGAAATATGTTGTAAATTTACACGGCAGACCATTTTGCTGTTGATCAATTCCAAGTCGATAAGAAGTGCTCCTAAGTTTACGATTTCAAATTGTAATTTTGACACAAATCATGGTAAGATTTTCCGTAAATCTTCGACCATTTTTTCACAGTGTTACAAGAGGCACTTCAGACACCATCACACGTATGTTCATGAATGGAATGATTGTTGAGGTCGGAGTGAAATTTGAGGAAAAACTGCCACTTCAAATACAGTAGACGAAGACACCACTTACTCAAAGAAATGTAACAGGCTGTTTGCAACTCTCAAAATTAGGATAGAAGGAGGAAGCTGAGCTGGAGTCTGGCAGTACGATTTGAGCCCAGATTTGCAGGGAGGGCGTGGCTGGGCGTGGTGGGGAGGGGTACAGCGTACATCATTGCATTGCATTATGCATGCGTGGCCAGTGTATCAGGTAAATAGAGATGTAACCGCAAGGACTCTTGAGGCAGCAGGGACGGCAAGGGAGGTCCTGCACGGTCCTGCGCCGGGCGTGTCCTTCCTGTGTAGCAGGACCCTGGTGTCTGGTCAAAGAGGGAGGGGGGCACCGGTTAGTTTAAGATCCCTCGCGTCTTCAGACACTGGCACTGGATACCAGTAGAGGCGTCCACGACAGCTTTGTAATTCTTTTCGTGTCAAGAAGTTTGAACCCACATATGATGCAACAGACCTCGTTAGCACTACGAGAATTTGCAAAATCCAGGGGTGAGAAACATACACAGCCGAAAGACATAACGAGCGGAAGTGCCGGATCGTGATTAGAGCTAAACTCGATTTCATTTTCCGCAGGCTTTTCGAATTCACGCCAAAAGAAATGTTAGACGTGTGAGCACTTTCGTAGAAGAGTGATGGCTTCGCAAAATGACTTGGCGAGGGGCCGAAGATGCTGCGGCGGCGGTCACACCTTGTTAGCACTAACGACTCCACAAACAAACATTACAGACAGCCGGTGGCGCCGGCAGCTAGCGCCGAAATTTGATAAAGTCATTAATCCTGGGCCACTTTAGGCGGACAGACGGACAGAGGACCTGCGGGCGGAAGGACGGGCGGATGTAGGCGCAGGGCGCGGACATGCGTCCCTCCAGGATCGCCAACCACAACCCCAAAGTCACGCAATGCTGCGGCACCTGCTCCTGCACCGCGGGCCCGAGTTGACACTTGTTATTTCCGGAGTTATCATTACACCGTTATTTTTTTTATTTTTTTTTTTTCAAGGGGTTTACGAAATTACCGTTATTGTAAGGAAAACCTAATTGCCGTAATAACATAAAGTTCAATTTATGCAATAATTATTTCAGTTTAAATAATCGATAGAAGTCCGGCGATGGAGGCAATGGGGAGGCGGGGAGGGGAAGTCTAAACGCTTGAGTGGTTGGCAGGTAGAATGTACCGGTACGGATCCGTTCAGCAGGACTATCCACTGACGCGTGACTCGCTAGAGCTGCCCATGAAGACCTTTAGAGTAGGCTGAACGCGGCTGCGTCCAAGGGAAGGTTGACCACAGAAATATCCTGACCCCCATCTATTTTAGAAAATTGAAACTTACTTTTTCTTAAAAGTGTGGGGGCCGATCATGAAGCGAGGGACCAAACGCGAGGACAAAACCGCATTTCGATTGCTTCAGAAAAACGTTATCAGTCATCCAACAGCACTTTGAGTTTGGGTTATTTACTCCGTCTCGCACGTGTGACCCGCGCGTCCCGCCCCGCCCCGCCCCGCCCGCGCGCTCGTCCGAAAATATTTACCTGACGCACTCGGCCCCGCCGCGCCGCGCCGTGCCACGCGCCCGGCCGCGTCAGAGCGTGCAGCGCGTCGCGTGCCGGGGGGTGGGGTGGGGACGAGAGTGTGACGATATGGGACTACTCAACCGCAGTGCCGCCCCGGACACCCGCCGATGAGCCGACTGTCCGATATAATACAAGCAGGACAGCCGTACGCCGCCTGCCGCGAGTCGCACTTGCGCGGCTGTTCAAAGGCTGCACTGAATTTCATCGTAAATTACAGATTGAAAGCTGCAGCACTGTAACCAGTAACAACGGTCAGTGGCAAAGTCGCCGGGCCGCTGTTCAAAAACCCACTGTGCCTGCGCGTATTGTAGGCGAGTGCATGGCCATACCTGCCAGCCCGACATGAGGTGTACGTACAAATACATTTGTCACTCGTCGTTGCATCTCGACATAACTGCAAACCGAGTCCCGGCCCAGGGGGGCGCGACACTTCCATGACAAGGGGGCGGCGACGAGGGAAACATTTAAATGGACGCATTTCAATAATTTGACGCGAGAGCGCCAAATTCAAATTCATGTATGTACACACACACACACACACTCAGTTTCGAAGCAATCCGTCAGTAAAAGGAGGGGGAGATAGAATGGGAAGGTCCGATTTAGGGGGAAACGAAGGGTCCGAGCATTATTATCTGCAAACTTGTCTCAATATGTACCGACGTAAGGGGCAGACCACGAGGTGCCCGCTGCCAGCAGGACACAATGGGACGTAGCTCCTACATGTTCCAGATATATGTAGGTCTAAAAACGGGCGCTGCCATTCCCCCCCCCC
>NW_026267131.1:870923-880743 GCF_000697945.3 Frankliniella occidentalis | reverse complement strand
GGAGGCCGTGGCGGAGGCCGTGGCGGAGGCCGTGGCGGAGGCCGTGGCGGAGGCCGTGGCGGAGGCCGTGGCGGAGGCCGTGGCGGAGGCCGTGGCGGAGGTCGCGGCTTGAATACCGTGGTGGAGACTGCGGCTTGGAGGCCGTTGGGGAGGCGTTTCGGGAGTGAGGGTCTCAGTATAAGGAAACTGTGGCGTGTCACAGGCCGACGTTGTTGCCTGTGTACTACAGAGAGGTGAGCGACAAGTCTTTACAGAACCGCTGTACTCGTGTTCGTGTTTGCCCTCCCCCCGGCGGCGGCCGAGAGCGGCCGAGAGCTACCGAGAGCCAGTCAGCCCCGCCGCGGGCTCCTCTGGCTCCTCTGGTTCCTCTGGCCGCCGAGTGACAGCTCTGTCTCGCCGATCTGACCGGATCTGACCGAGAGGCCGAAAGGAAGACCGTCGCTCGTTATTTATGGAGCAGCGCAGTGCGTCCATCACTCGGGGGCACACCAGGGTATCAATCAGCGGCGAGGACGGCGAGGAAACGGGGGACGACGGCGAGGACGGCGAGGATGTGGGAGAGGGTGGCGAGGATGGGGGCGCGGAGCGACGCCGCCCACGCCGCTGCGCCGCCCAATGAACGCCACTGCCATTTGGGCTGCCCACCCTCCGGGCGCCGGCGCGCAGTGCCAGGCCAGCGAGCGAACCGCACACACGCGCAGGAGGGAACAACAAAAACGACCACGGAGATGACGGAGTTGGCCCCAACAGGGAGGGCCGATACGCGGGGCTTGCCTTCCGCCTCATTAAGGGTTTCCGAAGTGCCCCGGCCTCGGCCCCGGCGTTGAATATGTATCGCTGCTATTCCTTGTCGGCGACGAGGCCACGAATGTGAAGTGATACTGGGTCCTGTCGACTCGCCACCGGCTGCTTTGCGTACGCACTGTTTGACCCAAATTCCTTGCATCACGTCCAGGTTTGCACGGCGGCGGGGCGGGGACACGCCGCCCGCACAAGCCCGTCCCATCGTTAGGGCCAACCAGACAGCCTGATGGGACCGAGAGCGGGCCCGTTTGGGTCCGAAAACGACGAAGTGAGAGTGAGATGCTCGAACCGGACCCTAATCCCCAAAAGTGCTGTCCGACCTATTTTTCTCGGACCTCGTCTACGGGAGTGAAAGAATTAGCTAAATTAGCTGATGCATTCGCTAATACGGCCTTGGATTAGAATATTAGCTTTCCTAGCTAATTCCCAGCTAAGAAAGCTAAGATATTAGCTTTCACAGCTAGTTGCTTTATTTTGTAGACAACTGTCATAGCTAATTTGTAATCTATGGTCATATTTGTCGGACAAATGGTTTTGTGTCGGTCCGGGATCACCAACCACCGAACCGCCGTCCTCCCACGCTCTGGCCTAGCTCTACGCACCCGCTTCAGCTCCAGAGCCTCCAGTGACTGTTCGTGCCAGAACTTTAGGTTCCCAAGGGATGTGCCGCAAAGACGCCACTCCCCACAACAACACCCGCAGGCGGCGCCACACCCCAGAAGAGGCCACATATCGAAAAAAAAATCGCGTCTTAAGACGCCCGCCTCGCAGCTTTCCCGGGAAACCAAGGCGCACCGTGAGTGATTGGCGCCACCAGACACCCAGTCAATTCTCACCCATACGAATTCCTAACTTCTTTTTGTGCTATCCTCCACATCTCTTCTGACCGAAAATGTTAATGGCTTTATCGACACATTTAGCGGAAGGCGCCCACCACACCCTTCCTTTTCCAGCTCTGAAAACGTTACGCACACATTTTAACTTGAGAAAAAAAATCAGTTTTTTAGGATGACAAAAATGTATTGTTTCAGTGACTTTCTCACTGAACTGCTGCTTCGGCGATGCTACTCATCACATACATTCCGACTGATCCATTTCGAATTCGATTCGAAGGCTCCCGCTAATGACCGTCCGCTCAACAAAAAGACGCCCCCCCCCCACCCCTCTCCCTCTCTGATCCTCGCCCTCTCTCACTCCTCAACCCCTTTTCTTTTATGTTTGTTCGCATTTTCATGAGGGCGGTCGTGTGAATGCAGCCATCGCTGGCGCCATCATCGTCACGAACAGCGAAAGACGATGATCATACAAATCTTGCCAATCCAGCTCGCGAAAAGGGGGGAGGTGGGTATGGGGGTGAAATGCAAAGGCTTTAGATAAACTATGATCAAACCAGAGTACTTTCGTTCGATCGTTGAGTTTGCTCGCTGGATGACGAATAAACAAAGTAAAAACAATAATTACAGGAGAATTCTGCGGCACAACGCAAAACACGAGCGAGAGACCAGAGAACTTGAGCATGCTGCAGCTCAGGTAGCCATTAGGTTATAAGTTGTGTACATCCATTCCCATCGCCCGAAAACAAAGCGACTTTCTTACACTTCTATGAAAAGTGAAAGACTCGCAGGTAGCGTTAACGAAATAATTCCGTCAACAAAGCTAGGAAATTACGACAGCAAAACACAAAGCATTTCGACTCACCATGTGCCGGAACTCCCCCGACTCGGCTGTTGACCCCTCACTCGATCCAAACGCTGCAAATTTCTTCTGATAAACATGGATGACACTTATTCCCGATCACACGTACTGCCGAAGGGTTTGCTGACAAATTCAAATAACATAAGTAACGAATATCTAGACAACTTCTATAATCAGCAAGAACAGCGCACAGTGCACAGCCAGCGGCGGCGGCACAGACCAACACTGACCTCTCTCGGGCTGCAGTCTTGGAGGGAGGGGGGGGGGGGGGAGGCTGTCAACTGCGAAAGAGGCGGTCACTGGGTTTAGTATCTTTCCAACTTGAAACTATATGTATCTCAAAGACATTTCCAGTTTAATTTTCATAGGGTTACTTCTCACGTTAGGAAAATTAAAGAAGACTATTTGGTGGTAGGGCGGTCATTCCTTTATTTACCAATTTACCAATTTCTTTCCGACATGTTCTCGTGAATGTTTGTGAAATATGACTTTCACTGACAATCATTGTATGTACGAAAAAAGGGCAGGAATCGTTTCACATTTAAAAAGATGTTTTCAGACAATTTTTAAAAAATGAAAACTCAGAACCAAGACCATTTTGCTGCAGATTTTGCACTTTAAGTCCCGCAGTTAACTTCAACAAAGTCACTGCTAGTCACTATTTACAAATTGTAATACTCTCACAGCCTACAGGCAAATATGATAGGGTAAATTAAAAGCTTAAGAGTCAGTTAAAAACAATTTCCTTACATGTTATGAATAAAAATTATGGTATAAAAGGAATCATGGAAAGAAGTTAACTTCTCAATGAAGAGAATAGAACTTTTGTCAAGGATATAGAATACTGTGAAAATTCTTTAACCTTGAGTACCTCAATTTGAACACAAATAGATATGCGTGTGTTTAACGTTTGAATCATTTAATCAAATTCAGCATGGAAAATAAAAATGAGGTTCAATGCGTTGTTGCAAAAACACAGCAAAAGTCAGAAATTGTCATACAGTGGCAGACAATGCTCATTTCTTGGAAGATTCTACTGGTAACAGAATATCAAATGTGCTGTAGATCTCTTTCTTATCACAAAGAATTCCTGGAAAAGATCCACTTACGTAAAAATAGAGAAAATATGGTAATTCTTAAAGAAAAATTGCATTACAGGACAGTGTAAGCTTTAGATGAGAGCCCTGGATATTCACTCAACATAGCATAGAAAATACACAGAATTCCATCTTATACACCAATTTATACTTCATATGGTGAGGTAGAAATTTAAACAGATTGATTACAATGAGGCACTGTCATAACACTTTTCAAGTAATTCTGTTGTGAGAAAAAATAATCAACAATGGATAAACATCTCAACAAATGCGTCAGCACTAGATAAAAATGAATAGAATTCATTATCATATATGGATATTTATATATGGATCTAACTGTTATATATATTTCTATAAAGATCTTCACATCAAATGTGAATAAACAGCAATAGTGTGTAAACCTTGAAAAACACAGTTCAGCAACACATTAAGAAACTTTTAAAAGGAATATAAAGGGAGAGATAAATACAATAATACACAGCAGCTAAAGAAAAGTTTGTCATTTGGCTGCAATCTGACTTAAAGCTACAAAATCAATCAAGTCAATCAATCAATCAATAAATATGTTAAAAAAAAAAACACTTTATATCTCTTGTGAATTTATACAAATTAAAAACAACATAAACAAGCAAACACTAAAGGTGTAAAATAAATTGTCAATTGTAATAAATCTTGCTTCTTGTCAAAAGGGACATGACAAGGATAAGACTGACAAAAGAGGCTGCCTCACTAGGTCACAGTAGAGTATACATTTTGGAGGTAAAAAAGATCTTATTTGTTGCTCATACAACAAACTTATCCTAGTCAAGGCAGCAGATAAAAGTGAATATTTGAAAAAGACGGATAACTATGGTTCCCTATTTCCTCAAAATGAAAAAGAGATTAACTTCATTATGCACAAGTATAAAATTGCTCCAGTCAAAATTAATATACAATTCCACACACAAAATTTGAGCACAGTAGCATTTCACTTTATAATGCACACAAACTTTCACACCCAAACACACACACACACAGACATATACATACATTAGATACATACATATACAAGCATACATGGATGCATACATGCATACACACCAACACAAAGAAACTAACACAGAAATATTTTTCAGTACTACATCATCTTTCTACAGTAGAAATTGAGTACTCCAAATCTGAATGAAAAGCCTCGAGCACTGAAAGATGAGGCAAAACCACACAGTATCACAGGAGGAGGGTTTGCATACACTTACACAAACAAGAAAGCTACATACATGTACTACTTTACAGTAGTTACAACATCTGACACCATCCTAGGATCCAGATTTGAACAAAAAATTTCATGAATGAAAACAACCCATTTTGTTCTCTAGGTTAACTAGGTGGGTAATTTCCTTCTAAGTTGAAGGACAAAAGTATAAAAGTATTAACACACAGTAGTACAAAATACCACATACGTCTGTGCAAGTTCAGTTGATCATGTGATTTTGCTCTAGTTTAACTACAATCTTTACAGACAAAGTGCTTAATTCTTCCACATTCAGTCTTTATGTCACTTTAAAAAGTACAATGGTTAAATTGCCAAGCTCATCTCTTGTCCTTTAGAATGATTGGTAGTTTAAATACATGGGGTAGGACTAGAGGTATTCCAATAAGTAACTATAAAGGTACAAATCTAACCACATGAAAACCAGGTTTGATAAAATCTGATGACCTGATCACATTAAAATGCACATCTTGTGACTCTCTGAAGAATGCATACGCAAAGGTCAACAAGTTGTTTGTTTTTTTCTTTTTAAAAAAGGCCCTTTGACAAACCCAATAAAACCTTATCACATTCAAATTTGGTGTCACAATCTGGATAAAATTAACCCATTTACAATAGGGGTCAAACAATGGCAGCATCACAATTACTGTTGTCTCTCTCAATTACAGGTGATGGAGGGCTAGATGGACGCTTGCATGATCCATTTAGAGCTTGAGGGAACTGTTCAGAGGAGCCTGGAAAGGCAGGGGGGGGTGTATTTAGAGATAAAGTGCTCTCAGCTGAAACAGTTGGTGCAATATCTCGTGTTCCTCGAAGAAGTGCTCCCCTTTCCATCTGGTTGACCTCTTCACTTCGATTGTTGATTACAAAGGTGGATGATGCATTGTTACGCTGACGGCACATGTATGGTGTGTCTCCAGGAGATGGTGAATCCCTCCCCTGTGAAACATACAGAAAATAAGTGAGAAAATGCATATCATAAAACGGTTCAGTTAAAAGTATCAGTTACACGTTAATTATCTAGAAACATATTAGCAATGACACCAAATTCCCCTCTTGAAAAGAATCATGCAGTTCTTCTTTTCATGCTATTCGTAATTGAAATAACCACACACAAACATAAAAATACAACTGGCTTCTGTTTTACATATTCTCACTAAGTAATACTGATTGACAAATTTGTGTTCAGAAAATAACTCAAAAGTTAAGAAAAAACAATTAATTATGTTCACAGCTAGTGTCTGAAAATAAAAGCCAATGAACACACACCATCATCTTCATGACTTTAAAAGTTGGTCATAAAGTCACACATACATGCACAGCAACAAGACAGTGGGAAACATGAACTTGAGAGCACTCAAGATCTTATATGCAGCATTCAATTAAGAACTCGCACTCCAGTCACCCTCAGCACACTGTGGACCACACCAGCATGAGCGGCAACTCAACAGGTTGGCAGGTGAGCAGGCATGGATGTGAGTTCTTTATTAATTGTAGTGTAGCTGGCAAGGAACTCTTAAAATGAATTCTTGACTCTAGGAATGGAGGGGTCTATTTATATGAGGAGAAACATGGTTGGAGATATGATATAAGTTAACCAGTACCTCCCAGTTATTAACATGAACGGAAGTTATAGGTGGATTATAGAAAAACAGGGGTGAAAGTTTCAAAAATCTGAACACATGCAGGTATTGTGCTACGCACCACAGTTTGTGGGTTGAGTCTAGGCGATCCCTGTAAGACACAATACCCAGTCACTTTACAATTACTTCGACTTCAATGACAGGTGAATCTAGGGGAAATATTTTCATATGAACTGGTAATAAATCATTGGTACTACTGTGATCTGATAATCACATTTTGATAATAGCTAATAAGTCTGGTCAAGTTACAAAACTTTTCCACTTTTCACGACAAGAAGTAAAGATAGATATCAAAAACGTCATTGGAGACATTCATCAGGCCAAGAGGCAAGAAAGACAATTTCAATAAGATTTTAAAAATGTTTAGGAGCAGCTTGTAACTGCAGTGGGCACCAACAGGCTCTCTGCATACAGCGAGTTTTGGGATACCTGAAGGAGTGATGAGTCAGGGAAAGGATCCTTAAAACAAGTCAACAAATTTCTAGGACAGGGATTTAAACATACATGCTTTGATGGGCCGCAGCAAGTAGAGAGTGCACAAGGTCTGTCCGTCTGCGGGCAATCCAGCACACACACCTCAGTTGGGCCAGGCTGCACAGTGTCCTCTGCAAACTGAGCAGTCAACAAAATTACAGATAATTCATAAAAATACTCAATTGAAAACTATGTTAAATGATAAAAACACAACTTACATCACCAATTTCAATAAACTCGGGCTGGATTGTAGTGGAGTGAATGCCTTCATTATGGAAAAACTCCTTAACTTTTTCTGCAATCTTCATATACTCAGACAAATTGCGCACCCTGATAAAAAATTATTTTTAACAGAAACTTATCAAAAATTGGAAGGATATTACAGATGTATAGAGAAATGGACCATACCTAATGTGTGCAGATGCAATGATCCTATCCCCAGCAAGTTGCCACACATGGAATTCATGCACAGCCAACACTCCATCAACCTTTTCTAACAGCCTACGCTGAATAGCATCTACCTGGATGTGTGTGGGGACAGTCTGCAGGAGAATCAAGGCAGATTCTTGCAACAGGGGCCAAACCGCTCGCAGAATTAACACAACCATTACAACACTGAGGGCAGGGTCCATGTACAATCTGTATTCCCAATCGGTCAGCCACACAACCTGAAGTCATGCAATAGCAAATCATGAGTTATGGTGTCAAACTTCTGCATAATATGATTAATTATTAAAGATAACATACCAGGGCAGAAGCAATCACAATGACAGAGCCAAGTGCATCAGCCAGTACATGAAGGAAGACTCCTCTCATATTCATTTGAGAGGCTGACGGCTCCACAGCACTGTCTTCATGCCCCTTGTTGTTGCTAATGGCTGCAGCCAGAGTTGGCCCAATCGGAGGGTTAAAAGTTTCATCATTTTCATTGTCATCCGTCGACACCAATTGAGTCAATCTTGTATGACTGCGACCAATACCTCCATGTGAAATACCACCATGGGAATGACCATGACCACCATGACCATGCTCTGCAAAAACAGTATGGGTTTAATGTACATAGAAGCTGGAAAACAATTTCATTAGATAGATTCAAAAATAACGCAAATAAAGCACACACATACCATGGAAGAGACAAAGACCCACTAGATTGATAAGTAGACCAAGTACGCCAACAACAACAATAAGTTTTGGCTCATGTATTTCTTCCACTTCTATAAACCTGAAAATTCACCATTTCAAAATTAACAATCCTTAATAAGCTCACACAAAAGTTTACAATAATTCAAAGTTGTGGTAATTAGGTTACCTTTTACATGCTTCAACTGTAATAGAAAAGCATAGAGCAACAAGGAACACTGCGTTTACAAGAGCTCCCAAGACTTCAGCTCTAGCCCATCCAAACGTATTTTTGGACCACTTCTTAGGTGACATCTGCCAAAAAAAATACACACCCAGTTAACAATAGCCCTTACAGAGTACAAATTTTTTATTATAAGGAGTATAAAAAATAACATACCTTTACTGATAAAAATGCTACTACTAAGGCAGCTACATCACTTAACATATGAAAACTGTCTGCCACCAATGCCATAGAATTTGTGACATATCCAACAGTAATTTCCACTAAGAAGAAGGAAGTTGTCAACCAAAACATGGAAATTAAACGGCATTTTTTACCGGTATACCGACCCATTTTGAAGTATACTGTAACATAAACGGAAAAGAGTCTTAGGTGAATATCAAAACCAAACAGATAAGCAAAACCAAAAAGATTTGACACAGTGAATGTGAGGTTAAGGTTGTAATGTCACTAGCAGCCAATATAACTAAAAGAGCACCCGTTTAAAAGACATCCAGGCACCAGATTCAGATGGACCGTGGTCTACAATAGTTAAGGAGAGTTTTCTGTGAAAATGAACCAAACCAACTCGATCTCATGACAAAGGTTTCATTGATCAAACAGTCCCATGAGCCATTGAACCTAACCCCAAAAGATTCAACTCCATTTATTTAACAGAGCCATACTAACTACAAAGTCAATTTTCAAAACAAAGTGGCTCCTTGACAAAATTTTGCCCTTGAAAAATAAAGACCACCAAAAGCACACTAGACCTCATAACACACACTGGTTTCCAGAGCTTTCTGTACTCTGGCGTGAAACCTTACATTTTTTTATTTCTTCGTCGCAAAAAACGGGGCTTGCTTTACAGCATTCTCGGCTGTAAAATTCCTTGTTTACACCCTCCTGTATCCACGGAGCGAAATTTCACTGGGTCGGTGCTCTCCGAGTAAAGATACAAGCAGTCTTTGAAAATAAATTCACTTTCCTCCCCTCGGGCTCGGGGCACACAATAGTCACTGGTCCTTCCCAACTCAACCCGTTCGGGTGACGGCACGAAGGCGATGCGACGATGAGGTCACGGGGCCGACAAAAGACGGCCGACGAGCAGCACTGGGCACTACCACTGGCGCACGTCCGCACTCACACACTCACACGCACACGCTTCAACACTCACAGACGAGCGCACACGCACGCGCTGTAACGCCTCGCCAAAGTGCCCGCGAGAGGACGAAAAGTCGCGGTACGGGAGCACGGCGGCAGCTTGCGGTAGCTTGCGGCAGCACGGCCCACCCACGGTCTGACGCGTGCCGGGGGCGTGCGCACGGGCCGGGCGTGCAGCGGAGCGCGAGCAGGGGCGCTTGCACGAGCACGGAGCACGCGGAGCACGGGCGAGAGGGCGGCGTGGCACTACAACTCGGAGTGGAGTGATGAGAGATAGCGAGCAGCACCGGGCCCACCGGGCACCGCGCGGGCACGCACCCCTCACCACCGCCCCTCCACTCCCGCCCCGCCG
>NW_026267131.1:860589-863008 GCF_000697945.3 Frankliniella occidentalis | reverse complement strand
TATTTCATTAGTTTTACCCTTGACAAAAAAGTATATTGCGGTTATTGCAAAAATTGCATGAGAAATCGCTTGACACATCAGACACACTAACTCTACAGTGACAATAGCTATGGAAAATGGCAATAATTCATTCAGAAACTAATTTTCTTGACTGTTTTAGACAAAAATCCTTAGAATTTTAACTTAAAATTGGGTAACCTCTAAATGTCAGTCAGTCTCATATGACATTTCTTGAACATCACATGATACCATGGTGGCTTACCTTAACAAGAAAAAAATATTCATTGTGAATAACTCTAATAGTACATCCAATGCCCACAGCACGGACTATAACTCGGAAAGTCGGTTTCCAATTGATTTTCATGGTCAAGTCCAAGATTGTTGTTGTGCGTTCGGGTCAAACCACCGCCCTCCTCCCGCGCACCCTCCCCCCTCCCCTCCACTTTTGTATGAAAAATTTTCATGAAGAGCAGAAAGTATGGCGCTCTGTTCTGAACACAAAATTTTGGTCAACCGGCCTGCTGCCTGCAGCCTGGATAGTTTAAGAGTGTGTCCGAATTCAGCCACCGACCGAGCACCGACCGGTCGGTCGTCGAGCGGTCGGTGGCCGGGCCGTGGCGAGCCACTCGCTCCAAGCAGCTCTGCCACCCTTTCCACATTGGGTTAACCGCGAACCGCTAAATCCTTTCGCGGGGGATGATCGTAGGGCGCGGGTCTTACGCGGGGGATCGTCGCGGGTCCTCCGCGGGTCCTCCGCGGGTCCTCCGCGGGGGTAGTCGCGATCCGCAACCATCCCCAGCGAAAGGACTTCGTGTTTCGCGGTTGGCATAGCTGCTTGGAGCGGCTCGCGACCGGCCGCTCGACGACCGACCGCTCGACCACCGACCGGTCGGTGCTCGGTCGGTGGCTGAATTCGGACACACTCTAGGTTTAGATATTTGACATGATATTTGGTCAGTTTCACTGTGTAGGGTGGTAGATTCAAGAAAATCAGCTTGCAAGTGCGAGCTTAATCAAAGAGTTCGTGTCACACTTTTGTTCTCGATTCTCAGGCTGTGTTTCGTGTATTCTATACTCCTCTGCTGTTCATTCAGGCTATGGACGATGTCGATTTTGAACCACGTAAGAGAAGAGCTGCTGCGAAACCATCGGTCAAAGATCTGTCGGACTCTGAGGACGATGTGCCCAAGAAACGGACGAAGAGGAGAGGAGGCTCGGAGGACGAAGATTATCGTGACTCTGCAGAGGGATCGACCAAGCGGCCGAGGACGAGAGCTCCTCCCAAAACCAAAGCACCCAGGCCCAGGGCTCCTCCGAAACAAAGACTGAATATTAAGAGTGACACTGAAAAGGATGACATTCAACGAGAGCGACGCACCGCTCGAGAGGAAGACTTTGCTCAAGGGTCTCATCATGAGCAAGCAACGGCAGATCTTGTGGAGTCAACCGAACGCTATGACAGAGACGATGACATGGAGATTGGTGAAAGTAGCTCTAGTTCTCATCAGAATCCCGCCCCAGAGACTGCGTCTGTACGATTTAAGATTTTGGTCTTCCTATCAACCAGTTTTGTGCTCTGCTGGCAGGGAATTGGCTCTTGATACTTGTTTGATTTTCAGCGCTCAACGTCACATGTGGAAATGGCATGGAATGAGGCAGACCTCTTGGCACAGAATGAAGGGCTTGACAACTGGGTGGCACGGAACCTTGTCAAGCTTTTTGAAGGAGATAACACAATACCATTTATTGCCCGGTATCGTAAAGAAATGACTGGAAATATGGAACCAGAGCAGCTTCGACATGCCAAGGAAACATTTGAAGAATTGAAGTAAGTTGATTGATCGTATTTTCATCCTTGTCCCTGTATTTTTTCTTGAATAAATCATTTATCATGTCTTATTTTCCTTGCAGAGTTATCCAGCACAAGGCAGCAACAATGATCAAAAATATTGATAAACTGGGCAAAATGACCCCAACTGTACGGAAATCAATTGTCTGCGCCAAGAGCCTCAGTGAACTTGACTTAATTGTATGTATTTTTATAATTCAGAACTGTGTCTTTGTGCGGTTTGTTATTTCTACAACTTTCACATTTATATTTCTTTTGTTTACAGAATACACCTTTCAAAGCTGGCAGTAAGAGAACTTTGGCCGAACGGGCCCGCCTCTTGGGATTGGATCAGGCAGCTCAGATTGTTTTGGAAGGCTCTGACTACATTTCACTGTCTCATTTCATTAATAGAGACAAAGAAGGTCTCAGAGACAACAAAGAAGTGCAGATAGGAATTCAGCACATCTTAGCTGACATTATTAGCAAGGACAGAGGAGTATTAGATTTTATCACAGAACTGTAAGTGTATGATAGCTCATTTCTGTCAGTAATTGTCTATAGAATTACTGTTTGATTATAATTATCCTA
>NW_026267131.1:854519-860094 GCF_000697945.3 Frankliniella occidentalis | reverse complement strand
GGGGCAGGGGCCTTGTTGACAACGAGCTAGCGATGTATTCGGAGTGCTGCTCGCCGGCCGGGCAGCCGTCCGCCGCGCGTTTAATGGCTCTAAATTCGGACGAGCTGCGCCCAATGAATGACTGGACGTGAACCAGAGTGAGCGAAAGAGGTTGGAGGGCGGGGCGGGGACACTGGGGACAGAAGTTTGAGGAGGGGGAGGTCATGACCGGGTCACACAAGTCTCTATCGGGTAACACCCAGCCAGCCTCCGGCTCCTGCCTCCGGAGTCACGTGATCGTATGGTCTCCTCTTCCAGACGACCGCCAAGCAGCGCGACGCGTCATACACGGCAATGAAAGAGGAGCATGAAATGGTCGGTGTTCGGCGGGGAGCGGGGAGCGGGGAGAGAGGGGAGGGGAGGACCTGGACTGTGTTCGTAATAAGACGGCGCGGTGCGCATCGCGGTGACAAAGCAGAGCAGCTCGCCTTGCGGGCCGCGCCCCCCGGGGCCTTCCGAGTGCGCTCGCCCCGCCAGGCCCCGCCAGGCCCCGCCAGGCTGCCTGAGCCGCGGTGGAACTACTACGTAAGGCAGGCAAGCCCGGGTCGGGTCGAGCGAGGGTTCTGACCCCAGGCGTTATGGCGTTTTACTGCGCGACGGAACCACCGTCTGCGTCGAGGGCGCCGCTGCCCGGGCGTGCGGCCAGGGGTCCGTAACTTAACATAACGAACATGATCGGTTTGTTAAATAATTTAACAAAGTTGCAAATAAAACTTTAAGTTAAGTTAGATACGTAACCAATAAGAATTTTGTTATTCCCTTAACGTTATATATGTAACCTATTCATTTAACGTTAAAAGCGGCTTCCCTTTATTTAGTGACTTATATCGCACAGCCATGGCATGAAATAGAACGTAACACTTAAACACTTATCAAAGTAATATTTGATAAATCCAGAACGGTTATTTTTTTAAACAAAAGTTATAAGTTATTTACGTATTTGTTAGGTGCCATAGCAGGCGTTATCAGTTATCGGGTACAACACTAACGATTAACAAAACGTTAAGAGGTCCTTATATGTTAAGTTACGGACCCCTGCGTGCGGCATGGCTCAGAAGCTCAGAAGCTCAGAAGCTCATTTGCTCATCGGCGCCACCTGCGCCCTGCACCACATGGCGGCACCGTGGTCGATACCGAGACTCTCAGTTGGCAACAGTAAACAGCTCTCACACTGTCTCCGACCGGCTAGCAGAGCCGGACTCTACGCCCGCCCCGCGCAGCGAGCGCAGCGGCGCCCAGTCAGCTGCTTTTTGGCGCGAGAACGGACGACCGGTTAAAGTAGGGCGGGTGCGCCCGGCCCCGGCCGCCCGGTCCGATTGTCCCACTGACAAGACCGTCATGACAGTCAGAGCACTGCGCACTGACTATCTGTCGGCCGGGCCGTGGTCGGAGGTACGGCCATGACACCCTCACAGCCTCACGGTGGCGCCTGGTGCGTAGGCAGTTTACAGGAGGACAATCCAAGCAGCAGGGCTTTCGCTCCCGGATGGCCAAGCTGTAAGCAGGCAGAGTGCGGCTTGACCCCCTCTCCCGCGTGTAACCGATTCCTCCACTACTGACTACCAAACTCTATAGGTTCGCCGCGGTCTTGCTTGGCTTCCCCATGGTCACCTACCACGTGACCTAGCGATTCACGACCTGTGGCCCAACTGTTGCCGTTCATGTGTCCACGACAGGTTGGGGGTTCAGGAGACTATATACTTGACTGAGACTAGAAAACATGCAACTGAAGTTGAGACTGGACATGAAACCGGACATGACCTCGATCACACGGGTACCAGGTACATTGTCCCATATCTCAGGCTGGAAGTCTCAGGTCTCCAGACACAAGACTTCCAGCCCAAGACATGAGACCATGTACCTGGTGCCCCCTCTGATCGAGGTCACGTCCAATAGTCTCATGTACCCCCAACTCCCGACACCGCCCCCGCCACTGATATGCACTATATGCACCGAGCCGCTTCCGGGGTTCGCACGCACGGACGCCGCTCTGCCCGCGTCGAGGCCTGGTGGTCCGGTCGAGCGGAAACGAAATGTGGGTGGAGAAGGAGGAAGGGAAGTGAACGAGGGGCGACCATCACGCCTCGTTTGCACTGTGTAGCTCATGCATGCACTCGCCTTGCGCCGCTCAAAGCGGCCCGGCGCACTCAGAACTGACGGCGGCGTCGTTGAAACAACTCTGACGTACGCGTCATTTGTGGGCGTTCAAAAACGTGTCGACAGAATTGAAATCGTTGCGACTTTTGTACTGCGTTATCCATCTAAAAAGTGAGACCGTGATGTAGTTGTTTTCCTCGAGTTATCCATTCATACAGAGACTTGAAGGAAACACGCGGGCGTGAAATTGCGAACCGGGCACGTCAAAGCGAGGCGTGGTGCGGCGAATGGATGGCGGGAAGGGAATTCCCTGTCAAAGTCACTGTCGTGTCATTGTGGTTCCGTGTGTGCTGGCTGAGGCCAAATGTTGCTATCAAAGAACAGCGGTACAGCTGACTTGGTGTCATGCACTCTTCGTATGAGAGGAAAACGAAGAAGGTTTCAGTGCTTTAGTACGAGCCGCGAGGGAACCCACGCGGGGAATATCGCGGTCAGTGAGTCGATTCGATACCTAGCTCCTTCGCCTGCCCGCCCCGCAGTCCAGTGTGCCAGAGTGCGCGCCTCGGCGATGGGCGCGGCTGCGCGCTGCTCTGACACGGATATCGGGATCGGGGCGGTAATCGCTAATCACTACACTTGGGCTGGATGCAGGCAGTCATGTCGACCATGTATCGACCATCGTATTATCTTATCGACCTCTATCGAGCCTGCACCGGGCCGCGCACGTGCGCCACGCGGGGGCGGGTTAGCTAGTTAGCTAGCGCAGCCAGCACCGCGCTCCCGCAGAACGCTTCGTCTTGAGGAGGAGCGGCTGAAGCGGCCTATGGACATGTCGCGCAAAATCAAGCGACAAGGAATAAATACGCATGAGAAAAAAGATTAGCTAAATAGCTAAACAATAGCTAGATAAGAAATGATTATTAAGCAATGTAGCTATGTCGCAAAAAAAAAAAAATAACTAAAAGTTTGTGTAGCTAAAAATTAAACTATGCAGGGTGGTCCACAGACCCCTTCCTTTATCTTGCTTATACTGTACCGGATGCGGGCGTGCGACCGGGTTGCATACTCGCGCACGGGACCATAAGGCACCGTGGTGAGCGACGATAGGCAAGCCCGCCCGCACGCCTGCATGCGGTACAGCAGTGTAAGCAAAATAAAGGAAGGGGTCTGTGGACCACCACCCTGTATATCAAAGCATGACAAAAATTTTAGCTAAAGGATAGGCCTACATAGCTAAATAATTAGTAATCCCTCATTTAGCCATTGTTTTAGCCATACAGCTGATCATTTTTTCCCGTGTGAAGCCTCTCGTCTGGGCCTCGGTAACTCGCAGGCACTCCCGGTCACGGCCATGCTCCGAGGCCACCTTGTTGTGCAGGGCGGATGAGGTGGATGACCCGGGTCGGGACGGGTTTGTTGTCGAGGGAGCCGAGGGAGGCCCTCGCCGCGGAGACCCTCCTCCTGGAGGGAAGGCCTGCCGCGGTCGCCGACCGGGACGAGATAACATATGGCAACGGCGCGCCGGAGATCGATAAAGAAGGGATTAGGTGTTTCAGAGCTGCAACAACGTGCGGCCGCATCCCCGTGCAAAAATAAATGCAAACAACCAGGCCGGGGCAGCCCCTCATGACGGCCCCACCATAGACACCTGGCCCCGCCTACAAGACTGCAAACGACTCGGCCCTGCAACACGGGCACAGAACGAATCCTAGGCCATAGGTCACATAGCCGGGAGAGCCTCGAGTTCGAGGGTCCCCCCTTCGGGCCAAAACTCGCCGCAATCTCGAAATAAAGGATTACGTGCGCCTTATCTCGACCGGTATTGAGTTCTATTGAGTGGCGCGTGCGTGCCGGTCACCAGCTTGTAGACAGACATTGTAGGAGACAGACAATGTTATCTGCGAGCTCCGCGATGAGCTCGCCTCCGTCTCTCTCGGATCCATCGGGTCACTGTTCAAACCCGCCCCCTTACTGGCCTATGGGCTGAGCTGGGGTTTCCCTCTTGCCTAGACAATAATGACAAATCCGAAGCCGCGAGGCTGCGCTGCAGCACTATCCCCTGGCGCGCCCCATAGTGAGAAGTAACCCTCGAAACGACATCGGTTTGATGTCACCGGATGTCAGCCTTTCGACATGGTTTCGGCGTCGCTTCGACATGTCACTACTTCTCACTGGGGACCGGGTGGTTGCGCTCGAGGCATCTCGCATGCATGCTGCAGACCAAAGCCCTGGACCGTGGAAGGACGGGCCATCCCGTGGAGATGCCAAGAAGGTCCTCCCCTCTCCCTCCAACACCCCCGACGGCGCACGGCCGTGCGTATGGCAGGCACGCACGCGGCACGCACGCGCTGGCGCGGGTCCAGGCGTGTCACGGCCGAGCGGCGTCCGCGCGACGGGCCGACGTCTCTCTCGTACCCCTCCGAAGTTCGAGAGGCGCCGCTTCTGGCCACGTCGGTCACGTCCCTCTGTCGCGGTGGCCTAGGCCCCTGCGCGTGAGAACTGGTGCCAACAGACACCTGGTCAGCTCGCCTAGGGCCGCCGGCGGCCGGCGGCCTTTCCTAGCCGATGCTAGACGTCTCTCTCGCTCCCTCTCCCTCGTTACCTCCCGTTACGCCACGCTTATGTCACGGAACAGAGCGACCATGTCGTCCACGCCCCGCTGGCGAGGCGAGGCGGTGGGGCGGCAAACGTCACCGAGCCCCCCAGGTGCGGCCGCCGGGCGGCCGGTGTTCGAGGGCGCAGCGCTGGAGGATCGTTCATGAGAGGTCAAATCAACAGAGGTGGGCAATTAGAAACAAAACAAAATATATTCTCTAGTTGTAATCACAGTCTTGGAAGTGTAAAGTAAGAGAACAACCATCGGAACTAGTTGTTTAAGTCAGATGACAGCATATTCACATGCCATGAAACCATTTGAGAATACTTTCAGGGGGGAAAAAAATTAAAAATGATAACCTACGTCACTTTGAGAGTCACTTAATAATAAATAAATAATCCTTAAATGTTATAACACTTTGGCATCACTGAGTGGCCACACTTTGTACAAGGCTCTTCCTGTTATGAGGCCTTGAGGCACCGATCCAAAACTTCTACTGTCCCTGGAATTGCTGGAATTGTCTCCTTCAAGCCACATATGGCCTTCTGGGACCTGCAAAATATATAAAACTCATCATAAAACAAATCAGTATTTTTGTTTCCCTGTAAGCGTGAAAGTGTACAAAATGCAGCCTATCAGCGCACCTTGGTGAATGAGAGGCCATTTCTTTTGATATCACCTGGTAGACCCATCAGTCTTTTTACGAGGTAACCATCAGGATCAAACGGGGACCTCAAAATTATAATATTTCCATAAGCTATATCTTTTGGCCTTCTCTCGCCTATTATGAAATCTCCAGTGTGGAAGGTTGGTTCCATCGAAGGCCCATTTGTCTAAAACAAT
>NW_026267131.1:815250-852139 GCF_000697945.3 Frankliniella occidentalis | reverse complement strand
CCTATTTATTTTCAAATGTTATCAGGAAAAAGACTGCCAATATTCGACTTGAAAGTAGTAGAGCAAGGGGCACTGTGGCCAAAGAGCTAGCTAAAGGATCTAGCAAAGAAAAATCTAATGCCAAAATGAAATCATTCTCTGCTGCTGAAAAGCAAAAAATGCAGTCAAAGGCAGATGAAGAAAGTAAATATCGTAACTACTTTGAGTTTGGAATGAATGTCAAGTATATCAAACCACATCAGGTAATAACCACTACCATTCCTCAATGTTGAAGTTGGTTTATTTTATGAAGGCCTGTGATTTCAAATTCTGTACTTTATATTGGGTCAGGTACTAGCAATAAATCGAGGGGAAGCCCAGAAAGAGCTCTCAGTTCGGCTGGTTGTGCCTGAATTCGTTTTGGACAAGATGATATTATTTTGCAATAGACAATGGCTTTCTAAAGGGGTCCAGTATGACCTCAGAAGCACTCTTTTCAACGATAGTGTAAAAGATTCATACAGTCGCCTCATTCAGCCTCTTATTGTCAGGCAAGTTCGAGCAGAACTGAATCAGAATGCTGAGAGGGCCTCCATTGAAGTGTTTGCTGTGAACTTAAAAAAACTTCTGCTGATGCCACCTTTTAGAGGCCGTGTTGTACTTGGTATTGATCCAGGTACTGCAAGTCTCTACATTAAATTTTGTAACATTTTGCTCACCATAGAAATTACGGATAATATTTTTACCTATTTTGCAGGATTTCGAAATGGATGTAAGGTTGCTTTGATTGATTTAGCTGGTAATGTATTAGAGAAAGGTGTGTTTAATCTTAACTGTGGCAAAAGAACATGGGATTTAAGAGAAGATCCAAATGCTCTCTGGCTAAGAAAGATAATGTCAAGGCACCGGTAATAATATTTTCAATGAGATCTAAGGGACAAAGATGTTAAATTATAAATTGTTTTATTCACTTTTTCCCTACTTCCTTTCTTTCGATTGTAGGTGTGAGGTAATAGCCCTTGGAAATGGCACTGCATGTAGAGAGACAGAAGAATATTTAAGTGAGCTGTTCCAGACTGATTTCTTTAAACCTCTTGATGTCTCTTACACAATTGTTAGTGAGCAGGGTGCTAGTATTTACTCTTGCTCTAGTGAGGCAAAAGTTGAGTTCCCTGATTTGGAACCAAATATCATCAGTGCAGGTATCACTCTTCAAAGATTTAATTATGAAATTATCTAGAGTTTTTGTTCTAATCTTATGTATACTTTCAAGTTTCTATTGCAAGGAGGCTTCAGGATCCATTAGCAGAGTTGGTAAAAGTGGAGCCCAAACATTTAGGAGTTGGTATGTATCAACATGATTTATCAGAGAAGAAGCTCTCCAGTACTCTTGATGAAATAGTTGTGGAGTGTGTGAGTTTTGTTGGGGTGGATCTTAATACAGCTCCTCATTGTCTTCTCAGGTATTCAATCTCGCTGTAGGTTATATCTAACACATAGATAGGGTTTACATATTAAATTTGTCTAATCTCTTTTTTCTTTTCTTCTCCTTTTTTTTAAATCATTTCAGGCGTGTAGCTGGTCTCAACTCTAGCAGAGCTGAGAAGATTATAGAATATAGAAAAAAAAATGGTCCCTTTTTCTCTAGAGATGAGGTGAAAAAAGTTAAAGGCGTTGGAGAAAAATCTTTTGAACAGTGTGCAGGTTTCATAAGAATAATTCCCGAAACTATTGGACTTGAGTTAGTAGATTTCATGCTCTTCAGTATAATTTATCATTCATTAGCTGTTAAAATTCTAACAGAATAAGAACTGTAACATTGTGCTCACCTTTATTTCAGGACTGCTGCACGTAAATGTAATCCTTTGGACATGACTTGGATTCACCCAGAATCATATGGCTGTGCAAGCAGGTGAATCTTTTTGTTTTTCTTCTATCTACTGCTTACCTATTTCAATAATTGTCCCTTAAAAGTCCAGAGGGCCAAGCCCTGTGATGGAAAAATACATGGAGGTTTCCAAGAGATACCTAAACTTTTCCATAGCCTTTATGGATGACCCTCCCATGGTGTACAGCATTTTTCCTTTGATTTAATTTTATTTTTCCTTTTTAGGTTCCTGAGTTTTTGTCAAGTGAAGACAGAGACCATTGGAACTCCAGAGACTATCAGAGCCATTTCAAAGGCAATTTCTACCGCAGGGGGTATGTGTTTCTTGTGTCAGCTGTAACTTTAGAATTGCTGTAAATTTACAACAAATGCATTCCCACTATCTTTTAAAATGCTTATATACTTTCAGGTATTAAATCATTGGCTCAAAAGTTGGATTCAAGTGAACCATTAGTGAAACTTATTGCTGAGGGTCTACAGATGCCGCACAATCATGATTTCCGTTCCGAATTTGAAAAACCTTTGTTCAGAAAAGGCCTCACTTCCATTAATGAGTTGCACGGTGGTGACATACTGACAGGTTAGTAATGTTTTAAATAACAGGTTCTCAAATTTGAATTTTTCAATATCTTCAACTTAAAAAAAAATAAATAATAATAATTGTTTGTTTAGGGAGAATCACAAACACTACTCACTTCGGAGCTTTTGTTGACATTGGAGTAGGTCAAAATGGACTGATACACAATAGTGGGATGGGTGGGAAGCATCCTCAGTTTGGAGATAGAGTACAAGTGAAAGTACTTAATGTTGAACTGAACAGACAGAGGATTGGGCTTCAGCTCCTAGCAATCTTATAGGGTGAGTACACTGGATTTGCTAAGAAAAAGGCACTGTGTGTTTTCTAGTGACGCAGTACATCAGCACTTGTACAGATAATTTATTTTTTTACTGAGATAATTTTTTTATCTTTTGTCTTGGGAGCACATATATGTATTTTTTACATAAATAAAAAATGAACTTAGGAGTATCCATTCAAACTATACCAAACCTTCTCTCCATTTGGGTATTGCCCTGAAAAGAAAAGGGTCATTATTGGGCCTTCCTCTCCAATGTTACCATTTTGGTAAAAGTACCTACATCTTTGCCCTATCAGTAGAATATGCTATAGAAATTTGAGTTCAACTTACAATCGAGGCACATCTGCAATATACAGAGACATCTGGTTGCCTTGAAATTTTTTACTTCCGTCTTCTGACAAACTACGGCGGACCCTATTCTTCCATACAGCAGTTGGTCGTAGTAGGCGTGCAGGATCCCTTTCTGCATGGACTTTTGTTTGTGAGGTGCAACGCTCACGAGAAATTGCAGAAAATCTTTGCATGCGAGACTGTCTTCTTAACATATATAATTTGTCTTGTTCCCTAAACAATCAAATTTATACTTAAATCGAGGGTACTCACTTTGAGTTTTTGTAACACAGATACATCTAAGTAATATTACCAAAGCTCTTTTAGAGGTATGTGTTTTGTAACTATATGCACTCCATCTGGTTCTGTAGATTTTTCCTTATTTATCATTTTCCGCTGCTCTTTATGTTTCATATCAATCATTTTGCGCTGCTGCTCCTGAGGACGGACATAAAATGTGCTGTTAAGTAATATACATTGCCTATGGAGCAAGTGTGATTTCAAACCATCAGACTCACAAAATAGGCAACTTTTTTCCTCCATAACTCATCTTCTTGTTTTTTCTTTTCTTGAAGATCTCGTATTTGTTCCTCACGCAATTTTTCCTGCTTTTCCTTTAAATCATACAACAAGAGTGTTATATTTTTTTAAATATGCATTTATACATATAATACTCTGATTACTCCTACTATAATAACAATATATCTACAATAATGTTGTTTGCAATACTCACCTTCCACTTCTTAATTTTCTCTTTAATTGAAGGATCGCGTTGGATTGGGGCTTGAAAGTTTTGAGCAGCTGAGGTTTCTGCGTAATCTGAAGTATCTTCAATCACGTCACATTTTTTCTTATGAGAAGCTTGTTTATCTCGCCACTCTTTCAGCGCCCTACGCTGAGCATCTTTCAGAGTCAAATAGTCATGGTACCAGGTTTCATGCTGAGCTATTTCCTCTGGAGTCTTGTCTGCAAAGTATGTCATATACATAAAATTTAACTGCTGTTCATTGATTATGTACCAATTTTGTAAGCTATACAGGAGAACTTTACCTGGCATGAAATCTAAAAGAGCTGTTGTCATTTGGTCTAAGCCTTTGTACTTCTGCAAAAAACGTGTGAAAAGCAAATGATCCTTTGTGTCCCATCCTCCATTGTGACCCCCATTGTTTTGCAAAAATTGGTGAAACTCATGCACATCCTGGACATGTAGTACAGACAAATACAAATCTTAACAGTTATTCAAGGCAAACCAAGTCAAGATATCACAGGAATTGTGTCTTTATATCTACTTACGGGATGCACACTATCATTTGTTTGTGTGCACACACGGGACTTAGCTTTGACTCGAACTGCAGTAGAATAGGAGTTTTCAGACTGAGTTGTTGTTGTGTTTGACATCTCATTTAAACGCTGGTGAAGTGAATCAATCGAATGTTGCAGGTCCTTTTCTTCTTCTTTAAGAACCTGTATTCTGGTTAAATAGTGCCTTGTAAAAGCAGGGTTGTAGACCCTAATGGCAATTTTAAATACTGATAACTTACTGCTCTACCAAGAGGCCCTTGAATGATGTTACATTTTCCTCAATGCTTGTCAGTTGACCTCTAAAGTACTCAGTATCTAAAAAAAAATAAAGTAATCCAAAATTTAACAGTAATTCCATTGTTTGAAACAACAAAACAAGTAGAAAATTACCATGATTTTCAATGAAATGCTCATTTTTGATATTGTGTTTCAACTTTTGGATTACCATTACAATAGCTAATAATGACTTTTTTAGGTTTTGTGCTTCCCTTTTCCTGCAGGAAAGTTTAATAAACATTTAACTGTTGTCATATAGATGAATAACAATGAAGATTGCAAATATATCTCACCTTTCTACCTCTGATTCAGAGTGAACACTTTTGAGACTTTCTATGCACTTTTTGTCAACATATTTTAATCCACATAGGAGTGATGAGTAAGCTCGTTCAAAGACTTCTTGCTGTACTGTCAAGTTTGTTTCAACCCTCTGCACTTGATTTGGCTTCATGGTAAAATAAGAATAACTATATTGAAATAAGAAAAGAAACTCTGTTCAGCCTGAAAGAATTTGTTTCAACTTCATATCAGTTTCTCTATGTTAAAAATCAAATACTTTTTTTGACCCAGCAGCTCTCCAAACCAGTTATTGTGGGTACTACCTCTTGGCACTACTCTACTTAACGCCACTACATCAGTTTGTTCAGCAGCACAGCGCGGTGGAGGGGGGCATCGGCAGGAAGGGTGACCAGCCAACCATGACAACATGACGCCTCGGGGTTCGGGGTGGTTGTTGGGGTGGTTCTAGAAGAAGAGGCGCGTTTGTTCGGAGGGCTACGCACTGCCGTCTTCAAAAGGCTCCGCAGCCCTTGTACACAACAATATGTAATATACCCGACCTTACCTCCAGCTCGACGTGCGTAAGTGTCGTAAGGTATGGCCTTCCCCTTCGCGTAATAATTTGAATTGCCCGCCGGTAAGCTCACTTTAACTGTTCGCCGATAGATGGCGATTCCATGTTGAGGTGCACCTTGTTTTGCTCGCGGATCATCCGCATACCCAGATAATTTGTATACTGTGTGGTGTTTCTTGGAAACCTGTACCGTCCTTGTCTGGGGGAGCATTATGTTCAATGATTGTCTAGAGAGAACATAGCTGCTGACACCCATTATTAAATTAGCGCATCCAATCTTGTGATTCGGGTGCAATTTTTGGAAGCCCCTTTACTTTATAGGGGGCAAAGTTGCAAACTCAAATTCCTGCATAATGAAATGAACATAAACAAACATGATTTTATTACCTGCAAATTTATTATACCATATAATGCACAATTGATACAAGTGTACTTGCATTATAAATCCTGACAAATCGACAAATACACATTGTTAGTAGTAATACAGAAACCCTACACCACAAGAGCTGGAAATACAAGAGTCATCACTGAAATTCTTCACTAGAAGTTTTTAGTTGCCTGTCCTATATCACATGAATTACAATTCAGTGCCTGAGTCAAATTGCAGAATAAGTTAAAATTTAGTTCTATGGGAAAATTCACTCACTTTTCTAAAATTATTTAACTAAATAGCAATAGCTTGCTTAATAGTAAAAAAATTTGGCATTTTGTTTATGACTAGCATTTCAAATATAATGTCCCAGTTATTTCTTCCTTATAATTTGGAAGATGTGAGACAAAAAATATGGAGGAGGTTTGAGAGGAGATTGGTATGTAAACCTCCAAAACACTCTGCAATCCCAATGAAATAAGTAATAAAAAAAAACATAGAGAGATTTAAAGCTTCTCATGGCCCTATGATATTCACCAGAATATATATCTTTTCATTACCAATCATTCACTTCTTCCGAACAGTAAGATGAGAATTGCGAAGAAGCAACTTGAAAACAAATGCTACTATTTGCTCATAAGTCATGAACATAAGAGCAGCAGTCAATATGGTTTGAATTACTTTTGCTTCCATTCCCTTATACAATCCTTGAAAACCATATTTTCTGAATGAAAAGGAAGGTGAAAATGAATTAAATACAGAATAAATAACTACCAATCTCCGTAAAATCCTCAGTGAAAGAAATAGATTAAAAATATTACCTGATAATGTATGCTGTCAACTCTAAAGTGCCAGCATCTTGTCTGAGATCAGGATACTTATGTCCATGCTAAAATATAAACATACTCTCATTGAACATTTTTTTTAAAAAGTTGTGTGAATATGTTAGAAACAGACATTATAAAACTCACCCTCATCTTTGTTTGTACAAGCTGCAATGGATAAGTGAGAAATGTGGCTATGGCTTTTGCTGTGGCTCCAACAGCAAAGAATGTCATGGGAGATACCTCACTGGGTTTGCGCCCCTCTAGAATGTGTCTTTTTAGGGTTTCATAAACCATAAAATGGATTGCTGGGTTGGAAACCAATATCAGAGAAGGCACAGTTCCACTCCACAATCGAGAAACTCCTTCTGTTTTTATAATTTTGCAAAGGCCATCTGGAGGACAGACACAAATTTTTGTGAGTAATACTCCTAGTTTGACACATAGAATGTCTCAAAAGAAATCCTCAGTTTCATTGAGAATATTTACCCCAAAGTCCTTGATACTCAGGTTTCTGGTTTTTTCCATGCCCAACACCTGACATTTTTAGTCTTGTGTTTACTACCCATAGTGGAGTTGTTGAAAGAACATTGATCACACCTTTAAAGATGAAAACGATTTAGTGCACTTTGTTCACTATGAAAGATATCAATAGAGGAGCTATAAGAAAAATACCTGCAATTGATGCTAGAAGCAAGTCTTTGGCTGCACTTTGATTTGATGATGATCCTGTCACAGACTTAAGGCCATGAAAGGAGTAGAAATAAACAAAATTCGATGCGCATATACTCTGCAGAACAGGCACTGCTCCTCGATATAAAGTCTCACTGAAAATAAAAATTAACTGCTCAGTCTAATTCTACAATGTAATAGACTCAAAAGAATTTTGTCGAATAAACTAGGAAGGTAAAAAACAACGACTTACAATCCTTCTTCATTGATAAGGTCCTTCAAAACAGCTAATGTGTTCTTGGCTTTCCTCCCCTCTTCCACTGAAACAAATTTACAGTAAGACACAATTTTGAAATGGCCCTCTCTTATCCCAAGAACAACATGATGCTGACTTGAAACTCCACACTTACGTTGTAATCGTGAGCGCACTGTATCCAGTGGGTAAAAAACTGTCATACCCACAACACTACCCTGTCATCAGCAAAAGTAAAAAATAAAAATGAGAACATGTTAAACTTAATCAAATACCAAAATTTCCATTGCACAAGCACACTTTGATAATCCTTACCGTGGCACCAGCGATGGCATGGACAAGATTCTCATAGCTGAACAGTCCTTTTTGAGGGGCCATAGTTACTGCAAATAAGAAAATTTTTACAAATAAGAATTTACATAATTTAGTTTTAGTTATTAACTTAGTTAAGCAGGGCTGGACGTTTCTTTCAAGCAATGTTTGAACTGTGGAGGGGTTTGGAAAGCAAAGTCTCTCGCCAGGAAGGCAGGTAAGCTGCCTTGTCACGCTAGATCTCACGAGGGTTCAAAGTTCTATGGCCAAATCATTATACTTAACAGTTCATTGGCATTGGCAAAAATGTACAAGCAGTCAACAAAATCTGACTAAATTGTGCTGACTCACCTGCAACGATAAAACCGTTTAGGAGGTTATAGCAACTATGAAAAGCTTGTCAGAGGAACGTTTCCTGTTCAAATCTTCGTCTTTCAAGCCATTCTTGTTTACTGTTTCTATTAACGCCGACGCCGAAGCCAAAGAGCGGTGTTGACACCCTCGAACAGCCGACACGGCGTCAGCCGACACTCCTACTCTCCCCCACCCCCTAGACATCCTTGATGTTTGGTGAGGCTCCTGGGATGGTGGAGATAGGAGAGGGGGAAACAAAGCAAGAGAGGACTAACATTCGTTGACTATTTTTCTCAAGCCTGCACGTTGATTTCTATTATCAAATGTCCTCACGATGAAACGTAATAGAAAATGCGGGAAAGAGTACGAAACTGATTTGGTTGCATACACGTTTGTGGGGCGTTGACTATGAACTATGGAGTGAAGGGAGGAAGGGGGAAGGACTGCAAAGAGGACTAAAGAGGACCAAGCAAAAAGGAACGCGGGTCCTAGATTAGAGGCTCTTGCACATTGTTCCCAACAGGGCAACACAGTGCTCGGTTACAGCACTCAACCTACCGTGATTAGAAAGCATGAAACTGGAATGAATTACCATTGATCTTGCGTTGAAATTAGAATAACGTCACCTCATTCAAACGGTATGCACTATGGTCAGCCATCTACCTCACCGAAATATGTCTACACGGTTGCCTCTCATGCACGTAAAAATGGTGGAATCATTTGAAAAACGCAATTTGAGGAGCAACTAACTACCTTCCCCTTACCCTGCAAGCAAGTTGCACACAGCAGAATGCACAAACCGAAGAAGTCCTCTCTACTTTGTGGAAGAAGGGACGCGGCCAAGCGTCGCAGCAGCTGCAACAGGCGCAGGTAGCACATAATGGAACCTGTTCTTGTGTCTTTGTGAAGCCAACAACCAGCGAGCCAGAGGGTGGTCTGCGCTCGCGGCTCGATCCCCTTCATCGCACGCACTTGCTGCCCCCGTTTTGCCGCGGGCCATATGCGACGGCTGATAACACTAGCATTATGCTGTGCGTGGGGGATAACTTCCCGAGTCAAAGAAAAGGTCTGTGAAAAATTTGCAGGTCGTCGGTGGCGTGCATCATTTATCAAATCAGGTGTAAATGTTTCGCAGACAACTCCCCGATAAGATGCAGACACTTTGCAGACAATTCGCTGCTCATTGGCAAACGACTCATAGACCACCCGCAGACAAACCGCAGACCATTTGGTCTGCGGATTGTCTGAAAACGAACCGCGTATGGTTTGAGGAGTGTCTGCGGGGGTACGGGCGTGCGAAACCATGGCTAAACCATCGGCAGACAATCTGCAATAGCTCAAAGAAATCGAAAACAGTCGAAGCGGCTGCTGCCGCCGCCGGCCAGTACCGAACCCCAGACCCGCGCGTGGAAGTCTGAGTGCTTGCCCGCTTGGCCAGAGAGAGCGCACTCCGGACGGACTGTGGTGTTAGGGTCTGCTTTCGGAACAGAGCAGTGCCCACTCACGCGCCTGGAGACACAGCCCGCCGGATCTGACCCCCACACCACAGTCCGTCCGGAGTGCGCTCTCTCTGGCCAAGCGGGCAAGCACTCAGACTTCCACGCGCGGGTCTGGGGTTCGGTACTGGCCGGCGGCGGCAGCAGCCGCTTCGACTGTTTTCGATTTCTTTGAGCTATTGCAGATTGTCTGCCGATGGTTTAGCCATGGTTTCGCACGCCCGTACCCCCGCAGACACTCCTCAAACCATACGCGGTTCGTTTTCAGACAATCCGCAGACCAAATGGTCTGCGGTTTGTCTGCGGGTGGTCTATGAGTCGTTTGCCAATGAGCAGCGAATTGTCTGCAAAGTGTCTGCATCTTATCGGGGAGTTGTCTGCGAAACATTTACACCTGATTTGATAAATGATGCACGCCACCGACGACCTGCAAATTTTTCACAGACCTTTTCTTTGACTCGGGTTGCAGACACGAGGTCAACAAGTCAAGTCGAGAACGTGCTTTGAGTCTATGAGGCCAGACATCACAAGTTGACGTTTTTTCAGGGGTACCTATACTTGCGGGTTTAAATACCAGAGAATATAACGCCTTTAAAGACCAATGATATTTATTATTCAGAAAACTGTACAGGGAATTCCAGTTAACATAATATTTCTGTTTTTCTCATGATTGTTATTGATTTACCAAAACTCTCACATTTTGTTTTTCTCTAAAAGAAAATACATTCAAAAAACTAGCAGGTGGAGTACTGTGCAAGATTTGAAGCCTCCGGATGAATATGCCAAGTCTGGTCAGTAGGCAGTAGAATGCTGTGGCAAGGATCTAAGGGATAATTTAGAGGTGGGAGTTCATGGTGTGTATGATGTTGGTGGTGTTGATGTTGATTTACACACAAATTCGCTGGTGCTTCATAAACACTGTACATATCAGTCATAGTACTGATATCAGCTTGACTAGTTTTAGGATCCAAAATATGAGCCTGAGAATAACTATCAACAGATTTCACATGAGAAACTGTGCCATGAGCATGATGCAGTAAACTTTCTGAATATACATTGCTGTGCTCAGTCATTGTGCCTATATCAGCCTGTGTGGTGAATAGGGAATTGTGCTCAAGGCCTGTGATGAGAGTCATAACAGGCTGGTGCTGAGAAGAAGGTTCACTGGATGTTATACTCATGAGCATTGAACTATGATGATTATTTAAGTCTGCATGTGATGTGGTGCTCATATCCATGACAGTATCCGTCTCATAAGACATTGGCTCCACCAACTCAAACTGGGGAAGCTGAAGTGACATGACATGAGCGCCTGGGGGTGGTGTGGTGTATACCAGTTGCGCTTTTGGGTCAGAGTAACTCAAACCATCATAGGCAACCTGAAAAAGAGATAAAATAAATTTAATAAAGGGTCATTTGAAAGCATTGAGATATTTCATAGTAAATTTGATCTTACCGGTAGGCTGTAGGGATCGACATGCTGATCAGCTATTGGAAGATCAGATACAGACATCGCCACCACTTGATCGTCTTCGTTAACTGAAATTAACTGAACTCTTGTCTCATCATGTTGAACAGGAGTTACTGGCTCATCTACATATTGTTCCTGAGCTTCTACAATATCAATTCTTTCAGTTCTATGCTTTTTATCTTTGTTGAGCTTCTTTGCTTTTGTTGGTTTGGGTTTTTCCATAAGATTACCACTGGAATCTTTGACAAGGCGCTGCACAATTCTGCTTGCTGTCACAGTTTTATGAGCTGCCTCTTGATGGCGACGCAAGTGAGACATAAATTTGTAAGCTTGCTTACAGTGGCAAACATATTTGCGGTCATCAGAATGGGAGCGTTGGTGTCTTCTAAGATCATTTTTTCTCTTAAATAACTTGTGGCACACATTACATTCAACATTCCTCTCATCAGAATGAACGAACAAATTATGATCTTTCAAATTACTTAGAGCCTAGACATAAAAAGAAAATCAATCCAGTTAGTAGCTAGAAAGAGATCAAAGAAAAAAATTATGTTGTGTATGTACTTGAAATCAATTTTACCTGAAAGGAAGCACCACACTGATCACAAACAAATTGTTGTTCTTGTGAAGTGTGTAATGCACGGTGACGTCTCATATTCACCTCCTTGTTAGTTTTATGGTTGCAAAAGTTGCAGCTAAAAACTTGCTCATTGTGAACACCTTTTAAATGTTTGGCCAACAAACTAGGAGACCGAAATTGCTTTCCACACTGATCACAAATTAAGCTGGACTCAGTCCCATTTTCCACCACAACTCCATGCTGACTGCGCATATGGCTAAGACAAATTTTTTTGGTTGAAAATGTTTTGTGGCAGTATTTGCATGAAATGGAATTTGGAGCTGCAATTGAAACATTTATTCGGTTAGGACAGCAAAAAGGTTGTGCAGGCAGCACAATATCAATGAGACCGAGCAGAACGATATTGTATTGAAGTTCTGAACTTACGTTTATGAACATGACTATGGTCTCGGAGTTCAGCAGATGTGTGAAATCGTTCCTCACACTTATCACATGCAAAGTCTACACTAAGTCCTTCAACTTGATGTCCATCTTTTCTATGTTCTAGAACACGTGCTTTAGTGGGAAGGACTTGATCACAAGTGATACATTTGTATTTAGATGTCTCATGGCTCTGTAAAAATAAGAGAAAATGCATGTGATACACTAGTACAAATAAATATTTGCTGTTGTCAGTAACATCTCAATATACTGTAACATGCTTACAGCCATGTGGACAAGGTACTGCTGCCTCCGGGTGAAGCTTTCTGAGCACTCTCCACATGCCCATTGCTTATGAGTTTCTGAGTGAGACCGGAATTCATCCTCCCCTTCACAGAATGCCCCACATGTAATACAAACTAATTGCCCCTCAGAAGTGTGACGAAGCTAGAAATGATTGATGTGTTATAAATAATAGTAAGTAAAAGCAACAGTTATGGCTATGTAAATGATCAACAAATTGACTTTGGAGCTGTGAAGGTATTTACCTGAAGATGACGATGCAATGTTGATCTTTTCACAAATCGTCTTTCACAACCCTGAACAGAGCAAGTAAATGCGGCATCTGCAAGCATGACTACATTATGAGCATCAGCCATGTGAACAACAAGGTTTTTCCTATTCGTGAACAAAGCGGGACACATTTGGCAATTGTTTCGATTATGTCCTTCCACATGGTTGTTAAAGTGTGTGCGGCATGAGAAAACCTGAAATAGATATGTAACAATTTAGAAGAAGGAAACACACAATATAAATGATAACTAAATGTAAGAAAAAGAGATACAAACTTCTTCACACTGTGGGCAAACCAGACTTTGGCTTGTGCAAAAATCCTCAAAATGGAATTTTAAAGCTGATAAACAATTGAAACTCCTTCGACAAGCTCGACAAGATATTGGAGTCAGCACATGACGATCAAGGTGAGCTAGCATAGCCCGTCTACTTTTTAACTTGGCTCCGCATTCCACACAAGAAATAAGAGAACCCTTTTCTTTTGAAACATCTTCTTGGTCTTGAGTGGAAATTATATCAGGAGAATATGTGGGAATGGCCAGACGTTCTGAGCTTTGAAGGATTTTAGTGCTTGATACCACTGTTTCTCTGACATTTTCGCAATGTGAGTGAATTTCTTTCATGTAATTCCCACTTTGCAAAGGTACTGAGGTACTACATTCTGTACTTTGGGGAGGCTCCAAAGACTTAGGGCTACTGTCTTTTCGAGTACTATGGTTTTCACTCTTGCTGTAGTTGATTACGTTGGCTCGTTCATTTCTACTTATGACTGACACTTGAATTGAAGAGGAAGTGGATGGAACGGGTTTTACCTCCTGCAGGATAAATAAAAAATTTGAGATCACAGATAAGCTGTAAGAATAGGAAATGCGAATTTGAACACTTACCTTTATTGGGCTCAACTTAGGTTCCACAACTTCTTTAGGTGGATTTACCTTGGGCAAACCTTCCTTAGACGACGTTGAACTTTCTGGCCGGGCCATAAGGTTTGCTATATCAGTTTCTGGCAAACAAGATTAGATTTATAAAATAATAATAATACAGAATGATAAAAGAAAGTACATGAAAATAATGATTATCAATTACAGAAAAACAATGACATACGGTTCAGTCCCAATTTATGAACACCAAGAACGTTGACACAGTTTTGAAGGTACCCATATGCTTCGGTTCTCTCTGTAGATTCCAGTTTAGAAATTGTATCAAGCATACAGCCCACCTGAAACCAAGCAAGCTCAGTAAATGCACTGACAGGGAGGTGAAGGAATTCTGAAATTCTCTAAAGTAAAATAAATGCATGTTTCAGGAAAAAAACTATTAAAACAAATAGAAAAAGTTGGCGTACAGCCTATAGAATGTGTACACAAGGAAAATTATAAAGAGTGACTGCTATATTTCGTTCCCATTGCCTCTAAACAAGTAAGAAGGTCAAGAGCAGATTTATAAATTTTAACGAACCTTCTTCTTAAAAGCTGACAAAGACATTGGCTTTTTGCGAGGCTTCGCTGGCATTTTCATATATCTTCCAAGAACCCGCATTTTGGAGTGTTTTGAGGAGATTAAAGGTCAAAAAACAATCACACTAAAAGAAGGAGATTTTCTGACAGCTGGATGATGGAGGTTAGGGTTGACGAGTTGTAACTGGTCGAGCTATGCCAGATTCGATCTATCGAAAGCAAGTGCGCGAATTTCAAAATAAACTCTTCGGCAGGTACCAATTCAACCAAGAATTCAACAAAGAATTCAACTGCTTTGCATCAGATAATGAGAGGGGTGAAAAAGTGTAGGGAATAAAATCCGAATGTGTGTTCATATATGTATAATTTCATAAAGTAGATTTTATATACACTAAGAGGCAATAATTGGCCTTCATATTCAAATTGATTCTGAGATGTACTGTACAGAACAGTTCATGAAGCTTTACGTTCACTGTCAACTATCACATTTCATATAATATTTTAAACTATGAAATCTTAAGTAAAACATTCAAGTGTTGGGTAAATCTTGGAGAAGAAGTACACCACATGACAAAAGGGTACAGTTGCTTAAGTGCCCAGCAATAAAAGAGCTATTAACATGTCACAGATACTTCTGATTTCATCTCCCTAGGTCAGATATTTAAAAGAACTATTACAATGCAATAAAAACCAGGACACAGGGTGGAAATTTGCCCTTGTGATACACTTAGCATGACAGTGACTTTCTCCTCATGACGTTTTTAACGAAACTGTAGGCAAATCCTGTGGTTTAGATCAAACTTAGGTGTCAATTAACAGAAGTTTAAGAAATGGGATGGAGAATCCTTGAGCCAAGTTTTGGACTTCACACATTATTAAAAAAATGAATTAAGGCCGTTTTTCTTCTATTATAACAGAAATTCCCTATAACTCTTCAAATTGGCTCAAAAAAACTCAGCAATAAAATAATTAGACTAGTTTTTATAGGAAAATGAGAAGCCTATTCTATACAATGAAGACACCCGATTAAAGCTGTTGTAACCATTCCAGAACAATATTAAAAAGTTGCAATGCAGTAAAGGACTGTTTCCTAGCACACAGTGCATCACATAAATTATAGAAACATTGAAGAATCATAACAGAGCTAAAAAAAAACAACACTGAACCAAAAGAGCCAGATATTTGTAACCAAGGGACAAGTGCTGCTACTTCCACCAAATATTTACAAGCAAAGAAGCTAGTAAAAGATTCACTATACTAGACCCAGAGAAGACCTAGATTAACACCCTTATATTGAGTTCTATTTCATACATTTAGGCATATAATAAATGAAATTCATAGCAAATCAGAAACATTTCTTATCACTGTTACAAAATCCCCAATATCACGTACAAAAAATGATTATTTTAAAACAGGAATACACAGATGTAATAATACCAGGTAAAACTTAAAAAAAAAAAAAAAAAAAGAGAACGAAAAACTCAAACTAAAACATTTCAACATAACATTCTTAAACTTTGGTTTAATTCTTCTATTCCTGAATAAGCTACTAGGTTAATAAAATTTCAACATGTTCTGTTGACAAATGGAAGGATTGTTACTAAAGGTAAGCACCATACACAAAAACGCAGAAGCTAAAAAGCTAAACCACATAAATCCTCCACTGTCATTACACACAATTTTCTTCCGTTACATGATGGCTTTCTTTTTTAAATTTGAGACAATACACAAACCACATATCAAACAACAAAATTAACACATACAAACTGGATTTGACTAAGAAAAAGATCAACACTCAAGTGAAGATTTCAATATGAATAAAAAAAAAACACTAACCTGTCTCCCATCATTTTGATTGAACTCTTCAATTCCTCCCATTCTCATAATTATATTATTATCATTAAATACGCTGTGAATGTGCTGGCAAATAGATATTCCAATCATCAAAAAAACATCTTAAGGCTAAATAATAACAAACCGGTGTGAATGATGACCACAAGCACACTCCCACAATATTTTGCAAGAGACAGGTTAGCCATACTCACATTTTTCAACATAAATATCGCTTTGTTCCATGAAACAAAATGTATAACAAGCTTGTAACACTAACTTCAACAATTGAAGAGACTCATTATCCAAAAAAATTTATCATGCGCTCCTACATAACAGCCTAGTCAGACAGGCAAATAGCTTAATTTCTTCTAATGAAATGTATGCTTTTAAAAAAATTCTTTTAGATGCAATTAAATTACTTTAACATAATTCTAATACAAAATCATAAAAACATTCGCATATTGCACACATGAAAAGAATAATGATTCAGCGCATGCCACGGTGCCAAAGCAGAGAAGTCTATACAAAATTATCCATCATAAGTCTATACATAACAGATGGGCTACTTAACTTAGTTTCACCACAAAAGCAAATCCAAAATTGAGCTATTGCACTGTGAAACACACTCCAATAAAAAGTAATGATTGTGCACTCAATAATAAAAACAAGAAACATCTTATTTTCAACAGATAAAATTGTTGTAGGACAACTATCATGATTTCGGCAAGAATTTCTTTAAAAAAAAAAAGGTAACTGAAGTTGCACTTGCCATCAGAACTGTGACTGTCAGCAAATGCGTGGACCAGAGAGAAGATAAAGGCAAGATTTCAATGAATAAATCACAAAGGTGTTCCTATACAATCACGGATACTTGAACACGGAAATTTGACTGAAATGTAGCCACAGCTCTGATGGATTGAGGAATAAACCCATGCACATTGCTACCTCATGCGTGTTTGCTTAGACTTAACATGAAAAGTGACAACAGCGTTTAAATTAATCATAAAGGCTTCAAAATACTCATAAAAATCAGAACCATGCAAGTTGAAAGTGGTCTAATTTAAGAGTCAAGTCTTAATGTGCCAAGTACCAATATAAGGTACCTACAACCAATTTCAAAATATTATTTTACTAAAACAATGCCACTGGTTAAAAATGACATCCCTTGCAGTCCATCAATCATTGCATCATAATTGATAAGTACCAGTCTGTTATTCCTTGTCAGCTATGCCAATGTCAATTAACTAAATTTATCATGCCAAAAACTCTTACAAAACAAGAACTTCTTAATTTGCAAATGTTGGGAAAAGTAGGACATGGAACATCTTTGGCATGCAGTACCGTATTTACAGTACAAGCACTACTTTCAGCTATAGAAGAGAAAAAAAGATTGCTATCCTCCTTGTTAAGTGCTAATTAAAGATACAGATAATTAATTAAACTTTAGCTGTTCCTAAGCACTGACTGCATTTTATTTTAAAGACATCTACTGTACTGCAACTGGGCCACAGGAAATAATAAGTTAATGCTATTACCTTCCCTAACATTACAGGTCAGAAGAGCAACCGATATGTTTTTCCCCAGACAAGTTTTAAGAGAGGTTATGGATGGATAGCTTCTTGACAGCTCTAAACTGCCTCAGTCATTTGCAGATTACCATTGAAAATGTTAAAATTAAGATTAGATTATTCTTAAGACACACATAGATTTGAACATACTTAGAAATACACTAACTATTGTAGACTCTTGATCTGACAAGGTGCAAGATAGGCTCAATTACATTAGTGACATGTTTAATTTACTTTAATATGTAAATACGGCATGCAGTTTCATAGATGTCCGCTAAGGTCAAACTATTCATACTCGCTTTAAATGACAGTTGTACAAATTTAATATTTGCTTTACAGGTGGAGGTGTATCATCATGTTTGCTTGATAATACTGCAAGCGATCACAAAACTTAAGGTGGTTGCTGAGAACGCAGTGCTGCCAAATTGGCAGGTTTTAACATTTCTAATAAATATTGCTGCCGCAATTCTACAGGCAACGAGTCTTTATTTGACAACACTCCTGCAAACTCCTTTGGCAAAGGGAGGGGTAACTGCACACCAGCAGTACCTGTTGATGAGGATTTCCATGAGCTTACAGACTGCTGGGTTGATGGTGCCTGAGGATTCAGCATATCCAGAAGGTACTGGCGTTGAAGGTCTGCGGCCACTGGCCCCTTGGATCCTGCTGACATGACCTGTGACAGAAAAGGACAACATTGAATATACAGTCAATCTCTTTACATAGAAGAAAGGAAATTCCAAGGTACTAACCTCAGAGAAGAGATCTGCAGGGACCGCAGAGGAGGCCGAGTGGCCGAGCGACCCTCATGTTTTCCAGTTATTCATACTATGAGCACTGTGATGGTTGCTATGGCGAGACGAAGGGGATGCAGCAGCTGGAGGAATCATCTCCATGAGGTACTGTCTCTGCAATGCCTCAGCTTGACGTTGGAATTCCGCCAGATTTGCAGCTGCAGCTGCAGAACCCTTTCCACCAGCTGCACTTGCAGCCTGAGCCTGGGCCATTGCCAATTGGTATTGATACAATGTGAATTGAAGCATCTGGGCAGACAGCTGGTGCTGACTCAAGCCACCAACACCTCCAATACCACGAAGCAGTTGCTGCTGAAGAGCAGCTGCTGCCGCAGCTTGCTGATGGCTGCTGTACTTGCTGTTCTCCTGGGCCAACTTTGAAAGAGGAGGAGTTCGCGGGGTATTGTTGTTTGATGGAGGGGTTGGAACATGACGGGAAGGTGGAAGAGACTGTGCTACAGGTTTGGAAGCTGGTGAAGGGGTGTGGGACGCAGAGTGAGATGAATGAGATGTGTGGGACGAGGAGTGGGAAGAGGTGTGAGATGACGAGTGGGATGCAGAGTGGGATGTGGTGTGGGATGCAGAGTGGGATGTTGAGTGGGAGGAGGCATGAGATGAAGTATGATGTGAATCTGGTTGAGGTGAAGCACTACTAGATTGGGCCAACCTCTGCTCAATTTCTTGCTCTTGTTGGAGTGCCTTGACAAATGCGGTTTTTAAGCGGTTGGTGTGCTCAGCTTTCAGGGCCTTCTTGACATTGGTTGTCACACACGATTCACATATAACCTTGGGCTCTTTGCCTGAAAGAAAATGTGAGGTAAGTAAGGCTTGTAAAATCAAATTACATTCATTAAGAAAATAAAAGCACAAAGGTTCACCTTTGGAAGAGCTTTTCTCCCACTTCCAAACTGGTGTGAAGTTAGTGCTACATTGGCTGCAGCGGAAAGGTTCAGGAGGGAGAGGGGTCTTGTTGTCCTTAGTGATGAAATCTACCACATGCTCCAAGCCCAGTAGATACACAAAGTCTGTATTAGATGGGTTGGGAATGAAGTGCATTTCTGGCGGTGGAGGCTTTGGCGGTGGTATCTGTAGCAGAGAAAATTCAAATATTATGTTGATATATATTTTTAACATACTAGCCTATTACGTATACAATTGTAAAACAACATGTACCTGAAGTAATGTTTTCTCCAACTGCTTGCGCAAGGCGAGTTTAGCAGCAGCCTGACGTTGAGCTGGAGTTTGATTGTCATCAACTCTGCTTCGATCCTGTTAAATAAATGAAAATATAAGATGTATCAAGTGTAAGAGAAAAGATACAGAATGATTATGAATACATGGGATCAATCAGTGTGTTAAAAGATGCAACAGACAACAATAACTAATGAACAAGATCTAGACTTGTTTGTTGTATTAACTATTGTGGCTACGAACATACCTGCTCTTGTGATTGAGTACTGACACTCTTTTCACTTCCAAGCAGCTTGCACACAACACACAAATAAGGAGCCATAGTGGAAGGGACTTATAGACTATAAAAATTAATTGAGAAGCTTTTAATAATTACCGGTTGAGGAGTAACCACAGGAGAGTGATGATCCTTGCTAAGCCTGTCATTCACAGCATAATTCACTCCACCATGACCGGATCTTCCACTGTGCTGGTTGCTTCCCCCTATGATGAAAGAAAACCAATATACATAACATGTTTACAGGATCATGGTTCGCAAGAGGTACCCACATAAGTGTTACAACTCACCTCTGGACATGTTGGTAGGAGTTAATGTAGTATTAGGAGGTAAAATCGGAGTCGTTGAAGGCCTGTTGCTAAGTAGCGGGGGTGGAAGGCTGCTTCGTGGGGGTGGCTGTAACACAATGTAAATTAATAAGGACTTGAGCGTTAACTGGCGTTATGGTATAGAGCTCAGTGAAATGTCAAATGAGTCACTTACAACTCCTCTGTTTACAGGAAGTGGAACGTTGGGAGCGGGTTGCTTGTGGTGATTTCTTGAAAGAGAATGGGCTTGGGTTGTGTTCATATGAGATTGCGAATGTGCAGCAGCAGGAAGGCGGTCTATTGTAGTTCCTGGTCCAAGTGTTGACGTAGTTGGTTTCACCATTCCTGGCAAAACTTTGGTACCTGCTGGGGGTGGCCCGGTTGGGGTAACAGTGGTTTGAGACAGGCCTGATGTGGGAGGGACTGCTATATTCTCTTTCATTTGCTGTGATTGACGAAGTTTTTTGAGAAGGACCAATTTCATTTCTTCATTCCTCAGCTCTTCCCTTAGTTTGCGTAACATTCTTTCTCGCTCTTCCACTTCTGCTGGTGAAAGTTCCTAGAAAGATTACATAAGTTTAGATTTTGAAAATTCAAGATGAAATCAAATTTCGATAAATGAAATAATTTAGAATATCTTACTTTAATGGGCAAAAGAGGAGGCATTTCCCCAATATCACTTGAATCACTTTCATATCCATTAGTAAAGCCATTTAGTTTTGGTTCCTCATCAGACAGGACTATTACATCAGGGCTTTCGACATAATTGCGGGGCTCAAGTCTTGGACGTAAGCTCCGTCTAGAAGGGTACTGGCTGTCTAAGTCTCGCCTGAGTAAACTTCGGCTTGCTGGAGGTTCCATCGTTCCTGGTTCTGAGGGAGGTGCCACAGCAGGGGCAGCTGTTGGGGTTACAGAAGCTGTCCCCAAGCTAGGTGAAGAAGCTGTAGATCTTGGAGAGTTGGTCACAGCTTGCACAGTGAGAGGTAAGCCACTGAGTTGTAGTGGAAGTTGAAGCGGGAGGGGGACAACAACTGGAGCATTGTTAGATGGCTTTGAAAGATCCAAAGTACCATCACCAGAAGCATCCCGTCGTGCTGGACGACTACTGTAAATTTAAGAATGAAATGTTAAATTTTTAGCTTTACAGTCAAAATACTGGAATAAAAAAAATCAATTACGATATGGTCAAATACCTTGCGCTAAGGTCTATAACAGTATCATCATCCACATCCATTTTTTCCATGGCACCTGACCTAGCCAGGCTGCTAAATATTAATATTTTCTGAAATACAAAAAAAAAATAAAAATATGTTAAGTTAAGAACAAGACCAAGTAAGGAGAGGATCTACATAACATTAAACAAGAAAATAATAGAAGGGGCCATTATCAGATTATTTTTTTTTAAAGTTACATGATCTTTAAGGGTACTTGGATGTAGGAATTTTAAAAAACAACCCACAAAAGTGAAATAAGATGGATAGTTTGATTAAATTAACTAACACCCACAGTTAGCTACAGCAAATGAGAAAACCTACTGAATGCTAATTAGCACTCAAACATCCCACTGTGTTTACAGCAACTAGTTTGGATTAGTTTGATTACCGTTTCTGAATCTAATTACGATAAACATCACAGTATATTCCAAATAAGAGGCTGATTCAAATAAGAACAGATGAATTGCACTTAATGGGTTATGTTTTCATCCCTAAGTTTACACACAGGCTTCCCCGACGCACACAAACACACGAGATACGCGGCAATGCAGACGAATTTTAACCTAAAAATTGAGACACCCGCTCAGGTTTTCATGATAGGTGAAGGCACAGATTAAAGTCGTGTGAAATTCGGAAGTCCGCGACGTCGGGTTAGGAAAACATTTGGGCAGCCATGTCGGATGTGGTCATTAGCAAGTGCCTGGGTGGCTCCGAGCGACTAGCCGCTCGACTAGCGCCCACGAAAAGGAGAAAGCAGACTCCGCTCCCCGGCACTCGCAAATACCACCCCGGCAAATAACATACACGAATCAACACAATTTTCAGTCGGATTTCAGCCCGCACGTAAAATAATGAGTGGTTTTCACCTCCTCACGCGACCGTCGCGCACGGGAAAGGGGTCTCTAGGCTGGCCACTGTACGCGGTCCAGTTTACGCGATCACTGACGGCCAGCGGTCTTTGAACTCGACTTGCCTTTTTTTCACGATAACGTTCGCGGCGGGCGCAAATCTACATGGAGAGGGCAACAGGGACGTGGGGGCTGCAACGCACCTTCGACAAGGGCTTAACTCCATCGACGGTTTTTATCCGGCACCGGTAAATGACACCCACACCACACAGCTTGCGGCGGCGGCGGCAGCGGCGGCGGCGCTAGCGCAGAGGCAGTAGTGAGGGACCTAACCGTGCGGCGGCGGCGGTGGCCGCCGACTCCACTCGTACCCGTAGGTTACAGGACAATTAATGAGGAGACGATGAGTCCTGCGGTTTGACATGAGGGCCCCAAAACGACCGACCCGGTCATGTATCACACGGCTAGGTGTTGGAAAAATCTTACGAAATCGACAAGGCACCCCGCAACTAGGGAAGGCGCCAGGGAAATAAGTGCTAATTGCAAGGGCCTTGCGCGGTGATAGGCTTCTGCCCCTCCGCGTTCATTGAGGGCGGTCACTGATATCCGGGAGAAAAGTACCGATTCTACTCATTACGGGAAAGAAATCGACGAAACAGACAAAAGAGGAGAGAGGGGGTGTTTGCAATAAAACCTAAGGACAATACCTGCGGTCAATCAAAGGACAGCGCAGTTTGGTGTGTAGGGCATCATGACAGTCGAACTCAAGTCACGGTTCAAGGAAGGAAAATCACTGTCGGCTCGAATGTTGTCACACAAGGGACTCCGCTTGGGGCCGAGTGATCTGATCTGGAGGAATTCACTGACGCTGATGATAGCAAACCTTGGGGCGCAGGCGATTTTCACCAGCTTCACGACCTTAAAAATACACAAACCTCCCGAGGAGAGGTGTGAATCCTCCACTATGCAAAAATTACTATGTTTACGCCGTAGAACGCTGGCTCGGGCCAGCGCTAGCCCGGGCTGGCGGCGATGCGTTTACCCCGTGTGGGCCAGCTGATGAAAAAGAGCGCGGTTTTCAAATCTCGACGATCAAACCAAGTATTTTAAGGTAAAATACTTCTCCCGGTACACGGTTTGCAAATCAGCGGGTGTAAAATATTTAACTCTTTACTACTCACATCATTTATCTTTAGGATATATGTGATAGCAACAATTTTTGAAATATTTACAGTATCTTAGATATATCAAGGTATATTGAAGAGGATAGTGAGAATTGAAGCTCTGGGTCGAATAGGGGAATTGTTTCCTGTTGGGGTACGAAAGCCACACCGAAATGCCAAGTGCAATACACAAATATCGGGTATTTTAAAAGTCCAGCCGGAGATAGCCCGGGCGAAACGCGTTTACTCCGGGGCTAGACCAAGCAGAGCGGTGGAGGGGGGCAGGCTAGCGCGTGCTAGCGAGCGGCTGGCCAGCGCTGGCCGCGCGCCGTTTACGCCGGGGCCAACTTCCCCCACCACCGACATAGCACGGGCTAGCCTCCGCGGTGTAAACATAGTATAGGGCTCCAACTCCAATATGGCGTAGCCTTATACAAGTAGATGTCCGGTGTTCCTTTTTGGGTCCGCCGCGCCGCGGAGTCGCGGTGCGCCACCCCCTCCCCCTCCCCCTACTCCAAGCCTCCAAGCTCGAGCGCGCGCGCACACATACACACGCACACGCACACACACACACACGCCTTGAAGCCCACACAGACACTCACAAACCCATACACACGACCAACCACTTGAGGTACTCCACACAAAACTTATCCACTATCAAAGATAGTAACAACAAGTAAACAAATAATAAAAAGAGAAGTGAAAGTACACTGATTAAAATAAAATACAACATAGGAATAGAAATGGAAGAAATGGAAGCTGTGCAAAAGTGCCTTAAAAGAAATTCAAGCTAATAAAGGCCACAGGATTTAAATTTTGCATTTGAACTGGGAACAGCGTTAGTCTTGAAGGTTTTTCTTACCACCAATATACATTTGTTCAAACTTATCGTTGTCAAAGTTAAGCTAGAAAAATAAACAGGGTACAAAAATGCAGACCAAATCCACCAAATCGAAAAAACATAATTTTGAAAATTCATGAACAGTTACCTCACAGCTAGAAGTAATGCTTTTGATGAGTACATCGGGCATTACTTCCATCCACTGCCTAGCAACGAAATAGTCGGACAGAGGAAATGCTTGCATCAACAGGCTATAGTGGCTGTACTTATTTGTTCTGCAGCCAGGTATCCTCGCACCTGTTTGCTCCCATGCTTTAACAAGAAAGAATGACTCCAGTTGTCTCCAATCGAGACAATGTTATGTGAAAATGAACCTAATATCAAACCTACATTTGAAGCCTTCTGACCAAATGTTTCCAAGAACTTCAACATATCAACACATCAAGTTTATATCAAATTAACAGAAATATGCCATATCTGACTCACCAAAATATGGATGCAGCAGGTGTCCTCATAGGCAGTACCACCCCCAGCGGTAAAATTGCAAAATTACTGAAAAACAACAATAACAACAAAAATGAACGATCATAAATAAAAACGATGAAATACGTTATATTTTCCTTGTATTTGTCTTGCAGAAGGAATTGAACAAATTCACGCTGAAACTCTAAAAAAATTGTTTAGAAGCCTTAAATCAAATCTGTTTGTTTGTGTTGGTTTTTGTTCAAAACTGACGTTTAAACTTTGGCGGTCAGCGGACAGCTGTCATTGATTAAGAAAAACAAAATCCACAGTAGCATACCAACCTACGATGCGGCAAACAAGGCACGTTTTAGAAGCCAATTGACGACTTACTCAAGAGTACCCCAAAATCATTCAAAATAAGATTTTAAAATTTATGTTTGAAACGCAAAGCTAATATTTTGTACACTTAAACGGTGCAAGAGCATATTTTCTTTGTGCTGTAGTAGCCCATCACTGACGGCCTTCAGGGCTGCGTAAAAATACAACATCATCTCTCTGTCTCTCCCTATAAGCCGAACAAGGACAGCAACAGCAAGGTATGCGGTTTCAAGGATTACAGACTCAAGTGTGGTGGTTCAAGTCCATGGCACGTAAGGTTCTGGTTCAGGAGGTCAGCGTATCGCTCCCACTCGCTCCCCCTTTCCCGGCTTGGCTGTTGCTCAGCTGAGTTCAAGGTGACTTTTACCAACAACCCAGCGGGTTAAAAAGGCCTTTTCACGCCTTAGTCGCTTCCAGGCCGTCGTTGAAGCCGCTCCTTGTCCCGGTTATGTCTGACAGTGCGCCAAGCCCCAAGAAAGCAAAAATGGCAAACTCTTTGGTCCAACTCAAGTCCCTGACCACCGTTGTCGCCGACACAGGTGATTTCGAAGGTAAGTGTATAGAACTGTCCCGACGCCGGCGAAAGCTGATGCACTGCCTTTCAAGCACTTTCACTATCTTGACCTAACCCTGTGAACCATGTCTGAGACACCTGTAGGAATCATGCAATATCTTTTTGCTGATGTCACACTTGCTCATGACATAACATAGGATAATTAGCTTAAATGATTGCAGTATTTGCTAACCATTTAATTGCTTAAATTTTAAGCGTTATTTTGTTTCAATTGATGACCCCTGGTATTCATGGCTTTTGCATTATCTTAATATTGTCTTCATGATTGGTATCTGTGAGGTAAGACGCTTATCTACATTTCAGCCATGAAGAAGTACAAGCCCACTGATGCCACCACCAACCCATCACTCATGCTTTCTGCTGCCAACATGCCCCAGTACAAACACCTCATTGCTAAAGCTGTGGAATACGGAAAGAAGGTTGGAGCGTAAGTATTAATACTTTATACATAGTCAACCCATGAGAATGTTTGACCTGACTAAGGTCATCTGTAAATTTTGTTTAAGTACTGTTCTTTATAGATCTTAATTTCCAGCACCTGGTTTACTATTTTGCTCTTTGAAATGTACATTAACATTTTATAATCCTACAGTTCTGTGCCTGAGGCTGTAGATGCTGCCATGGACAAGCTGTGTGTTCTGTTTGGAGTCGAGATCCTCAACATCATTCCTGGGCGAGTTTCCACTGAGGTGGATGCCAGGTACAAGCAATCAATATCTCTTATGCATGCATTTCAGACTTCAGCCACCCTTCTATATAAAATTCTACTAATAAAATACTAATAGTAATGTTGAACAATAATTATATTTTTTTGAATTCCCAATTATTGTATCTTACTATCTATCTATAGATCATTGTATTAACTTGTTGCCTTTTGTAGACTCTCATTCGACAAGGAAGCCAGCATTGCAAAAGCCCGCCGCATCATTGAATTGTATGAAGAGCATGGAATCAAGAAGGATCGCATTCTTATTAAGTTGGCTTCAACCTGGGAGGGTATCCAAGCTGCAAGGTAAAATATTAACATTTGAATCAAATTAATCTAATTTGATTAGGTTCCATTAGTAATGCAATTTATTTTACCAGGGAGCTTGAGTCCAAGTATGGAATCCACTGCAACCTGACTCTGCTCTTCTCCTTTGCCCAGGCTGTTGCCTGTGCTGAGGCTGGAGTTACTTTGATCTCTCCATTTGTAGGTCGGATTCTTGATTGGTTAGTTTCAGTTGTTTCAGTTTGTAAATACATGTGTAAGCCATTTTAAACTGTGGCAGTATCTGTCAATTATTGCTAAATTAATTGTTTCCTTAGGTATGTGGCTAATACAAATCAGAAGCAGTTTGCTCCTCTTGAAGACCCTGGTGTTGTATCTGTAACTAAAATCTACAATTACTACAAGAAATATGGATACAAAACTGTTGTGATGGGTGCTTCCTTCAGAAACACTGGTAAGTTCCCTGATTACTATTCATCTCCAGTTTCTGTCTCATTTGCATTATATCTCTAACTAGAAAATCTTTCCTACCAGGTGAGATTCAGGCTTTGGCTGGCTGTGACCTTCTAACCATATCACCCAAGCTACTGGAAGAGCTGGAAAATAGCAATGTTGAAATTGCTCCTATTCTCTCCCCAACCACTGGTGAGCTATTAATTTTATTCCTCTTATCAGACAGTCAATTTGGAGCACTACAAACCTATAATTAATTGTATTGGTTGTCTCCAGCTCAGAAATCAGATCTGCAAAAGGTGACCATGGATGAAGCAACTTTCCGCTGGGAGCTTAATGAAGATCAGATGGCAACTGACAAATTGTCCGATGGCATCCGCAAATTTGCAGTGGACTGCCGCAAACTGGAATCAATGATTGCTGATCTCATTGCCAAGGCAAAGTAGTGATCTTTCAGCATTACACTCAGCATCAAATGCAATTCTTGTTTTCACCCTCTTTCTAAAAATAATTGAGTAATGTACAACCAAATAGGAACTTTTACTAATGCATTTTGTAATAATAGACGATAGTGATAATTGTACAAATTCAAATTGTACTTAATAGTATCATGAAGTACAAATTTAAGTAGAGACACATGTTAATGTGGAGTGAGTGTATTACAACTAGGTCATACAAGGCAGGGTTAATAGTGATCAATTTTACATTCCTAATGATTTGTACTTGAGATGTGATATTTTGAAAGTTTATTTTATTCTGTGCCAGTGTTGTATATCAGTTAAGTTTTGACAGTTTTTCCAGAAGTGTAGTTTGCATATTTTATATGCTAATTTTAATAAAGCCATCAAACCGAAAGCCATTTGGAGTTGGAAAATTTTGCGAGCCCTACTCCCTATTTGCCAAATATTGACAGCATGTACGTGTATTTAGATTGGCTGTAATTCTGACAATCGGTTGAGACGGGTTGTTTTCACCAAATTATTGATCATTCTTCGAGCTTTCAATAATTGAAACCACCTAAACATGTATTGAACATTGACAGGTCATTGGTAGTTTTGGCGTTTTGGCTTCCCCTGCTCTTGCCAACACCACCGCACCAACCTCCTGCATGCGTCGCGCCACGGCCGGGATTCATAACGTTGATTATGTGCATTCCTTTTGATAACAAAATATTTGAAGATTTCACAGGCGCAAGCTGTGCAAAACTATTTTCTTTCGTATGCATATGCAGTTGTCTCGTAGCAGCGCAGAAAAGGCCTCTGTTGGCACAACTTTTGTCGATAGCATTTGTCTTGCACGCCGGGCGCGTTCTGTCGGTTTGCGTTGAGTTGAGGTTGAGGACAAGGGACAAGCAAGAACGTGTAACGCCGCCGATTCTAGGATAGATACTGTGAGGGCTAGTGATCTAACTGCTCATCACACACCATGGTGGCTACTAGTAAGTCTTAACTTTACTCCTATATTTTTCATTCAGGACTATGGTGCGTTTTGCATCTTGCACCCCCTGCACTTTCTATGCATTTAGTTTAGACTTGTCTCGGAACTCTGTTTCCAACATTTAGACAAACACAAACGAAAAGCAAATCCTCCGAATAAGGCAGATTATGAGTTCCCTTTTATGCTTCTTTTCCGTTATGTCACCGAGGCACCCACAGTTTTGTGTTAGAACTTTAAGTGCGAAGTGGGGTTGGTTTGCCTATGGTGACCCAGCTTCTTTGCTCAAGAGCATTTCTATCGCCCATGTGTTGTCATTTGTTGTTTCTTTCCGACAGAGCCGAACAAATTTTCTAGACTGCATCCACCTGAATTTTTGGGAAAATCAAACAATGCTGAAATTCCTAGGTCCAGGAAGGGACGTAGGAAATCTGGAGTGAAAAAAATATTTTTGAAATCAGATGCTAGAAATATGATTGCGGTACCTAATGACCACTCCAGTAGATTGAAGAAGAAGAAAATTGTTTGTGTCAAGAAACGATGTGAGTCATTTTCCTACTCATACTTTAGTGCGCAAATCAACCTCTGATCCTAACATATTTTTGCTACTTTGCAGGCCACATCAAAAAGGATCAGAAGCAAAAGAAGCTCTTAGCCACTGCTCAGAACTCCGAAGATCGAGTTTCTTCTTGGCTGAAGAATCAAACTGCAGAAAATCTTATTCATCAGCAGTCTGAATGTACTTCTGATCAAGCAGCCACCAACTCTTCCAATTCAGACATGGTAGCTAAGTCACCAACCAAGGGAGATTGTGAAATTAGTGCTATCTTTCAAACTCTCGTGCCCTCAGAAGTTTTGGTGCAGCGCTCCTGTGAGAAATTGAACCATTTGGAGGAGAATGGTGAAGAAGAAAGTGCAGTTTTTCCCCATGCAGAAGGAGATATCCGTGTGCCTTCAGCGAATAGTACAATCTTCTCCTGTGAAGATCAACATCTAAAACTCAAGGATGATGCTATGAAGCCTCGTTCTGAAGAAAGTTTTCACCAAACAACTTTGGAATGCAATGGTATTGTAGATGACACTCCAGAGAATTTTTCTGTCAAAGATCATATGATTCGGAAACCAAAACGTGTTCTGGGAAGACCTCTATGTTCTTCCAAAAAATTGAAGGCAAGCAGTGCAGCGTCAAGTAGGAAAGCATTACAGAGATTCTATCTGAAAAATTCTCAGGGTGGCTTCCAGCTTGCTCTGAAAAAGTTCAGGAAAGTAAGGCTACGTAAAACAGGGAATGAGTTGCTGACAACCGATCAAGGTTCCAAGATAACTCTCAAAGTCCCTATGGAAATTTCAGTGAAGAAGAGGTTGGATGCACCTCCATCTTGCATGATGGTATCATGTACCCCTGATAAAGACAGAAGTGTGTGCAAGTTTTTGGTGACACCAAGGAAAGAGGAAGGCTTGCCCTCCCAAAAAGTTGTATCCTGTAAATTACCTTTTGATTCCTCTGTGGACTCAGGCTTATCAGAGGATGATACAAGCACTCCTGAAGGACACACTAAAAATGCAAATCAAGAGAACCAATCAATGGAGAAGAGAGATGTTTGCTACATTTTTGCGTTACTTGATAGAGAAATAAATGAAACAGTGTTTAAATGCTCTCCACATTTGAAAAGCTCAGAGATTCTTCAACAAATTGCTTCTGTCATCAATACAATATCTATGGACGATGATCTTATGACAGCAAAGGGCATATGCAAGGGGCTCACAACTGAAATGGAAAATTCAAATTCTTTAAAAAATTATATTGACAGGAGTACATCTCCTATTTTATATTGTGACAACTCTGAAGAGGATCCCCAGAGAAGAGGAGGGTGTGTCTTTGAAGAATCCAACAACGATTGGGAAGTCCCTCCATCAAATGTAGAATCCAGTCCAGAAGACCATCTTGGCTCTTCCAAGCAGAAGGCTGAAGGGCAGGCGAAGACTGATGTGACTTCAGCTACTAAGGTGATGATTGTGAAAGCTCTCATGACCCTTACATCTGAATTGAAGATTCCTACTGACATTTCAGTTAGACTTTTAAAGTGGTCCTCAGTGACATTCAAGGGAGACATCGATAATGACATGTGTGAAGATGAATTTGAAGGATTTTTATGTCATTGTCATGATAAAGTTAGCATTTTGTTGGAGACTTGCTGTGTTTTAGATTCTAAATTCATCATCAACTTAGAAGAAGCTGAGCTGAAGAATATGTGGCTGCTTCATGATGCTCTGTGCTGTATGTTACAGGCATACAGATATATTCAGGATCTGTCATCTTCACCATCGTCTTCCTTCAGACAGCACCTTCTTTCTTTGATGACAACTTGTGCAAAGACTATTTTACCCAATGACAAAATTAGTGTAACTACTTGGATTTCCTTGATGACCATGATTCAAGGAATTAATGAAAAACTGTGGTTGAAGGATGTGCTATCTAAAGCTTGCCAGTGCCATCAGCACTTCATTTCCCTATCGCAAAGCAGATTCTGCCGAGTATGTGACCTGAATTGTTTGTATGAAGACTTATGCAGGGAGAATGAAAAAGATGTTCGTACATCAACCAAAATAGAGAAATCTGAGCTGGTTACATCTACTTCAACTGTTCTGGAACAGCTTTTCCCTAGATATTGTTGGTTTCTGAGCAGAATAGAAAATCTTTCTGAAGAAGAGTTCAAGACTGCCTATTCCAAACATTTAGTTGTGAAATTTTCATGTAACTCACAGAGTGGTTTGCAACCATGTGATGAGCACCTGACTGAAATAGCATGCACTTGTTTTTCATCAAGTCTTGCCTTTGATTCCCAGGCAGAGGTAGATGAAGCTGGATCATCTGTAAGTGAAACTATAAAACAAGATGAAAATAGATCATCTTTGTCACAAGACACTGGTTCTGATCAACAAAAACTATGTGCAGGTGATGAAATCTTCTCATCTGACAGCGTCATACCTGACTCTCACATTGAATCGAATGATGTTGAAAGTCTTCAAAATGTTACATCTCAGACAGATACTGTTAGTCGCTGTGAAACAGTAAGCTTGAGTTGTGGCTCTACTCAGTCATCAGATGATTATACCTTAGAATTTCCAGAATCTCCAGGTGAAACTACCTTAGATGCCTCAAACCTCAAAAGGCAGAAAAGCACATTTGAGGAGAGAGCTGCTGAACTCAATGTCAGAAATTCTGGGAATGAATGTGGTGAAGAGGTTGAGGATGACAGAGATGAGACAATGCCAGATGAAAGCTCAGAGAGCCCTGATATTGACTATTCCCCTTTAAAGTTTCAGCTTGCACAATCTACTCTGGGAAGTGCCTTTACATCCTTTGATCGTCAACACTCCATGAAAGATGAGAAAAGCAGCCTTCTTAAAAAGAAAAGTTCCAACCAAGCATCATACAGCAGGCATTTTGAAAGCAAGTCCAAAATGCCAGTTGAAGAAATAACTCTTGACTCTGAGAGTTCATCTGATATTTCTGAATGCATGATGAATGTTAGCACAGGAGAGGATTCTGTCTTTGGGTCAAGTCCTACTCGACATCTAGTCAATGAAACTACAACCTGTTTGGCCAATCAAGCGTCATTCAGTGATTCAACTACAGAAACTGGTAAGTTGTTCCCTGTTTTTTTAATGCTCCTTACTGTAATTGATGGTTTTTGGTTTACTTATTGATAGTGCTTGTTTTACATTTCTTTCCAGAAAATGGTCTGTTCATCCGTCAAGAGGAACTCCCAGATGCTGATCAAAGTACTTCTGCTTCTCTTCAATGTGAGTTATTTATGATTTTTTCCGTAAATCTGTTTATATTAAAATCTTTTCCAAAACCTCAAATTCTTTTGTTTCTCCAGCATTTACATCTTGTGATTCAGCAGTACCATCTCAGAATGAACAACTGAAAAATGATGGTGATGTGTCGTCATCCAACATAAAAAGTCGTGAAAACAGGAAATATGAGGTGTGTGTGTGTATATTTTGATAATAGTGATTCCAATGTTATCTCCACTCACATTTACAGCTAGCTGGTAAAATGTTCTTTAATTACTAACAAGAAATAATTATGACATTTTCTGTTTCCATCTAGATGGATGCTAATTTCAATGGGAATATTAAGAAGTCTAAACTTAATTCTCCACCTCTTTATAATGTGGGTTGGTCTTCGGAATCTGGAAGCTCTGATAGCTATCACCCCTCACCTCAACTCAACCAAGAAATTAAATCTCTTGGCAAAAGTGAGCCACTTGATGTGGGTGTAATGGCGCCTTCCAAAGAGGATAAGGATCTCAGAACTCAGTCCAGTAGAAACTTGAGATCTGAAAAGAGTAGCAGAAAAAAGGAAGTTGACAAGATGAAAGAGCTAGAACCAGTCAAAACAACTCACAGTATTCCAACTCGGAAACCAGTTCTGAGGAGTACGAATTCTGTACAATCCTTAACAAAGAACCAGGATGTAGCACCTGTGAACTGTGTTGACGGGAAGGAATTATCAGAAGAACTGCAATATCCTCGAGCTTCAGTGAGGAATCAAGCTCAGTCATCTCTCAGAACGAAAGGGTGTGTTCAGCAGCAAGATGTGACCTGTGACCATGATTCATCTCAGAATGATGTTAATCAAGAAGTAAGGAAACCCAAAGGAGATCATCCTTTTAGGAAGAAACATTTGAGCTTGTCTAAGAGAAATAACAAGACTGAATGTTCAGATCTAGCTCAAACAACCAAGGGTATTCAAACCAGGAGATCAACTTTCAGTAAAACTGCTGATCACCAGCATAGCCAAAATGGCGCAGTGAATAAAATTATGACAGCTCCTATTCCTAAACAGGAGTCTCTAAATTCTTGTTCAGTAAAAGATGGTACGACATCGCAGCAGTGCCTAGGTGAAACTGAAAATAACAACCTGTCACATTTGAAAGGTAACAAAAAAATTGTCAATGAAGATAATTCTCAATCAGCTGCTTCATTCAATGAGAGAAAAGTAAAAAGCACAAAGCTAAGTGATGAAAGTAATATTACTGATTATCAAGAATGTTCTTTGACTAGCATTTTAAAAGTAGGGAATACAACAAAAAATGAACAAGATCGTCAATCAAAGAGAAATATTCCAGAAGCAGAGCCTGAGGATTCTTCAAATTACACCAAGAAGGTTAGATTTTCTTCACCTGATAATTCTTACCATATTATTGAAGATAGAAGAGAACTTCAAAAGCTGGAAAAATCAAGGCAGTCTGAAATAAATTATTTGAATGGTCAAACAAGCACCACATCTAAACACAAGAAGCAAGAAAGGATATCTATTTCATGTGACGTTGTACCCTTTGATAGACCAGCTGATTCCAATATTCTTGCACCAACTTTGGAAGTAGGAACAAAACCTGATGGTGAACGGAAAAGTTGTCTCAAGACCCCTAAAGTAGAGAGTGAAGTTTTGAGCTCAGAAGGAAAGGTTGCTGTGAAGGCCAAGAGTAATTTGAAGAAAGTACTGACAGAGAATGGAAGTGACCCTCAAGCTGTCAACCATGATTCAAACACTCATGTTACCTCGCAGATGACTCAGAAGAAAGAACTGACATCTAGTACTAGCTCTGTCTCTGAACTTCCTGTCAAGATCAAGAAAGAAAGAGTACAGAGCAGCGGAAAGAAAAATCTGCCTCCACAATTGTCTTCTATTTCTGCTCAAGAAGAGATTGTAATGAAATCAAATAAGAGAAAAAAGAGTATTAAAACAGAGGAGGAGTTGTCTATCAAACCATTAGTGAATCCTTCAAGCCCGAGCAATGATGAAGTAGAGGTATTGGAAACTCTGCAGAAGCCTAAAAAAAACAAGAAATCAAAGGTGGCCAAAAATGTGAAAGATTCTGCAACAAATGAGGAAGATTTTCAATGTGAAGCCAGTGATTCTTCTTGGAATGCATATCTTTCTACACTAAGAGCAAGGATGCTAGAGAAGTAGCATATATTCAAAAAATATAATTATTGTTTTTTGCTTTATTAGTGTAATACATCAGAGGATATTCTTTTTATTTTGCTGTGGAAAGTACTTTATTTTTGTCTTTTAATTATTAGTTTTCTATGAATATTTCATTGTTGAAAAATAGTATTGTACGTACGGTTAAAGCACTGATTTTTTCCTGATTTCATATAATCTGTGTTAAGCCTTACCAATGTTGATATTGCAAGCAACCATGTAAAGTTGTTGTCCCTGGCAAAGTCTGCAATTCATCTTTTTGCCGCACCTGTGATTTTTAATAAAAAATAATTCAGTAGAAATGTGCCTTTATTTTTAATTACAGATTCTTGTGTGCTCCATGCATTTTCCATTTTGATTTTTTCGACTGTTACTCCAGTTTCGTTTTGCACTTTCAAGCTGGTCTCATAGATGGTGGATTGGGTAGAGCCACGCCGGGTGTGTCAGAACAGCACCCAGCGTATTACTCGCAGGGGCCATGGCTGTTTCGTGTCCACCCGAAATATTATATCGGGGCCTCCCCCCCCCCCCCCTTAGACACTCAAGGAAGGACTTCAAGCCAGGCCGCGGAAGCAAGCAGCACGTAGCCTAGGCGGTAGGCAACTCATCCTGCACGAGTGTCGAGCGAGCTGGCTTGGCTGGCTCAAACCGGGCCGAGCGACAGGTGCTTTGCTGGGGTAAGGATCTCTGATTGAATGACCAAAAGTAAAATAATAAACGCTTTTGAACAAAGCCATATGCGCCTAGAATATGGGGAAATTGCACTGCACGCGCCCTATTTTCCATCATAGGGTTGTCAGCGGAGGAGTTTTGTCACCAGACTGATTGGAGGTACTTTATTTGAATACTTTGGGTTCAACAGCGCTGGCCAGAAAATATCTACTTCCTCTCTGTTGAACAGTGAACTGGTCCTGAAATTATTGTTTTCAAATCTCAACACCTACTACCAAAACTTTGTAGAAGCGTTGAGATATCCTGGTGTGATCGCCGAGGGGGTTGCACGTGCCACAGTCTTACCATTTACACTAAAGAGCCTCGAGAGCCCCCCTTCCCTCCGGCCCGTACCTTTCTCTATCCCCCCCCCCCTCCCCATCTCTTCCGCCATCTGTTGCGAGATTTACCGCCCTTGATTTGGATTTGATGGCGCTGCTTGACGCGTGAGTGTGAGAGCGCAAAGACCCTTCAGAAGGAGGGGTGGGTGGACCCTCGCCTTCCCTCTCCACAGAGCTTGAGTTGCTGGCTGTCGCATCACGAAGACTCGTTCGGGGATGCAATAGGAGTCGTGGGCAAATTACGCCATTCTGAAGGGGCAAGCAACTTGTCGCTCGACTCTTTATTTCAGCTCACGTTTATGAAAATTAATTTAATTAATTTGTGTACAACAACCCTCACTAAACTGGGAAAATTAGAAAGAAATCGCATCTTGATGCGGGGGAAGTCCTATCTCCGTGAGGAATGATTTTTTTGTCGATATCGATACGATATTGTTTCCATGTCGCTTGTCGTTTTAGGTGCCACTTTCGAAACGTTGATGATACCTCAAACGACAAGTGGCATCGAAACGATATCGTTTCAATATCGACGAAAAAATCATTCCTCACGGTGTCAAAACGCTCTCCTTTCTGAAATTCTCGGCATTACTGTAAAACATGCGTCTGAAGAAAGAACCCGGTCAACCCATTCTTTGCTTCGTCTCTCAGAGCCCCGTCTGCAAAACCCGCGAAATTGGTTCCTCGGTGGTCCTATATAGCATTCGAAGATTAAAAACACGACGACGACGACGATTGGGAAGTCGCGAAACTTTCTCGTTGGCGCGGGCCGGGCCGGCGGCGGCGGCGTGACAGGCAGGCGACGCCAGCTCCCCGCCGGGCAGCGTCTCCTGGTTACCACTATCTCGGCGCGCAGAGACGAATATCAATTAAAACCGACCCCGCATCGCCGTGAATGACGTGTTCAATATCCGAACAGATTCGATGAGAGGAAAAGGAGGGGGGGGGGTCGACGTCGACGACATTCCGATCGTGTGGAAGTCGCGCAATCACCGAGGCCCCGGGTCACCGTTGTCGACGTCCACAACTTAGATGACGTCCGCCAGGCGGGGCCCCTCTCGTCGTGAATGCCCACCCGCTCCCCGTTCCTTTCCGCGCGTCCCTTCTCTTTTTTCTTCTGCGCCGCCTGTCACGGTGGATGAAGGGCGCGGGGCGCGGGCCTCGCCGGCGGGGAAGTCCCACGCCTCCAATGAAAAGCTCCAGTGCGAGGGGGAAATCACTAGGGTTCGTAGCGTACGGA
>NW_026267131.1:810119-811687 GCF_000697945.3 Frankliniella occidentalis | reverse complement strand
GACCCGCAACACTCGCCTGTTTAACGGGACGGCCAGCCTGCCGACCCGCAGGCGCGCACCGCCTCTTAACCGTCAGTCCGTCATCTATCCCTAATAACAGAAAGGTAGTAACGGAAGCTCATACCGCCTAACATTTCGGAATATCGGTGCGTTTCAGCAAATTATGTGGTGATGCATGCATACACTCGGATAGGTCAATCACATGGTTGCCCTCAGTCATGGCAGAAGCAGAAAGCGAAAGAGGAGGCAGTGGGAGCCAGAGAGGATTGGTGGAGAACAGACGTGCACTCTCATGTTCAGTTCTGCCCGCGTCCAGCCGTCCAGCCAGTGCAGCCCATAACTGCCCCCCCCCCCTCTCTGTCTGTCTCTCCCTCCGTGTCTCTGTTTCTGTCTCTCCGTGTCTTTCTCCTTTCCCTCACAAAGCTCCCCTTTCAGTTTCAATTTTTCCCGAGCAGTAAATCCCCCTTCTTCTGGGATGCCTTTGTATTCCCTGGGATTCCCCGCCCCCCAGGCGCGGCGCGCGGACGCAGGAAGGCCGTCAATATCTTATTTTGTGGCTTCTTAGACGCCCGCTTGCCGCAGCTTGCCATCCCCCGGCAAAGCCCGTCGCCTTAACACCGTTGGGCCGGTGATGGGGTCGGGCGATAAGGAACAGGAGGGGCGCTGGCGCTGGCCCAGTCGTACAGCGCCTCTATCGCCCGACCATACGGATGGAAGAGAAGCCCGCTGCCAAAAGGGCTGACTCACAAAACACATACCACTTCTATCTATCTTGTCAATAACGTTATAGTGTCGTCAATTGTATGTGCAGGGGCAGTCATTGAATATAAACGTTACACACTTCGAATCATTCTCCGCAGAAATGTACGCTTAGTAAAAATAAACTTTTTCACCTCTAGCGCCGGAGAAGCAAGTATATGTACATTACATATATTTAGTCTTTATTCAACTACAGGTACACAGTAAACACATCCGCTGGGTAAACACGAGAAATCTTTCTCAAAGCAAGTTTGTGCTTGCCGAGGTATGTACTCCACATTTTTTGCATACATACACCGATAAAGCGTTATAGTTATTTTACCGAAAAAAAACGCAACTCCTTTCGTGTTATTTGCTCGATAGAAGATAAATAAAATAAGGGCGTAGAAGTTTGCTCACGTTAATTTATCCTTCTTGTGCTTATTTATTCCATTTACTCTTATAAAATAAGTTCGAAAAATTACTGGGCTTTAATAAAAGAAATTTCAGTTTTGCAGTGTGTCCGGCCCGGGTTGCCACTCCCTGTTTCCCTGCGTTTACGTGTCGTTCCCTTGATGACGCCGCTCGAGTGGAGCTGTGCTGCGCTGCGCGGGGCCGGCACCCTCCGTCCACATAAATAAAGGGATGGGAGTGGCCGGCGGGCCCGCCCGCGGCCCCGGTGACGGCCACGTGACGGCCGCGTGACGGCCGCGGGACGGCCGCGGGACGGTGATGGCGTTGTTTGATGGTGACGCTGTTAACCAGCGCGCGCACCTGAAGTGTCGTTGCTCCCCCTCTGGGAGGCGGCGCAGGGCGGGGGAGGCGGGAGG
>NW_026267131.1:804548-810009 GCF_000697945.3 Frankliniella occidentalis | reverse complement strand
CGCGGAGCCCGGATTGTGTTATGATCTCATGTGCAACTCTATCCCAGTTAGTGCAGCAAGGCGGCGGCCCTCGGACAGATCTGCCGTTATAGCTCCCCGGGGAGTAGTCACGCGCCCCGCCGCGCCGTGCCCCGCCACGCCCCGCCACGCCCCGCCACGCCCCGCCACCGCCAAGTTGCCTCTCTCCGCCATGGGGCATCCCCTCATGTTATACGCTCCACGCCCTCTGCTCGCCCTGGCCCCTCCTGACCGACTAGTGTTGGCCTCCCGCCTCCTCCCCCTGTCTCTCTCTCCTCCCCTCTCGCCTCATCGGTTCCTCTCTCACTCTGCTCATCGCCATGCCTCAATATGCTAGACACACGGGGGTCATTGAGACCAAAGTACCTGGGTGTGCCCCGGGGAAACCGTTCACCAAGCCAAGACAGAGAGAGAGAGAAATATGAAACGGAGATAAAGATAAAGACAGATTGACGGAGGTGGATGTAAGTGAAAAGGAAAGCTGCTCGGAGATTCATAGCGAAAACATGACGTGCTCATCGCCCGGTGCGTCGCAGACGCATCAGCCTCGCCGGGGCCTAACGACACTCTGCAAATGTGTGTGTGTGTGTGTGTGTGTTTTGGGCAATAGCCTGAGAGCTCGCGGGCCGTTACACTATTGTATGGTGTGTGCGAGTGTGAAACGTTGTGTGTGTGTGTGTGTGTGAGAGAGAGAGAGAGAGAGAGAGAGAGAGAGAGAGGGGGGGGGGGGGGGGCAGACATCGCGAGAGAACCGTTTCGCTCTGCAACGCAATCGTGCCATACCGCCCCCACGCCGCGGTCGCCGCCGCCGCCGTCACGACGGAGAGAGTTTTTCGGAGTTTTCAATCGTCAAAAGAACACACGCTTTCCGGTCGGGTTAACCAAGAATCCAAGAATGCTCTCTCATCCTCGCATCCCCCCCCCCTCCCTCTCCATTTCACATCCCAGACTGCTGCTTCCCCCTCTATCCTGCGGGCAGAGGGGAAGGGGGGAGGGGCTGCCCCCTCCCCTGTTGGCCCTAGCTAGCCTCCTGACAGGTAGGCAATTTTATCCTCAAAATCCCTGTGTTCATTATTTTCAACCGACTTGTCACGTTCGCGGCGGCCAATGACGACAGAAATCTGTAATCCAAAAGTAAGCATGAAATTATTGTTGAGTAGCAGGAAATGTAGTAAACAACATTTCATTTCGGAAGCCATTTTGATTCACTACGGATGGTTTTACCATTAAAATTTTTCGATTTTCCACCCATTTTTTTGTGATGGCCAGGCCAGCGCATGTCCTGCTGCTATGTTGCCCGCCCCCGCTGTGATGCTGCCCGTCTTTTGTACTCCAACCCCTGAAAGGAGTAGCCGGTGTACTGATCCGGCGGCGGGCCGTGTGCCGTGGCCACCCCGGGGCGGGGGTAGGGGGGGGGGGTGCCAAGTTGGCCAGCGTTGTTGTCTCTTCACTCGGTTTTCTTTGTTTTTCTGCCTTCTCCTCGTGCTTGTCCCCCCTCCGCCCTTCCTCTATGCCCTCCCAGAAGGTTTGCCCCTCATTTCCTCTCTATTTTTTCCCTCCATCCCCCCTTTTCCACTGTTGCAGTGATTTTCCTATTCCCCTGGCACGGCATAATTGCTGGGGCTACACAATACTGGCTGGCGAGGAAACAACCCCCATCTTTCTCTCTCCCTCTCTCCCTCTGCTCCCTTCCTCGCTCTCCGCCGCTCCTGCCCTTCCATACCCTCTACCTGCGACGGCACCTCCCACGAGGCAGTGATTCACTCTTGCAGAAAAAAGCAAATTATATTACTAAAAACTTGAACCGAAAAATATGCGGCCTAGTCTAAATAAAAAAAAAATATTCTCCACCCTCTTTTGTTACTTGTTGTTGTTGTTGTTGTTGTTGTTGTTGTTGTTGTTGTTGTTGTTGTTGTTGTTGTTGTTGTTGTTGCTGCTGCTGCTGCTGCGGTTGTCGTAAGTTGTCGTAAGTTGTCGCTTCGCTCACTCAACACAAAATACGTATCAATCCGTCGGAGGAGGTGGTGTGGTGATTCATTTACATTAGTTAGTCTGCACTTCCAGGGCTTGTGTTTGCGATGCAACCCCAGCAGCGAGCTACAGTCCTGCCCCACTCCCTCTTCCATGCCACGCCCCGCCCCGCCCTACCTACACCCTACCCCGCCACACCCTACCTCGCCCGAGCGGCTCATTCCGATAAATCAATTTAGCTGGTGCTGTAAATTAAAAAAGCTGAACTGTGTCGGACGTGGCCAGCCGGCCGGTGCCCTCCGCAGCTCACTTCGCACCCGCTTCGTTTTCTCCTCTGCCTATGACTTTCTTTCTTTCTTTCTTTCTTTCTTTCTTTCTTTCTTTCTTTCTTTCTTTCTTTCTTTCTTTCTTTCTTTCTTTCTTTCTTTCTTTCTTTCTCCTTTCTTCTCTTCCTCGGCCCTTTGGCCGACCACCGGTAGCAACAGGCAGATGTTTCCGAAAATCTCGTTTTGTTGCCGTGCGTAGAGGGAAGGTCCAAGGGCTGACGGCGAGGGAGTTGGTAGTGGGGGTAGGGGAGGAGGAGGGAGAGAGATGGAGAGAGGGTGTTAGTAGGGCTTAGGCAGGAGACACACTGGGTCGTGACTTGCAGACGCACGCGGGTCTTATGTGATTTCGTTTCTATTTCGCGGCCTTCATGCCCTTTGCCCCGCCCCCCTCGCCCCAAACTTCCTCTTGCGTAGAGTAGAGGCATTAAAAAAAAAAAAGAACTTTCAATAAATGTTATGAATTCCAAGTCGATGCATAGTGCTTCTAATTTTGAAAATGGTAAGTTGCAGTCACTTTTACAACCCACATCGTGGGCGATTTCCCTGTAAGACTAACAAGACTTTGTCCCAGAAAAGGCCATAGAAAGTAAAACACATTATTTTCGGTGTGTGTCGGTTATCCCTTCAAATTCGCTGGGAAATTCTTGGAAATCCAAACCGACTTCTCTTTTTTTTAACATAGTGAAGTCCCAATGCCGTGTGTCCGTGGCGGCCCCGCGCATGCCAGCTCGTCGCCTCTCTGATGGGAGATTCAATAACGAAAACTTTTTGCGCGCGAGTGCGAGTGGGTGTTGAAACGGCACCCCTGAGGTGCCTGCCTCGCGGGGCCCAGCCCGGCCGCCGGCCGTTGTCTGCAGCTTCATATTCATGGACGATGTGATTAGCCTGGTGGTCCCCCGGCGCTCCCCTGGCCCCCGGTGGTCCAGCCGGCTGCAGCAATGTTGTTGCGCATCTCTCCGAGCCCCCTGCTCTCCACGGCTCCTTCCACTCCCCTATGCTAGCGTCCCTTTTCCCCTCACGCCCCCCCCCCCCAACCTTGCTACATCTAAGCTGATTGGGTCGCCTACATCGTAGTCTTACACTCACTTACACTCGACTTAGACCCCCGTTTGAGGGGGTATTACGTGGACTCTCAGCATGTGGCAATCGTATCTATCTATCTATCTATCTATCTATCTATCTATCTATCTATCTATCTATCTATCTATCTATCTATCTATCTATGCCTGCCCTAGCCTCCCTAATTGCCCAAGTCCGCTGCTCTAACAATGATAAAGGTGGTGGTAATCTGGCGTCCAGGGGGCCCGACCCCAACCCTTTGCCCGGCAAGGTCGTAAGAGTGAGGGAGAGACAGAGAGAGAGGGAGGGAGAGAAAGAGCGAGCGAGAGAGAGAGAGAGAGAGAGAGCGCTGTTTCCTGACCGAGTTGTATTGAATTACCTTCTGGCGCGGGGTGCGCGGGGCGTGCCCGGCACTGGGGCCCCATTAAGTGGCGCCGCACTCTCGCCATCCGGCGCCAAATGAAGAAAAAATGAGACTAGGATGAGGAATTCATTCTACCACCGGTTGCCGCTATATTTTTTTCGTATTTTATTTTTCTGGTATGGCTGTGTGGTGGCGATTGTTGGTTCTCGCCCTCCTTCTTCATCATCCCATACACTGGACGGCACGGCCCAGCGGGGCGCGGGGCGCCGTGGTGTGCGTGTGTGTGCTTTTTTTGTTTCGTCTTTTTTTGGTCGTTAACCACCTTGCCAAACACGCCCCCTCCCCCTCTGTGACCAGGCTCCAAAAGGCCAGCGGCTACCCACAAACCAACTGTTGGATCCCGTGCAATGCGGTGTGTCAGTCTATGTCTGATGGCGTGTGTGTTTGTGTGTGGTGCTTTTTTATTTTTTTAAATTGTGAAAACGATGAAAACGGAAGTCACCATGTTGCATAGCGGTTTTCGTTGTCTTGTTCCCCGCAATCTTCCTTATTTCTTCCGCTTTAAAGGAGTGGTTCATTGGACCGCAGCGGAGGGAAGGCCAAAACGTCCCGAACTTCACATTCGCCCATAAGATCGCGCCACCTACCCTCGCCCCCGAGAAAACAGTTGTCTCGTCATGGCGTCGCCGGCGTCGCCACTACAGGATTCTTGCGACTTTCAGTACATTTCGGTGTGGAACACTTCGATGGCAGTTGGAGCTGTTCTGGGATACTCATCTTCCGTAAGTATTGCTTCATTATCCGTGGAATATTGCATCGTTTTTCGGTAGCCAAAGGTTTTGAGCAGTTGTCACCATAGCAGCCGTTGAGGTTAGGGAGATACTTCTCCCATGGAAAATTGCATTCCTTTGATTATGTAGTAACATTGCGCATGTGAGGTCTTATCTGAAAGATATGACAACCGGTGCCTAGAATGCGTACTTTTTGGAAACTTCAGCAATTGTGTCTGGCCTTGCGCACCTTAGTTCCACCTTGTCTTTGATAAAAGTGTGCGTGTTGCAAGCAACATATCCAAAGCCAGGGTGTTATCAGGTGCGAATGAGGATTCTGCAATACAAAAACCCATGAATTGAGCAATTTGTTAGATCTAATATGGAGTTTCAACGGAGCATATAGATATACTCTAAAGTAAGTCGCTCACATCCAAACAATAAATTACGATACAGCAGAAACCTTTAAATGATATTATTTAAAACTCTTATACTATGTAACATACAACAGAAATGTCCCTCACAAAGAAACTGTTTAGTATTTTACAAAGTGGCTCCTTTGTATTACAGTTGTGCAAAATGTTTTCTCTATTACCAATTACTAGTCTGAACCTTTGTGAGACAAAGCATGAAGATTTTTTCTTTGTAGAATGTTAAGAGTGCTAACCTTGTCCAGGGGTGTCAACAACAACTTTTCATGGTGGATTTTTTCTCATGATGAGTTCGAGATGCCTCGGCTGAAACAGCTGACTTGAGAGTCATTCATCCAATCATAGTCCTCAAAAGCTACTTAGACGAGCTTCCCCAGCTGGCAGCCGCGTTGCGCAGGGCTGCCGGGTCGCTGCGTCCACGCCACAGGCGCGCTGCCTGCCGGACAAGCCTATCGCGATGAATGGAGAGAGCCAGCGGAGCAGCGCCGAAGTTTTACGGGTGTGGCGGGTTGCCGGGCGGGG
>NW_026267131.1:802677-804498 GCF_000697945.3 Frankliniella occidentalis | reverse complement strand
TATTTCGGACTATTTCGGGGGAAGGTGTACGAACTATTTCGCAAGTGATTTCCCCCTCGCTCCAGTGCTGCACCCCCAACCCCCTCAAAAGAAAGTCGCGTCGGGGAGCGACACTAGCGACACTTCTTTTGACCGGTGCTCTTTGGGGATAATTATTGTTAAAGTCATTTTGATTACTACCAAGTTATTGCCAAATACCGTCCCTGGATTTCGTTCCCGAATGCCGCTCACTCTCGCCGTTGGCCGCGACTCTCTGGAGGGGAAGTAAGACTCAATCCTATCTCGGGGGACCGCGCTGCAGCTGCGCCGCGCCGCGCCGCGCCGCAAGTTAAGTTGGGCCCGTCACTAGCGACCCAGATTAAAAAATAATATTTCCATTCCGACGCGACGCCTTGTGCGGAGGGGATTTCTACAATCAGGCCTTAAGACGCAGCATCCGTAATCTCTCAGTGATACGGGGTTTGGCGGTTGAGAATAGGCGCGAAAATGAAGCGAGTTGCAAAAAAAAGTATCTACTCTCGCCCCAAAACGTCGTTCATGTCCTATGAAATACAGTGATAGTGTATCATGCTGTCCACAACAGTTGAAACAGTCCGGCGAGACCAGGGTGTCCTGCGCTGCGGCACGCACTACGCTCTCCTCTCCTGGTGCCATCTACCTCTGCCTCTCCTGATGACAGAGGGGAGCGCCTTTGTACAGCCTAGAGAGAGAGAGAGAGAGAAAAGGGGGGGGGGGGCAGGCAGGGCCTCGACATCGGCGACTTCACTTAAAACGCACTATCTGGCTAATCTTCAAAAGTGCGGCCTCCCCCCACCCCGCGGCATCAGCTGTTTCGTGAGCCGACTTTTTAACGGCCTCTCCGCCTTTCCCTTCACTAGCGCACACCATGACCTGCTCGCTTACCTCCGTGAGGGGACACTTTGGTACACTACCGTACGCGCATCCGCAATAGCCGCGAGGAAACCGCCTCAACAAAAATTTTCTCGTCATTTTTTGTTTCAATTGCCATTAATCTATTTTTTTGTTCCCGTTTTCGTGGCGATAAGACGCTCATCGTTTCTGTGGTCTTCTATATCAGGACCGGTCGCGACGAGCCCCCCTCCCCCCTCCTTCCTCCCAACCCTCCCCGTCTTGCGTCCGGTGGCTGCCAAGAGGAAAGAGAGCAGCCACCGCGCCGAGTGGAGAGTGCGGAGCGGAGGGGTTGGTGGTTGGGGTTGAGTCCGGCGCAGATCAGGACGGCCTCGGCCGCGATTAGTTCCAGTAATTGAAACGTAGATAGCGCCCGCTCCAGTGCGCACACTCAGCCTCTCTTAGGCTTACTCGCGTCTTTCCCTCTTGGACGCCTCCCCCCCTCCCCCTCGGGGCGGTGGGACGGCGCGCGGCCCAAACCGTCGCAGTAAGCCGTCATTTGCATACAGTAACTGGTGTCTCTGAGTCTGAGCAGATCTCTGGCGCTGCTGCGTGCTGTCGCCCCCGCCCCCTCCCCAAACTTGCCGCTTCACCCCACCACCACCACTCTCCCACTCTCCGCCTTCCCCTCTCGCTCCCGCCCTGTCGCACGTTCTCTCTTTCTCGCGTTATCACTTTTATTTCCCCAACTTTACTTGATGCTCTCTTGGAAATTTCAATAATTGAAGTGGATCCAAATCGCAATCGCTAGAGAGTATGTAGGAGCAAAGTTAAAAACACATATGTAACCAGATGTTATTGCTGAGAAAATATGTGTCTGTCTGTTGATCCTCGTGGGGAGCCGGTCTCCCGTGTCCGGGACACGCGTGTAGCGTCGAGTAGGTCATCTGTAACAGAGAGAGAGGGGGGGGG
>NW_026267131.1:786864-794987 GCF_000697945.3 Frankliniella occidentalis | reverse complement strand
GGCGGGGCGGGGCGGGGCGAGGGGCGGTAGGGCGAGGCGCGGCGCGGCGCGGCGGGGTGATGGTTTGTCCCGCACTATCTAAGCAGTCATTTCCTGGGGCTGAAAGCCCACGTCCTCGCCCAGACCGCCAAGATGGGTGGGCGCGAGCGCGTCGGGCATAACGAACGGGCGAGGGAGGAGATTTGCACAGTCAAGTTACTATTATAACTATTACTGTTACTACTACTACTAATACTACTATTGTTGTTGTTGTTGTTGTTGTTTGGTGAGCACCTCGGTCAAAACGCAATGGACACGACTGAAATCGCGTCGAGTCTAGAGAACTCGGGGAACATATTACACAAGGAGAATAATACCACAGGCGCAACGAATGCGTTCTGCAATGGATGAGAGCGACTGGGGCGGGTGGAGAGGAAAAAATGGGGGGGGGGGGGAAGAGAATGGGAGAGGGAGCGACCAGTTGTTGAGTGAGGGATTAAGTAGAGAGCGTCATCCAAAGAGTGTCGCCCTGAAAGGAGAATGGTGGTGATCTGAGGCGGGCAGCGGCAGAAATTGAGCACTCTCCAGTATTGTGGAGGGTGAAGGAAAAAGAGAGAGTGCGGCAGAGGCGGGGGTGGGGGGGTCTATGAGAGGATTTTGGATTCTGAGGGAGGCGGTCTTCATAAGGTTAATATTTAAAACATTGAGGCAGTCTCGGGCAGTCTGCTGCAATAAATATACCATACCTTCTCGGAAGCAACGCATTACTGACGACAAAAGAATAAAATGTTCAGCGCGGGTTTCTTGCTTGCCTCACTTGCCTCCTGCTCAGCCAGCCGCCGTGTGCCTGTTAGAGCCGGTGCGGTGACCCTCAGGGTGGTGTGAGCCGTGTCCTCCTGAGGGTCCTATCTGCTTAGCCCAGTGGGGTGGATGACCTACGTCTGGGAGGCATCGTAGGATCAGGGCTTTTGGAGCGCGTTTCACTAGCCTCGTTTCGTCTTCTCGTTTGCTTAGAACCCCTTTGCAGACTTTTGTCTTCACACTAATGCTTTTTGTGTTTAAAACTAAGTACATACTATTTGATTTACAAAAGATTTTTTTAAAATCAGAACGAGGAACCAATTGTATAGTTTGAAAAATCTGCTTCTTTGTAATTGAGAATGCATTTCAAGACGACACAGAATGATGCCCCTTGCCTTGCCTCAGGGAACCGCGGCGCTGGAGGGGGCTGGCCCGGGGGGCCGGATTGGGGGGCGGGGCCCGCGCGTCCCCCCCGTTGCCGCCCCCGGGTTGGTCGGGGGCGGGCGCGCCAGGCCCCGCCCCCCGCGGGCCTCCCGGAGGCCGCCCGGAGGCTCCAGCGGCCGGACCGGCTCGGGCGCGCCACAGTGCGCGGAGGGGCGCCGCGCCGGCTGCACCAGGGGCCTTCGCGACGCCCGCCGCCGCGCGCCCAGCGCCACGTGGCAGACCCGCGAGCTGAAGCGCGCGCCAGCCGAGGCGAGACCCACCCCGAGTGAGTAGACTACACGAGGCGGCATTAGCGCGCTGAAAATGCCGTGAAATATATGATAAAATCTAATTGAAAACAAAAAATGTCGCTGGACTTTGCGGTCTTTTTTTGCGGCAAATGTGCAAGTACGCCGTGTAAAACAAAATTCTCAGGGAAATCATTGAAGCACTCCTGCTTTGTACTAAAAGTACATTTTAGATGCACCCTTAATGAATCTGGGTTACCTATAGGGGATCCTCCATAAAGGGCGTCCGCTTCTCAGATTCATTCGGGAAACTACGCGCAGGAGACCGGCGCCTGCGAGACTCGGGATAGGCCATCCCGCAGTACACGCGTGCACTGCGGGCAAGAAGTTTGCCTACATGACAGGCGCTATAGGAGCTTGCGTGGGCTGCACTTGTTGGCAGGCTCGTAACGGCAAATGACGGAAGTATTTTCTAAGTAAATAACCCTTGTACAGTTGATACAAATTTGTACAACTCAACCGGAACACAAATTACTGAGAACTTTCCTCATACATCCTTCGAAATTACGCGGCAATTGTGGCATACCCACTATACGCCTCTGTCACCTAACTGTAAGAAATAGCGTACAAGGTAGACGCACGTTAAAACCGTGTGATGCTGAGCTAAATGTGCGTCTACCTTGGCCTGCGGCGCACTAAAATTAAAATGTTTTCGCCATTTTGGTTGGCATGCCTATCCACCTCACATCCCACGTCTCACGCCAGGCGCCTCACTTCACGCCATCTTCCGGGCGGTCTCCCCTTGCGCTTCCTGACATAGCTGAGCATTTAAAGTTAAAGTTTAATTTCAAGTTCAAGCTAAGCTCAGCAATAATACGGAGCAATGTATGGCACTACTGTGCAAGCCGCGGTTGTCATTGTACCCAGGGGACAGAGCGCGTAGTACAGTGCTAGTCGGTGTTAGTGTGGCAGCAGAAAGCCCAGGTTTTACACGGTAGTGTACGAATACGGCTCCACTGTAGACAGTTTTACCCGGTTTTGCCTGTACGGTAGTCCTGTAGGCCTACATTGCTCTCCGTACCAAATTTGAAGGTACGACAATGCCGTTTTTCTGTTGACGGATGTTGTTAGAAAATAATTAGCAGCGATTGCCATCATTTTCCTGTAATTACTTTTTGCAGTGTTGTAATGAGGCGGATTGTTAGCTCAAATTAGGATTCAAATAATCGTTCAACTGGATCTAGAAAGAGATTCTTGCTTGCGTGGAAGCGGAAGCTCATGGTTACTGAGCACACTGCTAGGGATTTCAGTGCAATTATGTGTACCAAAATGCCAAATTGCGTCTACTTTGTTAAAGTTAAAAAGTTGTGTCATTTTTTTCACGAATGCCAGTTTGTGGCCTCTTCAAATCATACAATTTGGCAGTTAAACATACCAAAAGTTGACCGTTTGGAAGTTCAGTTGTACCCCATTTTTGGTCTTGCCTTCCCTCTAAATTATACAAATAACAGTGTGTTTTCGCACAAGGCCGTAACTACAAACTGCTGTATCTAAATTGCGCGTCATTGGCGGTGATGGTCATTGGGGTCCGGTGGGCGCAGTTCTTTTCTGAAGTCTTTATAACAAATCGAATTCCATGCTTGGTACCCCTAGAACTACAACATTTGTTTTTGTATAGTAACTAGTACGTACCCATACTCATTGTACACTGCCGAACACTTTCCATACTTTCTGTTGTTCTTGAAAATGCTAGGAACACCACATATGCGTCTTATTTTCAAACGTGCAAAAACAAAACAGAAAACAATTAGTGGATATTTTTTCTTTTTCTTCCGCTACGAAAAATAATAAAGAGGAAGAAAGAAAGAAAGAACGGCACGGCGGTCGTGTCCGCCGGGGCCTTACGCCGCCGCCGCCGTGTGGGGGCCGTCGTCGCCTCCCCAACATGCGTCTAAAAGCTCCATCATAATTTTCCCTCTCTCTTTTCAGATTAAAACGGAAAGGCAAGCGTGTTGGGCGGCAGAGCGGGAAGGGGGAGGGGGCCAGGCTGGAGGCGGAGGGGTGAGGTCAAGAGCGGGGGGCGGGCGTTCACAATGCCCATGTTTTTATTCTTTGCTGCTTTTCAGAACATTTCACCCGTCCTCGCGCCTTATGAAGCCCCGGAATACAGTTAACGGCGGCCCCGCGGCGGCGCTGCAAATTATCGAGTTAATGCCGTCTTGTCGGCCTCGGCAGTTGCGCCGTTACTCTCCGCCCTGCAGGCCCCGCTTGCGGCCGACGGCTTCAGACAATATCTTGTTCCGGTGAAGCTGGCCGCGAGTTGTGCGTGCTTCCTTCCTGGTTGCTGCTTTTTTTGGGGTGTTTTTTGGTGTTTTTTTTTCCTAGAATAAAGCGGAACAAAATTATTGTACACACAACGTGTAAGTTGTGCACTATCGAATTCCCATATACAACGCCTTGCTCTATTTTGATTATCAGTTAGTTTATATAGTTTTGAGTAAAATGTATGTCATCTGCTAAAAACGCCTGCGTAGTTTAGTCGTTGGCAGACTGTGACTTGCTATACAACTCTAGAAACTCCAGATGGGGCCCCACCCACTCATGATCCTTTTCGGTAGCTCCTCTGCGACGCCCGTGAAGGGTTCAGGGGCCTCGGAGCTGTCTATCCGTGTCCTTTTGCGGAGCTGCAGGCAGGACCGTTTCTGCACTCCGGTTTCAGGGGTTGCGCCCGCTGCGCCGGGGAGGGGGCCGCCCGCCCGGGCCGCCCGCCCGAGCGCCCGTCACCACCGCCGGGGCTCAGCCAGCGCGGCGCAACGCAAACCAACTAAATTATTTCGGTTGGCTAATCTGGAGGCGGGCGCCGAGCCGTGCCGAGCCCTGGCGTGCCGAGGGTGGCAACTCTGGCACCCTCGGCCGCGCCGGGCCGGTCGGGCAGGCTGACCGTGACAGAAGAGGGTGCATCTTCCATATTATTCTCTCGTCCAGTTCTCTATTGAAGAAGAAAGTCCCTTGTGCTCTAATCAGGAGTCATTATTGGGTCATGCTTAATTTCAGTCTCATTTTGAAAAAATAGTTCAAGGTCTTACCTCAAAATTGTCAGCGAAGCGTGTACCGGAAATCCCAGTGTGCGAATGTCGGCCCCTCGTAGTTGTGTAAACGACATTCGTACACAAAAACACAATAAGTGTGTTTCAAAGAAAAAATCATACCTTTTCTCCCGTAAGTGTACCGGGTGATTTAGCAAAGATACGCATAGGTGCGGGCAGGTTTGCCTAACCCGCTCTGCCCGTAAGGTGCCTTAGCCCCAGAGTTCAAACTCTTTCGTTCAAGCCCCTTGGGTAGGCAAACCCGCACCTGCGCCTTCTCTGAATCACCCGGTACGGATGGGGCATTTCGCACACCTACAAGTACGCGACATTCACACACTTGCGATAATTTTTATTTACCTCAACGAAAATTTGATTACAGAAATCAGAAAAGTTTTTCGTTCGGATGGTGAAATTTTATATTCAATCCAACGAATTTTTTGGCAAATTAAACAAGATGTTTATCAAGTAGAATAACAAATCGTTGAGCAAACGAATGTTTTTATTTGTTACAACTAAAATTTTATTTCTTTCGATCACGTCAAAATTTCTTTGTTAGAAAGATACGGTTTTCTGGGTGGGTGTTTCGTTACATTTCCAGTTCAAAATTGTTGAAATTACAAGCACTGCGCACTTGTGTCCAGCAGCACTCGTCCGCCGCGTGCTTCTTGTCGTCGCCTTGCACAGCCAAAGATAATCGAGTTACGTTATGGCTGGCCGGTAATGGGGGCCCTGATTGTGATCTGGCCAGATCTGGCATTAGGTGGGGGGGGCCAAACAAGCAGCGGGAGCAGACGACACGCCAGGGCATGGCCAGGGGGCGACGCGAGCGACAGAATAACACCTGCTATCGACGGGCGCAAGACGAAGGGGGTCCTCCCCCCGCGCCACACCACAGACATAAATAATAATAAAAATGAAGGGGAAAACATCCTTTCCAACTTTCGCGGAAAGCAAGTAGGAAAAGAGGGAGGGAAAGGAGAGGAGGAGGAGGAGGAGGTGGCGCTCGCGGGCTGTGATCTTTCAACACTTGTTCGACCAGAAGGGGCTCTTCTGCTCGCCCTCGAAGAGATGTCAACTTTGTAAAATGTTCCCATTGGGTCCGTGTGCCCGGCCAGCGAGACTGGCGGGAGAGGGAGGAAGTGATGGGAGGAAAGGGCCGTCACGCAGGAACATCATCCAATCTATTGCGCTCGCACTCAAGTTTTCGTTGAACAGTGAAATACTTTCTTAATCGTTGATGCAAAAATGGATTAAAATAGCAACCTTGAAGATGTGAAATTGAATTAGATGTCAAGGTCACGGCCAGCCTCCTATCTAATCGAAATTTTAGTCGTGAGAAACTGTCCGATACGTTAGAGCCAATTAGGTGGGGCGATCATGCTAATCGAGCTATACCCTGCTACTTTCCCGTTGTTTATTTTTTTATTTTATTTTCCTTTCTTTTCGTTGCTGTCATTTAGACAAAATTTGTATGAGTTTAAAGTGGGCAGGCGCAGCTGGTTCGACGTTCGACGAGACTTGATACACTTTTAAATGGCGAAAACTCGCATATGGCGTATTGTGAGGGAAAGAAAAATAATCTTTGCTACAGTTTTATTTAAACGCTGCTTATATTGCACTGGAAACGAAAGTGTGTAAATTTCGCACGCATACTCTTGTAGGTGTGTGATGTCCATTCGTATAATTAAGGAACTAGTGGTCTGAATTTTTATTGGAAAACTTGTGTCTTGTACGACTAGCGTTACACTTTTTACACAGACCTACAAGTGTGCGACATGCACGCACTTAGTTCCCAGTGTGCCGGTCACTCCTAACGACCCCGCCGCCGCTTCGCATTAGGGAACGTGCCCGCGTTGCACAACTAATGCCGCTATAATCCCCGCCGATTTCGCAAAACTAATCGCGCGCACTCCACCGAGGACGTTTTATGTTTCACTCGGATACAAATATGATGAAAACGTTTTCATGGGACTTGACCCCCCCCCCCCACAAAAAAAACACAAAAAAAACGCGTTTTCGGACCAAGTTCATTGTACTTGATCCTTGCTTTTCAAGCACACAAAACTTGATTCCAGAGATGTGTACTTGAAAAATCAAGGATCAAATACAATGTATACTAGGTACTAGAAGTCAGTTTTTTGGGTGCACAGCAATTGCTGTGCAATTGCAAACACAATTTGGCGTTCTGCTTTGCAAGGTTTTAACTGTGTCGGTAATTATTTTTTTTTGACGCCGATTTGTTTGCAAATAGGTTTGTGAATAATAAAATGCGAGAAGCCCGCGCGCCGCTGGTGCCCTGTGCATGTTCATGCCTACTCGATCGAGGCCGTCGTCCAGTCTGTGTCTGTTGTTTCCCTCGGTGGCGCAGTGTGACGGCCACATAGCGCCGCATAGCGCCGCATAGTGCTCGCCGAGCTGCCCGGAGCCGTGCCCTGTCAATTCTAATTACCCTGTTTCATTTCCTGCTCACAGATTCCACCGCCGGGAGCTCTGCGGCGTCCGGCCGCGGGGCCCGACCGCAACGGCACACGGCCGGCCGTCACGAACGCACCCTCCTGCGGTGGCCGCGGAGGCCACGCCGGCGGCGACCACGGCCCCTAGACAAAGCGACCGGCGGCAGCGAGCAAATGACGGCCGTTTGACCGGCGCCGATAAGTGATCGTGACGTATGCAGGCCGAAAGAAATCGCGATCGGGAAAGGCAAATCGGCGAGACGGCGGCCGCTCGGCGGCGGCGGGGGCGCCTCTATCAAGATGACCTGTCAGCGGCCGGCGCGCCGCTCGCCGCTCCGCGCTCCACCCGCCCCGCTCGGCGCCGCCCCCGTCCTGAATTGATTCCTAAGTGAATTCCCCAGCTTGCCGCGGCTGAATAAGTCAGGAGAGACGCTGGCCGGCCGCCCCCTCGCCGCCGGCCGCGCGGACGGGAATCCCCGCGCGACCACATGCTCGCCATGCAGCCCGACGGCCTCTACTACCGCGGCGACGACGAGGACGCGGTCACGCCCGAGACGCCGCTGTCGGACGCCGCCACCGCCATCGTCATGAACAGCGCGTACGAGCCGTCCACGTCCACCAACGGCGTGCTCGCGCACCACGTCGTCGGCGACCACCTGCTCGAGGACATGCACATGGGCGTGCACCTGGACGGGCGGCTGGTGGGCAGCCTGGTGGGCAGCCTGCAGTCGCTGGGGCCCGGGCCGCCGCTGGGCGCCATGGGGCCCTCCATGTCCAGTCTGCAGCGCCACGCCGGCGGCAAGAGGGTGCTCTTTGTGAGCGGCGGCGGCGGCGACCCCCAGGGCCACCCGGCGCACCGCCACCACCACGACATGGACTCGGGGGAGGAGGCGGACGACGGCTGGGGGCCGAGTCCCGGCAACGCGCACCACCAGTGGAGCACCCCGCTCGTGGCGGCCACCAGCAGACCGCAGGTAGGACGCTGCAGCAGGACTCGAGTGAGGTGGTGACTCCGCGTCAGGGCGATCTGCGTCGCTGCCGACCTCGTCACAACCTTGTGACGGATCGTTTCCCATGGGACCTGTAGTGTGTGCCCGGCTGACAGTGCCTAGGCGGTGGTTCCCCCCCCC
>NW_026267131.1:781347-786814 GCF_000697945.3 Frankliniella occidentalis | reverse complement strand
CCCTCGCCCCTCGCCTCACATGCTGACGTGTGGTACCCCCGCCTCCTCCCCACGCTGCCTCTCTATAACCTGGAATGTAATATCAGGTCGACTCACGAGCCTCGCAAATTCCAATTTGCCCGCCATTTTTCATTGACTTTGAGTTTTTGGGCGGCGACGGGCGGGCGTGCGGGGGGACGGCGGCGACGGCGGCGGCGACATAGGGGCGGGGGAAAGGGAGGCCGCCGGGCCCAGGTATGGGACGATGACGACGGTCGCCTTAGAGGCGGGGCGGGGCGGTTAGGGGTTGTAGTAGGGTGTACTACTACCACCCCCGCCGCCGCCGCCCGCGCAGCGCTGGACTGGCGGAGACGTGCATAAATTCAACATTGCGCGCGGGCGGGCGGGCGGGTGGCGGGAGGTTTGAAAAGGCAAGGGCCTCCTAGTGAAAGGGCGGGTGGAGAGGGGGTTGTGGGGGAGGGGTGGGGGCTGTGGAACCGCCCCGCCCCGCCCCGTCCCGCCCGGCCGCAGCCCTCTTATTGCCGAACACTCAATCGCCCCCGCCCGCACACAGCGCGCCCAACGCTCGCCCAGCCCAGCGCCCTCCTCAATGATTTCGGGACGGTAATTTAATGTTTCCCGGTCGGCTGCTAGAAGGCGGTGTGCGGGGCGGGGGAGTCTACAAGGCGGGGGGAATAGCCCGTTAATTGCACGGGGGGCCGACAGGCAGGTATGCTCCGGGGGCGGGGGGGGTGATATCCCCGCCAGCGCACTGGAATGTGCCGACGACACCGACGCGTCGTGTAAGAAGGAGCAGGGTAGGTAGAAGCACGGGGAAGGCTATGATGAGGAAAAGAAAGCGCCGTCTGTCTGTCTGCCTGCCTGCCTGTTCTAACTGCCTGTGTGCTCGGGGTGTTTCCTTGAAAATCATGAATTTCATCCGACTAACGAATGGCCAGGATTCTCACAAGAACGTATCCTAATTGCTGGCAGGGCGTTAGGTATTTTTGTGTTGACATTTTAATGACCTCAAAGGAAACCCTGGCCGTCCTCTCCTATCACCTAATTTTTTCCCCCTCCTGGGACATGTTTAATTCCTCACTCGAACCAAAGTTACACTAACATCTTCACAGGTCAGATAGTGGACGGAGTTCAATACTTGCAAGTATACCTGCTCAACTTGCTTCAACTCGAAGTTTCACTTCACATTTAAGCGTTCAGCAGTTGCACACTTTGGTTTCTCAGTGTAGTTGCCGGTGTGCTGTGTGTCTACTTACAATTAGACGGCAAGTGTGTGGAGTACATGCCCGGGATCGTTGTGGCAACAAGTCTACCTGGCTCGAGTCTACTGCTGCGAGCAGTCGACTTCACCACACACTTCGGGGTATGCGTGCTCGCAGGCACGCTCTACCTTGTGCGTAGTGAGTCGCTTGTTTAGTGAATGTTCTATGCCCATACTCCACTTCGTCTCCCTTTGTCTCCGTTTTGTCTCCTTTTTCTCCCCCTCTCGCCCGCACCCACACCCCAACCCCAATCATATCTAAAAAGTTGATGCATGCCGGACCTGACCAAAGTGGCGCACGCTCAGCTTTGCCCCGTCGTGTCAATGCAATTTTGCCCCTCCTGTCGCTTCCAACGACAAAAAAAGAAATCCCCCCCCCCTTTTCAAAAAAAGTAATAAATGAAAATAAAAAATAAAATCGAGTGGCGGATACAATTATAGCGGGTCAAGAGGTTCTTTTTGGTATGAAAGTGTGGGACGAACCACTGAGTGGAAAATATATACGGTAAAATCAAGGCCTGATTTTTTGAGGCGGTTTCAGGCAGTTTGAGGAAAACGTTTTCCTGTGATGTGTGTATCTCAGTAGAAATGGTCTTGCCTGAAATTGGAGAATTGCTCTTCTTTCAGACTTTGTTTTTCCTGCGTAATCGTAGTTATGGTATTTCCATACACCTCATTTAGATCCTGACTTGGTTTCGACAATAAGTGCCCTTTCGACATTAGAGACGGCCAATCATTATTTCTGGAGACGCTGCGCAGCCATGCTGTTTCGGCGTTCTTTTTTCCCTCCTCCCATAGTTCATTTTATTTTTCCGACGTCGATCGTTTGCAAGCCATCCACGGACGAGAATGCGGAGCAGAGGAGCCCTGCTCTGCATCCGCTCTCTTCACATGATGCTCTTCCCCGGCAGGGGGACGAACTTTTTGAAATAAAACGATTCTGCCGCGAAACCCCTTCTCCCCTCCCTTCGTGTGCAGTAGGGTCACAGGTGGCGTACGGGCTGACTCCCCTCCCCCCTTCCTCTACCCCCGCATCAGTCAGGGGTCGCACTCGCTCCCCGCTGGCCCTCCTGTGCCCATCTCCGCCCCCTGTACCGGGGGCCGACGGGGGCCAGGCCGGTCCATGCACGGGCAGCAGACGACGACTAAACGCCCTTTTCTTTCCCTTGCTTCCGCTTTGAGGCTTTCCCCGAAATTACACTGCCGCTGCATCCTAGCGAACGAAGGGTCCGTGCGCGCGCGCGCGCGCGCGTGTGTGTTGTAGGGGGACGGGGATGTGTGTATTCTCGGTGGGAGAGTGCGGGGGTCATGGTAGGAAATACGTCCAAGCGGTGAGACAAAAGGCCTACACTGTTGTTTGATAAGGGTCGCCCCTACTCCCGGTCGGCCGCCACACCACGCCACGCCCCGCCACGCCCCGCCGCGCTGCGCCACGGGCACTGGTCCCCAAATCCCAGGGCATTAGGACCGCTAACGGATCTGATCCGGTGCGGGGCAGATCTGGCCACCCCCACGCCCGCGCGTACACAACCAGGGTGGTCCCGAGGCGGCCGCAGGCTGGGCAACCACGCGGGTCTCAGCGTGGTCGGCACACAAGGGGTTCGGTCGCCCTGCTTTACGGATCCGTGAACCGCCAGCCGTCACGCCAGGCGGTCTCCTGCCGGAACGGTCAGCAGGTGATCGGAATGCGGCTCCATCTCTCTGTCTGCGGTTATCCGTTATCGTTTAGCCTGATAATTGTCCCCCCCCCCTCCCCCACCTCCTGGCCGCAAGCGCGGGTGCAGCACTCGCTCGCGGCGGAGTCCCCCACCACCCCAGGCGCCGGCGCCCCGAGCCCCAGGAGGGCCCCCGCTGACCATAAAACGTCGCCGATGTTTACTCCAAAGGGGATATACTTTCCCTTTCCTTAACCGCGAGGCGCACTCCTCCACCTCCTCTTTTATTTTTTCTTATTTTTTTCTTCTTTTACCGTCCGCCCAACTCTCCACCGCTTACGCCCCCCCGCGCGCACTCGAGTTTGTTTTGCTGACCTTGTTGCTGCTGGGAATACAAGACGTTATTACAAAAATCCTTTCCCAAAGAAATTCGAGTCTATTTTTACCATGACGATCCCACCGTGAATAACGTTTTACAGCAAATAATAAGATCAAAAAGAATCGGGGATTTTGAAACGGATTTTGAAACTGTCGAGGTAGCTAAGTCTTTAAATTTTAATATCCTACGTAATTATGTGACCCTGACGCCTTGCTCGGTAGAAATCATGTCAGCCTTGGTTCCGCGAGCCTTGCACAACCCTGATGTGCCTAGCTCTGCTCTGGCGCGGCTCCCCCCTTCCCCCTCCTTCTCTATCTACCGCCCTTCCAACCCCCACCCAATTCTCTCCCTCTAAACATCGTCTCCCCGTCCGAAGATACTCCCACCCCGTTCTCTTCTCTTCTGTCATTAATATTCGTCCATCTTAGTTGCTCACTTTGTAAGCGAAACAGTTTAAAATGTTGATTGCTTTGGTTCGGCGCGGTTCGGTGGTGGGCGGGGGCGGAGGCGGGGCGGAGGCGGGGCCGAGGCGGGCGGTGCCTCTCAAGGGCCGCCGAGAGGGTCGAAGGCGGGAGGCAAAGTAATGCAAAACTAGTCAGGTGGAAAGTGATTACCGTGCCCGTTGGGGTCACCTAACCTGCGGACGCTCGAGATCCCCTCGATCCCGGCCCCGCACGGACCGCAGGTGAGCAGGAGATGCCGGCAGGCGCCTCGAAGCACCTCGGCCGCCCCCGCTTCAGATTCCGATACGCGGGACACGGGGCGGTTCCTGTCGAAGCGTCGAAATATGACGCAAATTGCGTTTGCAGGCGGACAGGACGGTCTGCCTTCTCTCTCTCTCTCTCTCTCTCTCTCTCTCTCTCTCTCTCTCTCTCTCTTTCTGTTCACCAGGGGTGTAGCGTTCGTCCCGCGGGGGTGCGGCCTTGCCCGCCTCAGAGGTCGAGCCACGTAGAGCGCCCGATAGAAAGGAAGTAGAGGCGGCATACACTGCGGGGAAATCCATACTCTATCTACCACTCGCTGACACCTATAAAAATATTTTTTTGCGCGCGCTTGTCGTGTGTCCACATTCTGAAACGCACTAGCAAGCTAAAGCCTAAATCTTGACAACTGCTGTGGTTTTTTTGGCTTTGACTTTTAAACGCTTAAAAGATGAACAACTTTTACTCGATTTTACTTGAAATAAACAACCGTACGTTCAAGCTTTTAACTTATTCGCGACAGTACAAGCCCTCTAATACTTAACACATCATCTTGTTTTCTGAAAAATGATGAATAAATCACAGGCCACGCTATTGTCATAAAATCTGCCGGCGTTACGTCGCGTGGAACTACCTTGCTCCAGCTCAACCCGTTTCCATGCTCCGTCCGCGTCAAGGGAGTAGACTGTGATTGCGGTCTTCTTTGAGTAGACCCCCCCCCCTCACTTCCCCCTCCGACAGTCCTCTAAAAGAAAAGCGTTGCGTTACTCTAATGGGGTTCCATTATTACACGAAATTTTGTCATATAAGGATTCGCCCGCCGCAAGATACTGGAGCGCTCAGGCGGGCCGCGCCGGGGACCGCGGCGACGCGACTGGCAGCATAGGCTGGCTGGAGGGAGGGGGGAAGGGCAAAAAAGGGGCCGAAGACGGGGTGGGGTGAAGGGTAGGAGGGGGTGGAAGGAGGTAAAGGGGACCCCGTTGCTGCTCGTCTTTGAATATCGGTCGACCTCAAGGCACAAGCAAAGGCAAGTGAGCGGGGGGCGACCTTCCCCTCCCCCCGCTCTTACCCTCACTCCTCTCCCTCTCCCTCCTCCTGTCTCCCTCTTGCAAGTGGTCCTCCCATTCATATGGCTGCTGTCGTAAATTAGCGCTGACGGAGGAACAAGCAGTTTTATCGCCGAGAAATAATTAATATCCAGAGGAAGACGGGCGATAGACGAGAGAACACCGAACCAATAATGAGACAAAAGGCAGTTAAATTGGAACAATAACAAGCACATCCTTTTCTTGTTGAATGCAAGGCAAGTGTGATTCGGCGATAGCTTGAACACGCAGCCCGCGGGCGCGCAGTCTCGTCTGACTTGCTCAATACAGGGCGAGCTGCGGAGCGCGCTTTTTGGAACAACCTTCTTTCTGTCGTTATATGAACAAACTTTAGAGCCCCCTGTGGGGGACGGGGGAGGGGAAGG
>NW_026267131.1:769746-778602 GCF_000697945.3 Frankliniella occidentalis | reverse complement strand
TGAAGGATTTATTACCAGCTAATTATTTCGCAGCGCTCGGTTCCCCCTCCCCTCCCCTCTCCTTCTCCCCTCCTTCTCCCCTGCCCCCTGCGGGGCCTATCATCGCGACACGCTCGTTCCGCCGCATTGTCGATGCATGTGACAAGAGCCTGTCGCTCTCACCGCATCAGCGGTGTCACAAAGTCTGCAGAGTTAACCCACCTCTCCCTCGCTCTCTCTCTTCTTCTCCCTGCTCCCTCCCTTCGGACAAAGCATTACAAAATTTTATCTTATCAGGACTACTCTGAAGAGAAGTTAATATACTTACCCGAACGTTTTCATTAAAATATCGGAAAGTTAAAGAAATGAATCTGTATAACTTGCATCCTCGTAGTTTTCATTACGATATTCAGTCTCGCTGAGCTCACGAGAGCGTGAGCGCGAAAGCGTGGATCCAGACGCATTTTCTCTCCACATTTTCTGCCCCTCGCCCTACTCCACGCTCTCACGTGACGTGGCTACACTGAATATAGCTCGAGTAGGAATCAAGACCAAGACAAGTCTTAATTTACCCAGGGGGTCGCAACGCAGTGCTAAGGGCGCGGCCTATGCGCGAGCCCCGGAAGTCGCCACCCGGACGGCGCGAACCGGCCGTTCAAACCACCGCTCAGTGCTCCTCACTGCAGCTTAGTTATGTTTAAAATGCTTTGCCATTCAAGAATCGTTAAGGAAAGTTTTCAATACGTTGCCGCAGGTCACAAGGAGCTGGAATATAACAAGACCTCACCTATTTCGCGTCTTTTATCTTGTTAATGAACAGAACTATTTGCGAGCGCTGAGGAGACCCCGTCGCACTGGTCCATTACTTTCAGTATTTCAGACAAAATAATACCCGACCCACATCAGACCTTCGATAAAAAGGTAAGAGACACATTGGCAAAGTGCTTTATAGGTATTTGTTGTCGAACCGGCACCTCCTAAACTAAAAATAACGATTATAAAGCCGAGCCTACCGATCGGCCCCTAACCCCAGCTCATGTTTATAAACATTTTATAAATGTTTACACTTTTACGTGCTCCCGGGGACGCAGCCTATCCCGAGGCAAATTTCATAAACTTTCAGATTTTCTTAGAGTCATTTGTGTACTTACTGCGGTTTATCTCAAACTTTCTACAACACTCAGCACTGTAGCAGTTAGCCCTCTCCCGGCCGAAGCCTATAAAAGCTTTAAACTTGTAATTTACCTTTCTTTGTGACCAAACAGCAGTCAGACTGTAACAGGGCTATATATTTACAGTAGAAAACAACTAAGCCCATCAAGATTAATGCTGATTTCACTGGAAATTGTATATTTTTTTGTCGGTGAATCCTCTGCGACGTCTGCGAGTTTAGGTGCAACATAACCTCCTAACCTCTCCCAGCGCACCGACTACTTCTCGAAGAATACTTGTTTATATATTCCTCTGCATTGAAACAGTACGTTGAAAAGGTGTGTCTGAAGTAGAATTTAGATCCAGTACGCACCCCTTATGTCATTTCGTCGGCAACAAAAGAAAACAACAAGTTTGAAGCGTTTTTAGGCTTCGGCCGGGAGTGGGCTATCTGCTTCAGTGCTGAGTGTTGTAGAAAGTTTGAGATAAACCGCAGTAAGTACACAAATGACACTAAGAAAATCTGAAAGTTTATGAAATTTGCCTCGGGATAGGCTGCGTCCCCGGGAGTACGTAAAAGTGTAAACATTTATAAAATGTTTATAAACATGAGCTGGGGTTAGGGGCCGATCGGTAGGCTTGGCTTTATAATCGTTATTTTTAGTTTGGGAGGTGCTGGTTCGACAACAAATACCTATAAAGCACTTCGCCAATGTGTCTCTTACCTTTTTATCGAAGGTCTGATGTGGGTCGGGCATTATTTTGTCTGAAATACTGAAAGTATTGGACCAGTGCGACAGGGTCTCCTCAGCGCTCGCAAATAGTTTTGATCATTAACAAGATAAAAGACGCGAAATAGGTGAGATCTTGTTATATTCCAGCTCCTTGTGACCTGCGGCAACGTATTGAAAACTTTCCTTAACGATTCTTGTATGGCAAAGTATTTTAAACATAGCTTATCTGCAGTGAGGAGCACTGAGCGGTGGTTTGAACGGCTGGTTCGCGCCGTCCGGGCGGCGACTTCCGGGGCTCGCGCATAGGCCGCGCTCTCAGCACTGCGTTGCGACCCCCTGATTTACCACTGAGTTCGTCGTGTATACGGAATCGATGAGAATTTTTTTTGTGAATTTTTAATCGCATAGTTTGATTGAATTAAATTTTCATATTTATGAAATACGACAAACATTGCGTTGAAATAAATGTCAAATCTTCCTATTTTGCCATTTAGGGAGAGCGTGCGACAGCTGCCGTTGGTCGGTCGCTGGCCTCGTGCGGACGCTGCCACCGTGCCCATTGTCCTTCGTCTGGGATTTCAAGTTCGCCGCCCCCTCCGCCCCCCCTTTCTGTCTCGGACCCCAGGCGATGCCCAACAAGACAGAGGGGGTTGGCTGGTTGGTTGGCTCCCTTCTCACTCGGGACACAAATCGGGACCGGAGTCAACGTCGCCCCGTGCTTAGCCCCTCCCTCTCCCCGCTCCTCGGCGCTCCGGGGCGGTGCCGCTTTCCCATTCGACCCTTTGTTGCAAGACTAAATGAACACCTGAGAAAGTGTGTCTTGTCGAGATTTCGGGAGTGTTTCGGCGAGCTGAGATATGCTAGTTTGACGTAGTGTACTGATATGGGTCGAGAGTATCGGATTTTAAATCAGTCCTTAACGTTTGGTGTTATTTAATTTTCCTTAAACAAATTGTTTCGACAACTGGTAAAACATTGCAGTATCCGGTTGTCCGTTCACACGGAGGGGTGGGTTGGGTGATTTGAAAGGGAGAGCAGGTTGTTGGCTCGGAGAGAGGTGGAGGGGGTGAAAAACCATCCACCAGAGGACACTTTACCCCCGCGGCGGGCCCAGAGAGAGAGAGAGAGAGAGAGAGAGAGAGAGAGAGAGAGAGAGAGAGAGAGAGAGAGAGAGGTGGCCGTCCCGTCGCTTTAATCATCCATCGATTGTTTCAATCAACTGGCCGCGAAATATTCCAATTCAATTACCGTTGAAATCCGGTTTGGGATGAAGGTGGAAGGTGGGGCGCGGCCATCCTCCCAGCCCCCTCGCGCGCCCGCCCGAAACCCAAACCGAAATTTACGTCCGTGACGCGTCGGTCCGTGCAAATGAGGGCGGGCTTCTCTACCGCGGTCTCTGCCGGCCCGTACCTGCTGCAGGACCCCGCCATATGTCAGGGCAGGCGCGAAAATCGAGACTGAACGGAACGTAAATCATAAAAGCCCGGTATTACTTGCCCTTGGTTGCTAGCTCGGAACTATGTCTATGATTTCAATCTCTCACTGGAGACTGACTTGCGTCTTTGAACGCCTAATTTATTGCCTCCTCTAAAGAATGGAAAGTATTGGCGTTTCTCTTCATAGAACGTCAAACATTTGCGTCTTTTAACCCCAACATCTGGCATCTTTTTGGCATTTGGCGTTGGCGTTCATCAGAGGACACCAATACTTTGGTTTTAAAAGACGCCAACCAGTTTACAGTGCGCTGTAGAGGAGGGAGCATTTCAGGATCTTTCCAGTTGCAGACCTCCTCCAACACCTCTCCTGGACGGCGCAGAAGTGCCTTTGAAGGCGGCCCGCGCGCCCCTCGGAGTCGTGCGCTGCGCTCGTGGTGGGCGGCGGGGCCCAAACATACTGTACAACCCTCCCTGCTGGGCCCCAACCCTCACCAGAGCGAATGGGTTCTGCCTGCTGGCTGACTCCGCGCCCGGCATTTAGGTGAAATGCAGCAGTAGGACCCTTCCCGTACCGTACGTCGTACACCCTGCAGCAAGTGCCCCCCCCCTCTCTCTCTCTCTCTCTCTCTCTTGCTCTCTTTCAATGCCCCGTAGAAGCACTTTCCCCACCTCCCCCTCCTCCCCGTCCTTTTCCTCCGCAAGAACGTAAATTTTGAAGATTTTTCTCAGGCTCTGCTGGTGTGGACTAAATCACACAGCCTCGCTATACTTCTGGCGCAGGGGAACGTGCGCTCAACTTGTGTATGTACGTGGGGGCGCTAACCTCCCCCTCAGCAGTTATCATGATAAACAGCTGATCAAAGCCTCGTCAGGCCCAGCCGGCCCCTTGCTTCCCTTATACACCCCCTTGCCTTTCCCCTGCTGGGCATTCCCCCCTTCCTGCAGTGGAATTGAATCGTCATTTTGAGGAGGCTGGCGCGAGACCCAGTCTGGACGTTGAAAAGGTCTGAATTTTTTTGATGACGTCATCAGTACTCTGCAGGCACAAAAATTGTTTTCTGGTTTTGTTCACTCTGAAAATGTGCGCTTAGCTGGCATCAGTCTAAGGAAAGTGAGAACCGCAAAGGTGCCGCTTTCCGCTAAAGTGGGGAGTGTTTCTGAGCAGTGTACATTCCCTACACCATACTGACGGAATGAAATGGCTGACGTCGCCCAGGGTTGACGAGGGTGCTGACTTCATTATCAAGCTGTGATATTTATGAGATATATGGTTGTCGGCACAATGGTGTCCAACAGCTATGCCGTCACCGGTGAGATGCAAAACCACGCACTGCGGACGCCGTCAGAAAATGAAGCTGCTTTGGGGGACTGCATCGTTGGCAAGGGTAAAACACTGAGAGCAAATCTTTGTAAAGCAATGATTAATGGTTCTTTGAATGAAAACCTCTGCATTATGTTTCGACCCGAAAAAAAATCCTCCGCGGGAGGTTGTATTTACGACTTGCTCCTTCTCCTGGCGAACGGCGACTCTCGCAAGTTGACTTTGACCCTCAGACTGTTCGGAGCCGTGGGCGGCTGCGAGTTGCTCTGCGCCGACTGCTCCTGTTGCGGAATCGTTAAAAAATTGGGCGTAGATTAAAATATTAAAATCATTATATGGTCTCTTTTAGACCGACTTTGCCAATCTCGCTGCATTTTTCAAAGAATAACGCAGGTCTTCATAGAATTTTACGTATTTAGGATAATTTTGGAGTACCTTGGAGGCCACCTCGCATAAGGCTTGGAGGGCGTTGACGATGGGGGTCTCGTCCGACACAGTCACCTCCGACATGACGGAGGTGGTGGCTCGGTCCTCACCGTCCAGGACCTCGGGAACAGACGGTATAGTGTGCTGCGGCCTGGAGTCTGGGGGCGGGATTTGGGTTGGTATCGACTCTGCTCACCTCCAGACGGTAGAGGAACGACCGGGCGCTCGGTCTTGCCCCCAGCAGCTGCACGCAGCCCAGCAGGCTCGCCTCCCCAGGCCGCCTATATGGTGCGGTGCACAGACAACTCGTGCAGCAGTAACACAGTTGTTAATGCCGTCTGGCGGTCACACTAAATCCTCATGCACTTTGTTGTGCTTAAAATTTGAAGAATTTCATACAGCCATAATGTTATACACAATTTTATGCACAACTATGTACAGTGTTTGCATAATTATGCACATCTTGTGCACAATTGTGCATAAAATATTTGTGCATACTTACGGCTGTATTAAATGTGCAAGTTTATGCACAACAAAATGCATAATGGTTTTGTGTGGTTACACCAGCAAAGACTGTCTGTACCTGCGGAGGTGCAGAGCGAACAGGCGGCCGCGAGTCCTCAACAGGCGAGTGATGGCCACGCCACGGGCCAGTCCCTGCAAAAGGAAAGGTTCAAACAACAGTTTGATTTTTTTACCATGGTCGTAGGGAATTTCGATGGCGGCTTTCTAGACTGAATGTTTACGCTGCCAGGAAAAATACATAACCCTGGATACACTGAAATGCTTCCCAAACTTCCGCATTTAAGTATCCACACAAAAAATCAGGAAACTATGTCAACAACACCGAAAAGCTAAATTTACTTGACTCACTTTGGTGGGTGAGCGCACCGGGACGTCCAGGGTGTGGCGGCCACCGATGAGAGCCCCGCCGTGCGCCAGGGACCAGTGCGACCAGAGCGCCGGGCCCCGCCACGCGCAGCGCGGGTACGTGCACCTGCGGGTACATACAGGCTGGGTGATCCGCGCCGTGTTATACTGTACCGGAATCATGCACTGATCAGTGATCGCTAATTTTGCTATTGGTTTCGTTATAGAGCCAATCATTCTTTTCCGCATAGATGATGACTGCAGCAGAATCAACATTTCGCGGTTGCCATGCTCACGCCCGCTCGGTGGTGGCGTCCCTGGCGGGGCTGCCGGCCGCCTCGGGGGTGCTGCTGCGGGGGGAGGGGGACCGATGGGCGGGGGAGGAGGAGGTGGAGGGTCGCGGCGAGGAGGTGGAGGGTCGCGGCGAGGAGGTGGCGGGGCGGCTGGCGGCGGGGGACGAGGCGCCACTGCCTGCGCCACTGCCGGCGCCGCGGCTGGACGACCTGCGCAAAAAAAAAAATCTGGGTCAGTAGTGTTTGTGTTATTGCGAAAGAGCTGTCGGTTCGCACAAAATACAAGCCGTTTTTCACGCTTTTTATCTTTTCTCGCGTGCACTTTGACCGAGAAACACCTGAGACAAAAGAGGAATTAGTTTGCTCTACCTGTTGGTCTCACCTGCTCGCTCTGCTGCTGCTGCTGCCGCTTCGGCTGCTGGGGCGGCTCCCGGAACGGCTCCTGGAACGGGACTTGGGCCGGGACCTCCTCCTCCTGCTCCTGCTCCTCCCCCTCCTGGAACCGCCTGTCCAGTGTTATGGAGCACTACGCTTTATATGGAGGGGTCTCTAGTCCAGCGCACCTAAACGTCCACAAGGTTTACACGCCACACCTTTTGCTGATTGTACACCGGTGTTCACGTTTGAAAAAACAAAAGCTCTTATTTACAAATTTATTTTACAAAGCACATGATTATTTCGCCTCTGCTTTGGAAACAATTATATCGACTATGATGCGGATGCGACGGTCACGTAAAGAAGAGAGAAATGTTTCTCCCTGATGGAGCCGAAGGAGGCGAGGGACAGACAATCTGATAAGCGCGTTGGGAGAGGGGTGACACTCCCTCCCGGACGTGGGGAAGGGCAGCGGCCGGGCCGACCGGGCCTCGGGCCGGGCCGAGGAGGAGATCCTGTTGTGAGGCACTCCCAGCCGACCCGACACCACCACCACCAACTCGGCGGAGGAAATCCTCTATACGTGTGCCCCGCACATCCTGCCCCGCCCCCCGCCTCCCCCACCACATCCTCTTATACTGCTCGTTCAGATAAGAACCGTGTCCGGTCAGCCCTACGCCCGCCTCTTTACATGCATCGAGAGATCGTAAAGAGAGAGAGAAAAAAAATACATATACTCCTTGGCCCGAGGATATACGTTTTCTTTGCTCAGCTGACCAATCACAAATATTGGATAAATTCATATCATTTTAACGGGGGATCGCGGGGTGCGGGTGTTGTCGTGGTCGTTGTGCTGCTATCGCCGTGTACTTACTGTCCTTTGGTCTGGGCATGACCCCTCCGCTACTCCTGGTGCCACTCTGCGCGGTCCCGCTCGCTCAGCCCTAGTCCACCCGTTGCCAGTGGTGTGTCTCCACGGCGGTGAACTCGGCGGGGGGCATTGTCGAGGTTTCAGCGTTTTGTGGATGGGGTGTCTGGTTGTTGCGTTGTCGACCCGAGTCCCCGAGTCTTGCAGTCTTTCGGTCAGCGCCAAGGGTGCATTTGAATAAATGATGATTTCGGGAGAATAGTACGGCGTCCGTCCGCGCACTCAGAAAATCGTTACTTTGACCCAAGGACCCATATTTACGGAATTGAAAATTTGACCGCAATTTCAAGGATATGCTGCTAATGATTATTTTCTATCCTCGGAATCTCCTTCGAATCAAGGTAACATTTTCCCTCTTTTTTTACTCTATAGGTCAGAAACTCCAATTTCAAGAAAACGACTTGGTGGGTGCAGTTGCAGTTGTGTCATGAACCGACTGACGACTGACATACCAGCGCGACCAGCACCCTGCCCTCTGCCACTTTGCTGTCGCAGTCCCGTCGCGGCCGGTCGCGCCCTCCACTACGCCGGGGCGCGATGGAGCGCTGGAATGCGATACCGATTGTTGCGGCTTTGTGTCTGTCTGAGGGGGGGGGGGTGGAACCAGACGGTCAGCACTCCGGCGGGGGCGGCCGGCGCCAAGGGGGGGCCGGGCGGTCAGTCGTGCGGGACTCCAATCAGCAGCCAATGTCCCGTGACGTGTTCAGGACGGGCGGTGCGGGGCGTGGAGTTACGGAGGGCGCGCCCCCGCCCGCACCCCGCCCCGCCACTCGGCGCCACGCCCCACCACGCCCCGCCACGCACACCCAGCGGTGGTCATCGGAATTGTGTCGGAGCGGAGAGGATGTATCTGTTTCTTTTTCTGCTTGCCCGGGCACAATCCTAGCGGTGCCCTCCACCTCCCTACCCCTCCCCCAAAACCGCCTCGGCCAGGCCCCTGCACTGCGGAGGGAGCGAGATGGCGAGTACGGGCAGTCTTTCTCACGGGGTGTACACTGCCAGAGAAAAGCAATAATACAGCAAATTGAAATGCGTCTTGGACCACATGCGCCTCTTCGGTCGTCTTCCACTCGACGTGTGCCGATACGGGGGCGGGGCGGGACCACCAAGCATTCATACTGCGGTGCCTTCTATTCATGAATGTCCACCCCCCCCCTCCTCTCTCTCTTTCTCTCTCTTTCTCTCTCCTCTCCCCCTCCCCCCTTCCTTCGTTTCTCCTCCCATTGCCCTGCTTTGCCTGGACTGGGGATAAATAATTCTCCCAGGTATATGAATGCCCTTCCCCCACATAACGTCCCTTTCCCTCCCTCCCTCCCTCGCTCCCTTCCCTCCCTTCCTCCCT
>NW_026267131.1:765586-769336 GCF_000697945.3 Frankliniella occidentalis | reverse complement strand
CCCCCTCCACCACACACACACACACAGTGACAAGAAATGTCGACAGACAAGTTGATTGAGTCATTGATTTCCCCTTTGTGTCCCGGGGCGTGTAACGCCGTATTGGCTTCGTGGAAACGGATATCTGAGGTTTATATTGAATGCGACCGTGTGCGTCGGGCTGCCCGCTCGCCCCCCTACCCCCTCTTCCTTTTCTCCACTCCCTGCCCCCTCCTGATCTCTGTCTTCCCCGCCGCGGACTCTCATGCAAAGAAAATGTGTGTCTTTGCGTCTTTGGGGAAGGAGAAGCAAGGAATAGAGGAAGTGCTCGCCATCCAGATAGTGCGTTACATAAACCTACGCACGGCGATTTTGAACGGAAGGAATAGTAATACGTTTAACTATTTCAATTGGTCTTTCTCTCAAAGTGGACTTGGGTGCCAGGCGTACACTTTGGTTTGCTTTATTTACCTTGTATCAAAATAACATCGAAAATTGAAGCCTTTGACGCGAGCCACTTACCCAAGCTGGCGCCGGGGTACGCCCTGCCGTATGCCGTGGCATGAGCCTGCCCTTGTTGTTGTTGTTGTTGTTGTTGTTGTTGTTGTTGTTGTTGTTGTTGTTGTTGTTGACGTTGATGCTGTTGTCGGCCGTACGCGACGCCGGTGATGGTATGGCACCCTTTTCATTATTCGAATGTCATTAATTTTCCCGCTACTCCGTGATAAATAAGATATATCCGCCCCTGACAGCGGTCGGTTGCTGTGGCCCTAGGGAGAGAGAGGGGCGGGGAGGGCGTTGTCGACCTTCAGGTCGGCCCGGGTCGGCCCCGCGACGCCATCGCCACCCGCGGCGAATGGCCCCGGGCTTGGGCTACCCTTGACCATCAGAGGCGTGTGACTCGACACATTTTCAAGCGTGTGGGGGCTGGCTACCCTCGTCATATGAGCTTATTTGCAAACACTGTGAATAATGTGCGTGATGCGGTAAATTGGGGGAAATTATCCTCAACCAGCAAGTTTGTAGTGTTTGCAAGATTGACAAATTCAAATTTTAAAGTTTCACATTTAAATGCATCAGAGCCACCTAAAATTTTCTAGCCTATTCCTCCCTACTCGAAACAAGAGAATGCAAGCATTTAGACACATTGAAGTATGTTTGTATATATAAATTAAATATCGTTTTGAGTGTGGCATCTGCTCAAAATCTGCTCAGATGAGTTTCATTTAATTGTAGAAATAAGCCAAACTGACTAAAAACAAAATGTATAATACTCTCATAATCTCACGATACAATAAAAGAGATCACGGCGCGTCACCACTGCTTGAACTAACCCGTCGGGGTTTAGTAAGCCGGCGGGGCGCGGCTGCTCATTGGATAAACATGAGCCGCGCGATATAGGCTAAGTTTCTGGCGGTGCGACCGCCTGGCTCCGCCTCCTCCCCCCTTTCGAGACACGCCGTCGGAATCAAACAAACCACACAGCGAAGAGCACAGTAACAGCCACGGGCAATCTCTCGTATTGCTGCAGTTATTGTTAGGGTTGGAAGCCCTGGACAATTTCAGGAAAATTTCCGGAAAAAAGGGAAATTTCCGCGAAAAAATTGAAAATTCCCCAAACTTGACTGTTATTCAAGGAATGTGACGTCACATTCGTTATAATGTGAAACATGTCACATTCGTTTGAATATTGTGTCACATTCATTTAAACGTGACTTCAGGTGAGGTGATGCTCTAATGGCGCCCAGGCTTGGCCGATTCACGTTTAAACGAATATGACACTACATTCAAACGAACGTGACACGATTAACATTGAAACGAATGTGACGTCACATTCGTTGAAAAACAGTGTTCAGAAGTTTTCCATTATTATAAGGAAATTTTCCCTAAAATTTTAGAAATTTCCAACCTTAGTTATTTTGCAACGCCGAATGAAAACCTATCCAACCAACAGAAGACGCAATCAACTTCATCAAAGGTTGAGAACTTTACTAATTACTTTCTATAGCGATGCAGAAAGAATAGAAATAATTAGGGAAATACTTACCCATTTATAAGGTCATCAGCATCATGACATTAAAATTAACTGTTGTAACGGCTTTCTCGTCCGCAGAGTAACGCGGCGTGTTTCAAAGTGCCCCCCCTCCCCCTCATCGCCCCCACCTCGTCGGGATCAAGTCTATCTACTTCTTGGCCGCCTCGGGTTTCCGAATCAATCAGATCCCTCATTTGCATGTCTTTATCTCCTTGTGTCTTCGCTCCCGCAACGCCCCGCCACGCCCCGCCACGCCCCGCCACGCCCCGCCACGCTCCGCACACCGCCGCCTTGGTCTGAGCAGCCGTCTCCCCCCCCCCTCCCCCGCGTGGCCCGTCAACTTACCTAACTAAACAGACCCTCGGCGGCGTCTCCCCCACTCCGCTCCTCTGCTCCAATACCCCTGTCGCACGGCGTGCCACAATCCTGCAGCAGCACAACAACTGCCCGTGCAAGCTGTGCTGCCTGCGCTGGCTGTGCTGCTGCAGCGGGGGGTGGGGTTAGGACAGCTCGGAACAGCAGCAACAAAAGACAAGAGGAACCGTGTCTCTGTGTCTCTTTCTATTTTGTTTTGGTCGGGTTAGAAATTTTTCTTTCTGTTTTGTTTTCGCATTGTTCGACTTCCCTGCTCCAACGAGCCTTTGCTTCTTAGCGTGCCTGTTTTTAACCACCATTTTACAAATGGTTGTGTAGTGCCGCTTTCTTCTTTTGGGGTCTTCTAAGAAAGCATGTCCGTTTTTCGCACAGTCATTTAGAAACTACGGGTGCTCGGCGCCTGCGAGACTTAAGGTAGGCCATACCGCAGCACACGCGTGTTCTGCAGGCCAGATGCTGCCTATCTACCAGGCGCTTTGAAGAGCTCGCCGCGCCGAGGCTAAACTTGGCAGGCTCGTAACGGCGAGTAGCGGACGTACTTAAGGCCGTGCTGGTGGGTTGCCTATCCGCTGTGGTTCCTAAGGTGCCGTGGTTGGAGATGGTTGGGTAACCTCTTGTCCATGATAAAAAGAAAAGAGAACAACGCTGACCACCCCACACTACCTCGCACAACCCATTTATTTTTTTTCACAAATCCACTGTGAGAAATTCGTCAAAGGGCTACAGGGAAATTTTCCGTGATGTGCGTTGTACTTATACAACTTTAAACAATATTAAAAGTACAAGCACTATGTATCAACTTGCAATTCATCGCCACGCAAGAATGGGCTGTCGCAAATTTACAACATATTCTATAAATCGAAGGTACAAATTTTGTTGTAAATTTAAGGGAAAAATTATTTCTAACATTATAACAGTGATGTAGAACTATGAAGATTTTTTTTTTAAATGTTCTGTAAAACCCAAACGCACCACCCCTTCTTTTTCCTTCAATCAGACAGAAGTAACATCGCCGTATAAAATAAACCTCATTGGCCGGTCTCCACAAGCCGCGGCACACACCGGGTCGCGGGGGCCTTCGCGATGTGCGTGCGAGTGTGTGTGTGTGTGGCGTTGTTAACGCGGAATCACCGACGCGCCACACGATGCGGTCGTGTGAGGTGGCTGTGTTTGAGGTGCTGGGGCGGTGGAGGGCGGAGCGCGGAGCGGCGGCGCCAGCCCCTGTTATTAGAGACGAGTGGCGCCCGTGATAGGGGAAGGGCGAGACGTCACGGATGAACGGCACCCTCCCCCACCTCTCCTCCTTCCCCCTCCCTCCCTCACCTACCCCTCCCTCCTACTCTACCCCCACTCTACTCGCC
>NW_026267131.1:764837-765536 GCF_000697945.3 Frankliniella occidentalis | reverse complement strand
CTCTCTCTCTCTCTCTCTCTCTCTCTCTCTCTCTCTCTCCCATGAACCGTGCCTTCTCATCTCAAATGAAGTATGCAGCATCTTGATCTACGGAAACGTAGCAGCACGGCTACACGGTCCAGCGTCGGTGGAAGAGATGCTTTGTCAGAGGCGTAACCACGACAAAAAAGTTGGGGGGGCCGTAGTACGGGTTGCCTACCTACTAGGCGGACTCGAAGACCGCGTTATATAGAAGAATTAGGGTATTCACCTACCCCTCCCTCCTACTCTACCCCCACTCTACTCGCCCCCTCCCCCCCTTCCACCCCCGCTCGAAACGCTCCTTTGAGGGTTAGGTCGGTGCGTTTGTCCCCATATACCGCCGCTGCCTTCACGATACAACTTACAGTTTGAAAGTGTCGTCGGCGCGGAATGTCAGCGCAGCGTGACCGCTCCCCCTGGTGGCGGCCGGCGGCGGCAGATAGGAACTCATCCCCGGTCGGGCCTCGCTCGTCCCGCGCGGGTTAATGTTCTTGTGTGCCCCGCTGATAGACCCCGCGCGCCTCAACCCCAGTATTTGTAACCCCGATAAGATCCCCAGCACGCTCCTAGGGCCTACCCCCCCCGCCGTCGGAATCAAACAAACCACACAGCGAAGAGCACAGTAACAGCCACGGGCAATCTCTCGTATTGCTGCAGTTATTGTTAGGGTTGGAAGCC
>NW_026267131.1:758403-759530 GCF_000697945.3 Frankliniella occidentalis | reverse complement strand
CTCTCTCTCTCTCTCTCTCTCTCCCTCCCTTCCTCCCTCCCTCCCTCCCTCTCTCCCTCCCTCTCTCCCTCTCTCCAACTCCCTTTGACGGGAGGCGGTTTACCTAGCCAGCCTGGGCATCTGCATCTACATCGCACCCAAGCCGTGCTCTCAAAGGACTGCCAGCCGCTCCGGAGCCTCCTGAGGAGCGTGCCGACACAACGAGCAAGAGATATTTCAATCCTTTCCCGCGCCCACCGCCCCCCTTGTTGGCCTTTTGGATCGTACCCCCGGGCAGTTTGCTGGTCACCGTCGCACCGCCCTCTCCCTCACCGATAATGGCGAAACTAGCGCCTAAACTACTCGGATTCTAGTCAAGTCGGTCGCCGTCCGCTTTGGTGGGACGCTCGTTCAATCTGTCAGTATTAAATTTTAATTAAACTGATTTGAATGTAAAGCATAATTGTTTAAACGTTTTCGACGCAGAGAGAATGAGAGAGGGAGGGAGGGGAGGGAGGAAGACGGGAAGCAAGGAAGAAAGGAAGGAAGAAGGGAGAGAAGGGGCCAAGAGGAGAGTATTTTCAAAGAACATTGTGCCCCCCCCCCCCCAACCCCCCGTTTGTCATGCAGTCTAGAGTCTAGTCCAATGAAGCAGGTGGGTAGGTATGAGGGTTCGAAATCCACCCTACCACCACCCCCACCCCTACCCCATCTACACTGGTAAATCAAATGTGCAACTGGCCTGCACAAGCAAGTGATAAACACTACGTTGCACACTTTTAAGTGTTTGACCGGATATTTGAACACTAAAGAGTGTTTACCTGTCATGTTGAACACTTAAAAGTGTTGTTGCGCACTAAGGTTTGCCATTAAGCTTTCAAATATACTGTTGAACACTTTTAAGTATTCAAAATTCCCGTCCAACACGTACTAGTGTGCACCATAGAGTAGAATGCTACCAAATGAACGACAGTTGCACACTTTATTTATCGCAGTGCAGTCCTGACTGGTCCAGGACTCGACAACCGTGTCTGACGCCGTCTGGTGGGCTAGACTGTGGAACACATCGTCCGGAGCGGGGCGGAGCAACATGCTAAGGGGCTTAGCGACCTGTTCGACGGAGAGCCTCCCCCTCCCTCCCCCCCCCC
>NW_026267131.1:754059-757738 GCF_000697945.3 Frankliniella occidentalis | reverse complement strand
CTTAGTCGGTCTGAAAGTTGGGGGGGCACGGCCCCCCTAACTTGAAAGTTGGGGGGGCCGCGGACCCCCCGGCCCCCCCGGTGGTTACGCCATTGTGCTTTGTCATCCCTGTAAAGTTTTCAACGCTTCATAGAGACAATGCAATTCGCGTGTTCGTACCCGCACCCTAAAATCTTATGAACTTCTTTATCTATTGCTTACTGATTTTCTGTATTTTAATCGTCATCTTATGAGCTCTCTCTCCGCATTGATTTTGGCTGTTGATAATTGTGCATGCATATGCGCACGAAAAATGATTGGTGACTGCCAATCGCAACAAAGGGCATTTCTATGCACACGTTGGTTACTTGCGTACATACCATGCACACACTTTGTGTACGTACAGCGTGCATGGCCATGGACTTTCAGACCTCACCTCCCTCGCCACTCGGGCTGCTATCGCACCGCTCCCTCATTTTCTCACCCTAAATCTGCTCTCTCTCTCCTCCCCCCCCCCCTCTCTCTCTCACTCTCCTCCCTCTCCCCTAATGGTCGGGCAGCGGGCGTCGAGGCGTCACCGCCACACGCCATACACACACACACACACGCACTCACATACACGCGCACACACTGGGGGGGAATCAGAGGGTGGGTCTAACAGAGTTAGGCTCGACCCCTACGGGTGCCCGGTGGCCCGCCTGGCTGGGTTCCTCCTCAGGGCCAGGGCCGCCACCACCGCCACCCGAGGAGAGCGCGAGGCGAGGGTCAACACCCCGGCAGACCGGTCGCCCTCCGGACCTCCGCCCTGACCATACCGACATAAATCTACTCTTTCCCCCTCTTTTCTTTCTTTTTTGTGTGGCGCATCCACGACACGGTGCATCGATTTTTCGTACACAAGGCGTTCTTACACCGTTATGAAATTGTGCGCGACCCAAACTCATAGCTGAACACAGTTTTAAAAATATTTTGAAAGTATATAGCTAACATCAGCGTGGTAAGATTTAATGGCTTTCTTACATTTTAATGCCTTTGTAAACTCATCAAAGTTTGCAAAGGCATTAAATGTTAGCACATTTAGGTAGTTTTAATGCCTTTGTAGGGACATTAAATGTGGATGCCTTTGAGTCGCACCTTTACTTTTCCAGTGTTCCCACCCTGTATACGGAAAATGACAAAATTGAAGTGTGCCAGGATAAAAGTTAACTCACTTTCTTTTTTCTCCTGCTTTTACAGGTAAAATTACCCTGGACTTCTTGTTGGCGCCGCAGAGAGCTACTCGCGACGCCTAGGCCGCGGGTAAGGCAGTAGCGCGTCCTTCCGTATCGTAACGCGTACTTACCCCGATTAGCTGTAGTGCCGGGGTGAGTCGCTCCCCCTCGACTTGGGAGAGACCTTCGCCTCCCCCCGACTGTCTCTCTGGTCTGGACCAACCAGTCTCTCTGTGTTCCCACTGGCACTTGTCTCTGGCCGGGCGATGTCGCCCCGAGAGTTCAGCTCTCGTCTCTACTCTTATTACACGTCAAGGAGAAAGAGAGCGGGGGAGGGGGGAGAGATAGAGAGAGAGGGAGAGAGAGAGAGACAGGATGTCGCGGCCAGCGACAGGTGACATGCGCGGGGCGGGGGGCGGCTGGGAGGCGGCACTGACTGATGAATTGGAAATGAGCCGGCAATGCAGCGCCGTGCAGTGGCGGGGCGTGGTGGTGCAAAGCCGAAAGCTGGGCGGGGCAGGGCGGGGCGGGTCCATTGTAGCGCTGCTGTGTGCTGCCTGTGCTGCCCTTTTAGCCCCGGGGCCCGCTCAACCCAGCGTTGCTGCCGGCCCCGTGTGCGACTTTGTACCCGGCCCACTCCAGGGGCGGCGGGGACGGGCGGGCGCGGCTGGAGCGCTGCGCAGGGGAGAAAAAAAGTGAGTGGGTGTGAGAAAGAGAGAGAGAGTTAGCGAGAGAAAGAGAGGAGGTGCGAAGGGTCGCGGGCCAGAGCATAGAGAGTGCTGCAACTGTTCACAATAAATGGGACGAATTGAACTTTTCTAACGATATTTGTTGTTGTTTTTGCGTTAGAAATTTTTAAAATTGTTAACGCTGAAAATTGACCATTTTACCCAGTGGCCACACTGGTGGTTGGTACAAACGTCCTTTATGATCTAGTAAGGACTAGAATATTTAATTAGATGTGACATCCTGATCGTTGCTTAGTTGTCAGAGAGCTCGAATTTTGCGTCGACAACCACAAAACACATATTAGGCCGCCTCCGCGGGCCACAAACAGATGTTGTACCAACCGGAAGACCACCAGTGCGGCCGCCGAGTGAAATGGTGAATTACAGTAACTGGTAGTACGATGGGTGAGGGTGAGCGTCAAAATTTAAACGGGATATTTGGTCTGTGAAGCGAAAGAAGTGAGCAAGTTGACCTTTTCCAAACTGAGATTTGAAGTGACCGTTAATCTCCAGTCTGCTTGGCTCAGGTCGCTTCTTTTCGGTGGCGCAGTGAAGGTTATATGCACCGTTCGCGCAGTCGAGAGTCGCCGGACTGAAATACCGAGAGCAGGTCGGTGTGCATTGGCTCCGTCTGCCTCAGTCGCTGCATCTCATAACATTATCTTTCCGTCTGGTACCCACCGGAACGTGAAGAGCACAGTCGGATATGATGCAATGTGTGCTCTTGAGTGACTGCTCTCTCAAACTCCTCTTGCCCCCCCCCCTCCCCTTACCCCCAGCGAGCGCGTGCCACGCCGGCAGGGCCCAGGCTCTCGGGTTTGATCCGGGGGAACATCTCTTGAATATAGCAGGTCGCTCTCCATCTCCGCCCCCAACTGTGTCTCACACCCCAAGTCCCCTGCTGGGACCGTCACCCCTCTCAGTCACACACACACACACACACACACACACACACACTCAAATATATATTTTCAAGGAGCAACCGTCAAGAATACATTTGTAAGCCTTTGCACCTCGAGTGTTCTTTCAATGTCTTCGGCAAATTTGTCAAAGGGCCTTGTCGACACTCTCGTGACCTTGTGCACGCACTGACTTACGATGCAAGAGTTATTAGTCTTGTGAGAGAATCTAATTATGCGCACGAAATATTGCTTTACTTTGTGACAACTGTTTGTAAGCGCCGACACTCCACTTGTCACTGTTCTGGCGTGCAGAGACGAACGGAGTGTGAGAACTCACACAGGATGCCTGAGTCGGCCAGGCAGTAAGCCCACTCAGCCTCACCATACTTAGCTTCTATGAGGTAAATCGCTCCAGAGGAGAGTGTACAAGTTAGTACGTCGGTTAAAGTTATACTTACGCCATTTTTCGCACCATGAAAAACCACTTTAGACATTTTACTACAGCGCTATTATTGTCTGGATTTCTACCATTAGTACGCGGTCACGTTACGACGGTTTGTTTTACTGCTAGAATGCATTGATTTTCTACACTAAACCACTTTATATCAATCCCCTTGCGACAGTTTAGCCCATTCTGACACTGTTTGAAAAAGCAGATTTTAATTGAAATAGTTGTCGCCAGAACTGAATGACCTCCTTTCAATCCGCTTCACGTGGGTCTGGCAGCGGTCCAGTCATAACAAGGGGGAAACCTACTACTCTCCCCTGAGACCCAAAGGCTTCGGGCAGCAGGAGAATGGCGGGAAGCTGAGGAGAGCGCGGGTGGAGGGAACGGGCGTTGGGAGAGAAGGGGAGGGGG
>NW_026267131.1:752508-754009 GCF_000697945.3 Frankliniella occidentalis | reverse complement strand
GGGGGGGGGGGAGCGAGAGAGGCAGAGACAGAAATAGAGGCGGAGGGCAAAGAATGAGTCGTATCTGTCAGTGATGACATCCCATGCTCTCGCCCCCTCACCTGTGGGGCCTAACTGATCGGACAAAAGAGGGGAGGGTGCTCGTGCAGTCCGAGCACGTAGAGAGAGAGGGGGCGCGCCGGAGGGGGAGAATCGAAAAAACGGGAGTGAGGGTGAGAGGAGGGGGGGGGGGAGGACTTTGCGAGGACCTTCTGCTGCAGGAAGCGATGTCGCCACTTCGTCAGACCCTCGTTAACAGTCGCCCCAGGGTCGTTCGGTCGATGCACTGATCCACCGCCCCCCCCCTTACCCTCCTCATTTCCCTCGCCCTCCCCGTTTCAATGCGAATACGTGTGCGTGCGCGCTTTAAACAAAGCCCGATTATTCAAAAATGTTCGCATGTTTACGTAATGCGGTAAAATCAGCCATGATTTTCTTTCTCGGCTGGAGTTGCATTGCGAGAGGGTTTTGCCCCGTAGCCTCGAGCACAGTCGCTGGGGCAGGGAAACGCGACAGTAAGAAAAGAGAGAGAAACGGGGGGGGGGGGGGGGGGGGGGGGGGGGGGCAGAAGGAGTAGGGAGGAGGAGAAGGAGGAGAAGGAGAAGGACGACGGGGTGACGGAAGAGTCACGTAATGAGAGCCGGGGCGGGGCTAATTTAAGCCAACGTTTTGTCCAAGCTGGGATGTAATTCGGTCACAACTTCACGCACGCCACATTGTCTGCTTGTTTGTTTACGACTTTGGCCCCATTAAGCGCGCTTACATACCTTAGAATAAATCACTGGAAAATTAAAAATGAACTTTACAATAAATTATTTGACTGCGTTGTAATTTTCTTTCCTCGAGCGTGTGCAATAATTACAAAAACATAACAGAGGCTTTGGAAGGGGGAGGGGGGATGGAGAGAGGATCTGGGCGTTCTGGTAAAAAGGTGGGGGGTGGGAGTGAAGGGAGGATCAGGATGGCATACAGGTTGCATCGGACCCTTACCTCTTTATAGGGGTGGGAGGCTGAGAGAGGCAAATCGACCCTTGGCGGGAGCTTGGCGCGGGGCTCGGTTTATACTTGCGCTTGTGTGTGTGAGAGAGGGGGCCGACCGGTCTTTGGCTTTTACTTGGCATATTGCATAAGGCGCCTGCCTCTCGGATATGTGTCAGGTCAGGAAAAGTCAACAGAAAAGGAATGGTTGTCATACATTCTTTTATGGAATAATTAAAGGGTAGGTTTTTCGTATAGAATAGGCCAGCCGTTATAGTTCAAAGAACGCCCCCGTGAAGTTCATGGTGTATTTTACAGCAGTTTGGCGCAGGGTAGCGGTGTGGGGTGGCTGCTGCAGGGCTGCCAACCCCGCAATCACTACCGTCCCCCGAGAGTTTTCTCGCCTCGGCTCATGAATATTCCGCCGCCTTATTCGGATGGATGCGAGTTTATGTAGTGCGGCTGGTACCACTGAGACGACCCC
>NW_026267131.1:750388-751013 GCF_000697945.3 Frankliniella occidentalis | reverse complement strand
ATCTATCTATCTATCTATCTATCTATCTATCTATCTATCCATCCATCCATCCGTCTAAACGGTTAATGCCAAGCACGTGGCCTCCACGTTACAACTTCCTCCCTCCCCATCCGCTCCATCTCTCTTTCTCTTCCCGACGTGAACAGGAAACACACACCCAAAAAAAAGGCTAATCGAGGCTGCAAGAGTGACGGCAGGTCCCGTGACTCTCGCATTGGTTCCCCTCCAAGGAGAGCGGGTAGGGAAGGGGAGGTGAGGGGGGAGTCCATTCGCGATGTTCTCTGTGTCTCTAAGAGGCTTACGGGACCGACCTGCGAGGCATCAAGTCCTCTGTGCGCAAGGACCAGCCAGGGGCCTTGCGCAGAGTGCCAGCTGCACAGACGCGTATGTTTCATGCATTAAATCTACCTAACTCATTATTTTTGAAACGTTAAATTGTCGTACCTTGCAAAACTGGAGAAATTCCGTAGAAGAATGTGTAAAATAAAAATACAAGATTTGCCCCCGGTACGGCATTCACTAATTTATGTGATACGATCTTTTTTGTGACCCCAGCGCGCCCCAGCCTCTGTACGTGTATCGAACTTGGGTTGGAGAGTAATGCGGTGTGTGTGTGGGGGGGGGG
>NW_026267131.1:747448-749258 GCF_000697945.3 Frankliniella occidentalis | reverse complement strand
TCTCTCTCTCTCTCTCTCTCTCTCTCTTTCTCCCTGTCTCTGCCTTTCCAAACTCCAACCCCTTGTCTTGTTTCGCTTCTTTACTTGGCCGTCGCTGTAAAACACCAGCCGCTCTATGACGCCATTTGTAAACATGGCGGGGCGAGCCGATGTCGCTCCGCGCTGACGAGGCAGACACACGACCTGCCCACTTTAAATAAGGGACGAAGGGGGGGGGGGCTCCAATTAGGGAGGCCTGCAGAAAAGCAATAGGTCACATGAATAAAGCGGATCGCAGCGCGTGGGAAAATACAAAAGTTCGCATAAAGTTCGGTCAATCTCTCGCAATTTTTGAAAAATAGAGGTAGCCAAGCCTTTTTTATAGTATTTTGTTTCATTCATTTTTTTGGCATGATGTAACTCAGATCACTGTCGTGCAGTTGTGGTATATCTCACACAAAGAATTTTGCCGAGATTTTCGCGCTTTACACGATTTGCAAGGACTCGTCGCTGCTCGCTCAGATTATGCCACACCACAACTAATGTGAGGCAGCGCGTGGAGGCGACGCCTCGCATCCCTCTCTTTTGCACACACACACACACACCACATTATAAGGCCATTTACCGACGGCTTATGCGTTGACGGGTCTTAGTAGCATCATCCCTGCCGTTGATATCTGTACCCCCCCCCCTCTCTCGCTCTCTCGCTCTCTCTCTCTATCTCGCTTTCTGTGTATCTCCATATCTCCCGGTCTCTCTTACTCGGGCTCTTTGTTTGTGTGGTTTCAAATCACATCTCCGAACTGTCGAAACGGAAATGACGATCCCGAGAGAGATTAAGCTCCCCCCCCCCCCCCGTCTCTCTCTCTCTCTCGCTCTCTCCCTTTCTCCCTCCCTCTCACTGAGGGGCTGCTCCATCCCCTTACACTTTCCACGCCGTTAGTTCCCGCCTCTTAGTATGCAGCCGGTGCGGCGCGGGCGAGCTTGTGGCCGTCTGGACGCCCAAACGCGCCAAGATGAGAGTAATGCTCCTAATGTCTGAATAACGTTTCGAGGTGCGGTTGAAACCTGCATCAACACAAACAACTTTTGAAGTAGTAAACTTGTTTGACTATGGCACTTTAGGTGACCTCTCCTAGAAAGCGACAAAGGAAAAACTTTTACGCCAGATCGGCCCGAGGGCAATCGTCGGACCACGCCACACCCAGAGAATCGTTTCGTTGATTTGAAATAAGTTTTAAATTTGAGGCATTTCTTTAATTTGAAGAAACTGCTTTGAATCAAAGCAGCCTTGTACGTTCAAAACTGAAAACAGTAACACGTTTGAATCGTAGCAAGAGCGGTAAAATGCAAGTAGACGCCGGATCGAAGCGTTAGACCATATACCACAACTTCAACTTCTTCACCTCAAACTTTCCACACAAAGGGAGAGGTGGCACGCGTCTGGAGAACCACACCACCCTCTCTCTGTCAGTTTTCCTCTTTCTCTCTCTCTCTCTCTCTCTCTCTCTCTCTCTCTCTCTCTCTCTCTCTCTCTCTCTCAGTTGGATTTTTGTGGGACGAAACACACACCGTGAGGAAACAAACACCTTTCGCCCTTTGAGCGTTACGACTCCGTCTTGTCTCCTGTTTTCTTCCGCCTCCTTCTTTTCTTTTGTCGTTTTATTTCGTTTCCTCTCTCTTTGCCCCGCCTTCACTGAAACCAACTTTTGCAAACAATTTGAGGCGATTGCGGCTAGGATTTGTCGGCTGGAGCGATGGCGGGCGAAACCTCACGGCAGAGGCGAAAGAGCGAAGTGGATTCAAAGAGAGAGAGAGAGAGAAGGGGGGG
>NW_026267131.1:743634-746748 GCF_000697945.3 Frankliniella occidentalis | reverse complement strand
GCCGCGCCACAGTTTGGCCCGCGCTTTTGCCAGCTCCGTAGAGGAGGAGTTGCAGGCTGCTCGGTCCCACAGGGGCTGTGTGCGTGAGAGGCTTCTGTCTATCTATCTATCTATCTATCTATCCATCTATCTATCTATCTCTCTATCTATCTATCTCTCTATCTATCTATCTATCTATCTATCTATCTATCTATCTATCTATCTATCTATCTATCTATCTCCATGGGGATATTTTATATTGTTTTACTGTTTTTGACACTTTGCACATCGACTTATTGTTCATCACCGAGCCGACGAAAATTTAAAGCGTTTTTGTGAATTCAATAAACTGTAATCGTTTTTACACTGAAAAAAAAAACAACTTTTTTAGAGACAAAAGAACAACTTTTTTTCGTACTATGGTGCTGTAACAACTCCAACCAAAACTATTCTAAATGGATCGTGTCTCACTATTTCTGAAGATCTTAATAGTCAAAATGACTGACTTGAAGAATCCGCGTATAGCTATGGTACGTGACGTGTCACTTGGTCATGCGCTTGGTATTTGGGAATTTGGCGCGCCGAGGCAGTGCTTGTATCTTTTGCTGGAGATCAAACCCCCCCTCTTCCTACACCCTCCTCTCCCTGCCCCCCGAAAAGCCCCGCACACGGCCCCTATCTCATTACGGCTGTATTCGGGGGCGTCAGCAAGCAGTGCCAATGGCACACGCCGCTCCACGTCATCGAGACCGTCACACCGTCACTGCACTGCAGCAGTCACATCCGGGGGCAACTCGAACTGTCAACTTGACTGAGACTCTACGTAAATGCAACATAACTTTAGAAATTTTGCGTTTATCATGTAGGTTTCCGTTTTACGTTTCGTTATCGTACGGAAACCGTGAGGAATAATTAACACTGTCGGTTTAACGGCTGCAATGCGCGAATGCTATAAAAATATTAATGTCGTCCTTCACCGTGTTCTGTTGTTTTTCGTCTGTTCTTCGAATTGTTTTTTTTTTATCTGTAACAAATGACCTTCCTCACGGAGTACTGCAATTTGTCGCCTTGCTGTCACTAAAACAATAACGCTGGAGAGAGCGTGCCGACTCCATATCTCTCGACTCCGACCCCCTTTACCTTAAGCTCCCTCCTCCCTCCCTCCCTCCCTCCCTCCTCCCTCCCTCCCTCCCTCCCTTTCCCTTGGCTCCCTTCCTCCCCAAGATCTACTACACCTTCCTCCAAGAATTTTTACGGACTTCCTGTTTTTTTCTAACGTTACAACCGATGCTGATGCGAAATATAAAGGGTCATAATCTCATTCTTATCATCAAGAACGAAGAACGGTATTGATGTTAAGTTGCGTGGGTTGTGCTGGTAAAAAGCAGTGCGGTTACGTCTTTTAAATAAAAAAAAAGTGAGCAAGGCGTTTTCCTCTTCTTTGTTTTGTCTTTCACAAAAGTTTTTTTATTCCCGTGATTGAAGACGAACGCGCGGGACTCTGACGCTGGGGATAAAGCAAAGCAGGAAACAAAACAAAATGCTAATTTCTTACTGCTGTCTGAAGAGAAGAACAGCAACTGCAGGAAGGGGTGGGTGAAAGTCTGTTTCCTTTGCTGCTGGTCCTGCTGGTACAGTATTCGACGATACCCCCGATCTCCTTTTAGGCACAGTTAAAGTCTTACGAAGCAAAATGCCAAATGCTTCGTACCTACGAAGGATTTGCTCCCTACGAAGCGTCCAAATCCTTCGTATTACAAAGGATTTTGCATTTTTCTTGGTAAGACTTTAACAGTGGGGTGCGTAGTTTACTAATTAAGCGTTTTCTTTCGCAACTTTTCTCTCACTTCCTTGTTCATTATTTTCTATTCTAAGGAGCAGAACATTTGGTATCCCTGAAAGTATAACAGTGTGTTCTAACTGACTTAGGAATACACAAGTATTTACGTAAGTCGTACCCACTGCTTACGTAGCAAACATGATAAGGATTTTAGGTAGGGGGTTATTCCCGTTTGCGTGTGTGAACAGTCGAGTTGCTGGCCCGTGGTGTCTGTCGGGGTGAAGGGAGCGCGAGGGCTGGGCGGGCGGCGGTCTCTTCCACTGGACCCCCTACCTGTTGAGCCTGCGAACGCTCCCCACCCGGCCGAACAGGGGAAGGCACACAGCCTTCTAAATATTGCCCCCCCCCCCCCGCCGGCTCTGCAGCGCAGATACAACTACATTTGGGACGACACAGCTGCAAGACGTACTTTATGGAGAAAAATAATACAGAAACACAGTTCCAGTGTGTGGATTTTTTATCGTGTGTTTTAAACAATTGCGTGTTTTACATTTATGCCAATATTTTGTGGTGTGGACAAGTCTCTGACTTTTGTAGGATGATTAATTTTGAAAGTGTGCAAACTCTAAATGGCTCCTTGGCACTAGTTCGATACCGAACAGTCAGGGTTCAATAAGTAAAGTCCGGGATGGTGTAAGTACGGATACAGAGTTCACAAAACGCAAGCGTGATTTTCACGCCGGGTGTGATTTTCACGCTTATTCGTATGCTCCACGCAGCCAATCAGGAACCGAATATCATCACGCTGAGCGTGAACATCGCGCCTGGAGTGAGAATCGCGCTCGCGTTTAGGAAACTCTGTATCCACCTCAATTTAGTTTCTGGCGCTATTCATTCAGCCAGTGCATGTCGTTCTCTTCTATGGTTATTCTGTCCCTTCCCTCCTCTGTCAATTCAAACGTGTCCATGGTACACATTAAATAAAGTGTACATAGCACAGCACGTATGCTTTAATTAATGTGTACATGCCTATGTACACATCTTTTAAAGTGTACATTACAACCGTTAGTATACATGCCATGTTCACTTTATTTAATGTGTACCATGTACACATTTGAATTGAGAGAGTAGCCAGTGTAGCAGTGGTTCGACGGCTAACAGAGTGGCGCGTTTGCCTTGCCCTCTTTCAGTTTTTGTGATGGATGGGGTGGCGACGGGTGGCGTGGGAAATGAGTTGTCGACACGACGCGCTGAGGCCGTCGAGAGACAGTTTATATATCAAGAGGCAGCTTGCATTTCCGGTGCAGAGTGGGGGAAAGGGGGGTTGGGAGTGCCTGGGTGGATCTGAATCCTCC
>NW_026267131.1:735958-743174 GCF_000697945.3 Frankliniella occidentalis | reverse complement strand
GGGGGGGCTCAGACTTTGGATCGCTTCCAAATGACGAACTCTGAAAATACTCGCCGCCAAGCGGGGAAAGTGGGAGTGGGACGGAGATGGACTATACGTGTCTACCGCTGCCCGAGGCTGGTGAGTGACAAGGACGGCAATATAATTGGGGAACAAAGGCGGACACGATGCAGGTCGCGTGGTTAATGTCGCGGATATCAGGAACACCGCGTCGTCTGGGTGGCTCACAACTACTCTGCCAGGAAAAGAGGGGCCGGAACACCCCTCTCAATTATTGATCTTCTTTGCACGCAAAAAATAAAATAAAAGAGTGCACTTTCAGTTTGGTGGTACTACGGGGGAGAGGTTTGGAGGCCCGGTGTAGCGCCCTGTAGGGGCCCTCCTCTGCTCTGCGTTATAGCCTTTCCCTGAGCCACACAAATACACCGCCAGCGAGCCGCGATCTGAAACACGTTTTCCGCTCGTCCGAAGCACCGCCTCCACCTCCCCCCGTGCGTCGAGGAGCAGTGGGGGGGGGGGGAGGGAGGTACGAACCAAGTCGAAACAGTCTCGGGATGTGCGCTGGTCGGCGCTGGCCCACAGCTGGGCCGCGCAGGACACGCTTCAAAATAAATACCAAGTGTTGCTGAGTAGAGCGCACTTTAATCGGCCCTCAAGCACACCGTCGTAGCCTTACTGTGTACGTTTTGGGGCTTCGTCACGCGTTTTCCTCAACCTCACTTCGTTGTTTCCATTGAGACTGTATCATGCACTTCCCTGGCTCTGGCATGCCAATCCCGCCTCATCCCTGCTCGCCTCTCACTCGTTCGTCTGGCGCCCTTCCTCCGTCAGTCAGGCGGCCGTCACTCGGACCCGGCCCGCCTCAGGACCATGTGGCCGCGGAGAGGGGGGGGGTAAGCGGGAGGAGCGAGAGTTGAGCAGAGAAATGAGAGAGCGAGAGAGAGAGAGAGAGAGAGATACGAGAGACGAAGTGAGTGAGAGAGAGGGAGAGAGCGTTCTCTCTGGGCCGGGGGCCAGCCGCGCCGGGTGCCGCCGAGTAGGCCGCCGCCGGCCCGCCCCAGTCGGCTCGCGACCACGCCGTCGGGCGCACCGGGGCCGCGACCGCCGCGGGGAGGGCGCAGAACAGAGCGCTACGAGCTCAACTAATAAAGAAAAAAAAAGAAACACGCCCCTTACAGTCATGACAACGATCCCGGTTTCAGCTCCTTTGCTCTAAAAAATAAAAATTTAGAGTTCTGCTCAAAACCTAACGACTTGCATGTAATTTACGAAACTGTGTTTTGATGGTGTCTGTGTCATTTCGGCCGCGGTTTAATGCGCGGTGACGAGCTGTCGAAGAGCGGGGACCCCCTGAGGATCGATGTGTCAGCCCGTGTCAACAGTTTGACATTTGAGGGAGGTGCATTCAGCCTGCGTGTGGCAGTGACGTGGGAAGTGAAGTGGCAGTGAATGAGTTTGTGCAGAGTGATTGCAAGTGGCTCGCGAGTGAAGTCGAAGTGAGAGTGGTGAGGATGGCTGCTGGCCCTGGGAGGCCGTGGCCGAGGCAGCTCGCTGCCGTGAGGTGGGCCCCGTAGCCCCTGGAGGGACGCCGAGGAGGAGGCCGGCGACGCGTCCCCCGACGGTCATCGGCCCCGCCATGCCCTTCCACAGCCGAAGCGCCGACGACGCGCCGAACTCGGCCTCGGCCATGGAGGTCTGTATGTATACTTAGTGTCACTGAGTAAAATTTTCTGTACCGTGTGTGTCAGCACCACGACACAATAGCATGCTGGGTTGCCTACTCGCTCTACCCGTAAGGCACCATCCCAGGGTATGCGTAGCCGAAACACTGCTGCTGTATCGTAGCCCTGACACACAACACGTGAAAGTACGTAAGCATTGAAGAAGAAAAAAGAGCCAATAAATGTATCTTCAATGGCTTGCATTTGCAAGAGGGGTAGACCATCTTAATAATATTATTTAAAGAAAGTACTTGGTTATGACAAGTTGAAAAGATCCTGTTGATTATTTTCAGTGAAGTAATAACCGAAAGCTGGTTCTTTTGGCCCGTCTGCACTAATTGGCCCTGTTCGGCACTAATAATGACGGTTTGGGGCCCCACAGCGATCGGCGTGTGTTCTACAAATGAAGCGTCCCAAACATAAATAGAGCCCAACGAGCCGGCTGAGGAATGGGTCTCCAACGAGGCGGCGGTGGACCCGGGCGGAGCCGGGGTTATACGACTACTTAGGACGTTATGGAGCTAATGACGGGGATGGGGCCAGGGGTGGGCAGGGGCGCGCCAAACCGAAAATAATACACGCGGGACCACACCCAGAAAAGTGTTTCTTTAAAAAAACATAAGGAATTTTTTTCCTTGTATCAAAGAAATTTCATTGTTTCAAAGTAAAATTGCCCTTAAAATAAGGAATTTTCCTTGAATTTAGGCAATTTTTTCCTTAAGCCGAAGAGAACATTTCGTTATATTTCTTTAAGAAAAATTTCCTTAATTTGACGCTAATTTCTTTAACTTACGGCAATTTCGCCTTGTTTCAAGGAAACGATTTTCTGGGTGCACAGCGGAGCATATGAGTCGAGTCAGTTTACATGATAAACCAAGTGTGCAACTGCTTAACACTAGTGTTTAACTGTAAGTTCAATACTTCCAAGTATTCAACTCCGTAGTTGTGCACTCACTGTTTCAACGCCTATCATGCCAAAATGTTGGCAGCCCTTATAAAATCTGCCAAAATTTGGCCGTCTAGAGGTTGCCAATTTAAGCCTCTTCGAATGCCAAAATTTTGGCCATGCTAGGCGACCACGCGGCGTTGACAGTGCTGGCGTGTGTTCAACTCAGAAGCTGTGCACTTGTCAGTGTGAAACTCCTCTGTTGATCACTCCCTTAGACTGGACTCTTACATGTGCAGCATTAAACAGCAGGACAATAATTGCACACTTACAAGTGCTCACCCACCGAGTTGAACACTTATTGCGAGTGTGCTACGACTCAGCTAAACACTTGCAAGTAGTTAACTTGTAGTTGCACACTTCAACGTGTGAAGCAGTTGCACAGTTTGTCAGTTAAAGACGTTCCGATTTCAAACAGTACTTTGCCCATAACGTAATAGCGTGTGACATTCGAAAAACAAACAAGTGAATGACAAAAAAAAACGTTGCTCTAGTGAATGCCTTGCAGCAGTGCCACGCACTTGAATGATGAGCAGCTCTTCACCTATACTTTCGTCACTCACCTGTGTAGGTGTGACACGATAATGGTCCCACCCCACGATCCTCTTTGGTTGTGTGTGTTACTGACGTTCAGTTCCAACGGCATGGATGCCACGCACTAATTTTCATTCATTTCTTGTCGAAGAGCAGACACAGCCACGCCCCCCACCCCCACCCCCACCCCCCGGTGCTACGCTGTGTGTTCACACACACTCGCGCGCGCGCGCACGGTAGAGGCGCCACGGTGGCTATTTCAGGACGAGGGCGCCTCTTGTGTGACGTCATAGATGCTGTTGTTGCTGCTGCTGCAGCCGGGAGAGATTGGGTAAAGAATTCAGAAAATCCCTCTGGTCTGTTTCTTATGTGCCGTCTCACATAGAAAATGTTCGCGGAGCATTTTCCCCGTTTGTTTGGATGGTGACTCGCGAGTGCCCCCCCCCCCCCTCTTTCTCCTCTCCCTCCAATCGGACAGCCGGTCAGTCTCGAACTCTGCCGCTGCACGTATAGGTCACGTGGTGACGTAGCGCTTGCAGAGCGACAGCTCTCTCTCTCTCTCCCCCAATGAATTGTAGATACCAGAGGTTGCAGTTCGATATGGCCTCTTTGGCTCTGCTTTGCAGATGGCAGCAGCCTCCGGCCGACAAATGAATGAGGAAGGCTGCAATGTTTCGTAAAACTCCAGACTTGTCAAAGAATGTGCATTTATGCAACTGAATCCAAATGTATACACAAAATTCGCTGACCGCGTTTGGTGGTTAGGTTATGCCACGGCACTGTTTCTCGGAGGGCAGCTGGCGGCCATGGAGCTGGGCGCACCACCGAGCCGTGGTGCTGTTACTGCCAAGCGGTGCAATGACAAGGGGCCCCCCGAGGGGGAGGGGACCGGGGGGGGGGGGGGACGCACTTGGACCCCCTGAGGGCCCGCAGCGTCACGCCACAGGTCTCTCTCTCTCTCTCCCTCTCCCTCTCCCCCTCCCCCTCCCCTACTCTCTCGGCCACTACTTGACCCCGCCGGGCGGCCGTGTTTGATCTGGCTGTAAGGTGAGCGGCTACAGCACGGCGCGCCATTCAATGACAGTTCCCATTGTACCTAATGCATTATGCTGTAGCCGTGCGGAGGCTAGTCGAGTGAGCAGCGCTGGACTGCCCTCCTGCCCCCGTCGCCGCCCACGCGACCGCCCCCTCGCGCTAAACGGGCCCTTGTCTCCCTCCGAGGCCCTGCTCAGCGCCCTCGAGAGGTCGCCCGCCGGAGCCCCCAGTGAGCTATTGTGCCACGCGCACCTTCAAAACACCTTAAAAATGTTCAGCTGCCGCGGAGCAGTCCGCATAAAGAACCAAAAACGTGTTCTCTTCTTCTTCTGGGCATGAAGGTTTTTTTTTTTGGGGGGGGTGATTTAAACTGCCCAACTTATACCGAAGAACAATATACTTGACGAAAAAATTACAGAAACATTTTTCGTTGTTAAAATCACACTTTGATCCTGCGATTTATTATTGTTTCGTTTCTAAAAATACAGTACCACGGATGGCTGGAGAGAAGAGGGGGGGGGCGACGCCCTGTTCGGCGGCCCAGGAGAGTCAAGGTGACGCGATACCTCGCCTGGTAATCGCCTTACAGAGGGCTTTGCCTGCGGTGGCAGCAGGAGGAGGGCGAGACCGCGCCAGACGCCCCGGCTCGGAGTCTGTGCCGTGTCGAACCGTCCATTCTAGGGCACTGTTAGTGTTTCTACCACCGTTTTGAAAAAAAAGGGGGTCTCGGAAACATTTTTTCATTCAAATAATATCGCACACAGCAAATAAGCAAGACAGTGTTTCCAGTATTTTTCGTAAGGTTCACGTTATGTTTGTTCACTGTTCGGTGCTGACGAACAATAATTGCTCATTGTAGTTTTCTTAAATAACATCGTCGTTGAAAATAATTTTAGAAAATGATAAAAATGACTTGGATTTACGATGATAGTTTTACTCTCTCTGTGTGCACTCTAAATGTCAAGGACAATTTTTGTAACTAGCACCGGACTTCTGCGTGCATAACTAAATTCAGATACAATATTGTGACTTGCTAGTCACTAAATGTGTGTTGGTAGTTACAATATTGTATCTGAGCTAGTTATGCACACAGAAGTCCGGTGCTAGTTACAAAAATTGTCCTTGGACATTTAGAGTGTGTGTGTGTGTGTGTGTGTGTGTGTGTGTGTGTGTGTCAAGCCTGCTCTTACAAATTCCGTCTGTGTTGCAGGCGCCGCGGGTGCGGCCAGACTCCAGCATGGACTCCAGCAGGTAGGTCTTTTGTCCTTATCTCACCCGAGGCTAGAGCGAGAACGAGAGAAGGAAATGAGATGTGAGGTGAAAAGAGGTGTCGCTGCACTCCGCCGAGAGTTTATGGTCACAGTCCCGAATAACAATTACGTTATCGTAGCCTCGACGCTGAGTGTCCGAAACACCTGCTCGATACATCCAGAATACCGTTTCAACAGTGCAAAGAAACTTCAGTTATACTGCCGACGAAATTTGGTCCCGGTTAGGGTACACTTCCTTTGTACTCAGATTCATTCGGCAAATTATGAAAGCTCGGCGCCTGCGAGAGTCGGGGTAGGCCACCCCGCAGAACACGTATGCGCTGTAGGCGAGATGTTGCCTACCCCTCAGGCGCTACGAGAGCTTGATTGGGCTTAACTTGGCTGTTTCGTAACGGCGAATGGCAGGCGTACATTCTGGATGATCCCTAACCAAGTTACCCACAGTTCGGGGATCGAAAACCTGTGTGTATGGAAACAAATATGTTTGCCAATAAATTCTGAAGAAAATTTGCTTATGCGACCATGACTTTGTATAGGGCTGCTAATGCCAACCCGATATGGCAGGATTCAATGCTCTCTGGTATTCTTGAGGTGCTGAGCTGAAAACCCTAATGTTTCGACTGAACAAAAAAAAATCGCACTTTGTCTAAAGTTGGTCTGGCAGAACTTGAGTAGCCGTCGCCAAAGTCAGGCAGTTTACGTCTCATACTCCAGAGTTGCTCCGGAGCAACGCAGGCCTGCGTACTCCTCTTCGTATATATCTCCATGTGTCGGAGCAGAGGTTGCGCCCGAGGGAAGGAAAAGGGTTTTTTTCTCTCTCTTTTATAAATATATATGTTCCAAGTGCGTGTGGGGGGGGGGGGGGGGGGGGGGGGGGGGGGCTCTGGGATGATGCACGACGGCGTTTAGTCGCGCATTATGTCGGTCAGCGGCCTGTGCATGTATTGCGTCTGTGTCGGTGCCAACCCGGTGCGGTTTGGGGAGTCACCGCGCGGCTTTACGAACGCAGTAGAGAAGCGAGTGGTTGCCCCCCCCCCCCTCCTATTTGAAATAAACCGATCCCCGCGGCCGGCAGGGAGGTGCAGAACCCCCCCCCCCCTTCCCGTCCCCAGACACACACACGACACACACACGACCTGAGACGGACTTGGTAAGAATGAGAATGATTTCCTAAATTACCTTACCATCAATTATGTCGTCATTTGTCCACATTTCCCTTTCTGCTTCTTCTTTGCGTTTTTTTCTGTTTCTCCCCGACAACTTCCCGACCCACCCGTAAACTCCCCGCTGGGATAGCAAATGAATTGAAATTGAGTTGGCCTCTGCGAGTGCGAGCCGCGCCTGGGAGGAGCAGTGGCGAAGGGAAGGGGCAGATGGTCATCTATCTATCTATCTATCTATCTATCTATCTATCTATCTATCTGGCTGGCTGGCTGGCTGTCTACGTAGGTAGGTAGGAAGCAACCTTTGTAGCTAAAAATGAAGTATTTGCCAACAACGCCATTTTTGGCTCTGTGCGCCCCCGTCCCTTTTCGTCTCTCTCCCTCCTTCTCCACCCCTCAGGCTTTATTCCTGTGCCATAATGATTGTAGAGGCGAGACGACAGTTTGCGCGTCTGAGAGACAGGGGCGGGGGGGGGGGGGGGGGGGGGGGGGGGGGGGGGGGGGGGGGGGGGGGGGGGGGGGGGACGCACTTGGACCCCCTGAGGG
>NW_026267131.1:732918-735908 GCF_000697945.3 Frankliniella occidentalis | reverse complement strand
GGGGGGCGGAGTGAGTAGGCGTTGGCGGTAGATAGGGCGGGAGCTACGTGTTGAGCTGAGGGAAGGCCTTCATCACGACCCATTAGGAGTGGAGGGGGAGCCAGGTGGTGTGGCCCAGATGCCCCGCTAAAGCCGCGCGGCCGGCGGCCGAGACGCGTGCGGCTGTGGCAGGAGTCGCATCAAACGCGCGGCACAAATATTTCAGCTCGAAGCGGGGAGAGCCACGCGCGCGCGTTTGCTCTCCAGGGGGCTCTCTTTCTCTCTCCCCGGGCGCGAAGAGGGGAGGGAGGGGTGATTCAATTGCGAGTGGAGGCACGGCCGTGCGCGAACGTAATCGGTGACATGAAAAATGTAGACAAAACTGTTCGGTGGAGATGAGCGCGACCAAAAGGAACGGAAGAACAAGAAGTGACCGTCCCACACATCCCCTCAGCACTTCTGCTGTGCCATATAGCATGGGCGGAGGTGGAGCTGACCGCAGAGCCGCAAGGAGGGTGGTCTTCATAGAATAGGACCCGTTCCAATTTTCTTTATCGCGTCCTCCGCCCCTTCTCTAGCCTTTGGAACTTTGACAGATATTATTACACTGCCAAGAATTGGCAGCTCTCTCTCTCCCCCTCTCCCTCTCTCTCTCTCTCTCTCTCTCTCTCTATCACACCACACACGCTTCTCCCTCGGTGTCTCTCCGGTGGGCCTCGATCGCCGGCGCGCTAACGCGCCAAGTGGTGGTCCGCTGCACAGTAGAGCCCCTGTATGGAGTGCGGCTCGAGCGGCGGGGGAGGGGTTGGCTGCGGCGCGGGAGGGGAGGAGGAGGGGTGCCTCCGGGGAAATACAGGCCGGCGGGGCTGGGGCTCAGCTTAGATCGGCCCAGGCCCGGCCGCTTTGGGGGCGCGTTTGTTGGTCAGTTCTCTCTCTAGTCCCTGCCCCCCCCCCCTCTCGGCCAGGCCCGGCCGGAGCCGGGAGCATTGTAAAGCCTCAGAGCAGACCCCCGGTCCGGCGAGAGCGCACGTTCGAACTCACCTCAACCCCCTCGGCTCCGGGCTCCGGCTGGGGTCAGCGGCGGGGGCTGTCAGTCCCGGAGCAGCATGTTACACACGTCAGGCCGGAGAACAAAAGATACCGTCCCTACACGGCGTAACGCCGGGCCGCGCCGGGCGGGGGCCCCTTGTTGTATTCTTATGGGACCGCGGGCGGCGGGGCGGGAGGGGGCCCTGGCTCCCACATCGAAAAATAAAAATAAAATCGTCCGAGTTGCGCTGCCTGCAAATCTGCACTAAACTTTTATCAATGCACCCTCGTAATTGTGCTTTTAGCTCGTGCATTAAATTCATTACACAGACCAAAACATGTACCGTCGCTGTAAAAGCTGTGATTGTTTTTGTTGGGTTTTTTGTTCGTTTTTTTTTTTTTTTCGACTAAACCATTCTGGTAAAGCTGAGGAAAAGATGCATGCATGCATGCGGGGGAAGCAAGAAAGCGAAAGTCACCATTTTACTGCATGGTGATTTCTGTTTCCTTGTTCCTCGAATCTTCTTCCTTGTTTCAGCTTGTCCGGAATGGTTTATTCCATCAAATATTATGTTCTTGCTAAATGACAACTTGTGCTGACGATGTGAATGTCTGCCCCGTCCGGCCCCGCCGCAGGACGCAGCGCGGCGAGAGCGTGTCCGCTGACTGGACCGCGACGCACCACAACTTCCACGTGGGCATCTACGGCTGGCGCAAGCGCTGCCTCTACCTCCTCATCCTGGCGCTGCTCGTCATGGTCATCGTCAACCTGGCGCTCACGCTCTGGGTCCTCAAGGTCATGGAGTTCTCCTCGGTGAGTGTTCGCCGTGCAATGACTGTAGTCTTGTTGCTCGACGTCTTTCAAATAAACAGGGGGATAGGTATAGTCCCTCTTCCATAGAACTGCTAGAAAAAATTAGATTACATTTTTATTACGCAATAGTTTTCAAACCAGGAAATAACAAGGAATGTTTTCGAAACATCTACATTTCCTAGGCATTTCTGTGAGGTTTCGAAAACAAATCTTTATTGCCAATGTAGTTGGCGTTGGCGAAGCTAGCGGCTGCGAAGAAGGGGAAGGTGGTAGGGGGTCACTGGCCGGCGTGCAATGTCTCACCTCCTCTCTCTCTCTATCTCGCTCCCCCACGCATGCTTGCCTGTCGCCATTCGTCTCCCTCGCACCCACAATCGTCTCCGCCACAATTCATCCCTCCCTTCTTACCTCGCCCTGGGCCGCTCTGATCTCCTCGACTCAAACATATCGCACTCCCCACACGAGGCGGCGCCGCCGCTCGAGGTCTCCTTCTCAAAGAGAACTTACTCTCCCATAAAATTTTACTCAGGGAAAAATGCAAATGTATGCGTAAACTTGCTGCTCAAAATTTGGGTTTGAGAAATGGTGTAAAGGTAATGGGGTTCGTAGATGAAGAATTTTTTTTAACCATACGTGAACTATGCACACAATTTGCATTTCTCAAATCCCAAAGCAACTTTTTTTTGTAAAGTTCCATACTGATCGCTAACGGCAGCGCTTCCTTCAACGCCTCGGCCTTGGCCACCATGCCGCGCCAGACACGCAAACAAAACATAATTTTGCATATTTGCCACCCCGAACCGAGTATGGCAGATAGGGGCCTGAGAAGGGTCGGCGCACTTTTGTGTAAGCAGGAAAGGAAAGGCGTCCGTCGAGGAGGGCGGTCCATCCCAACACACCAAACCGGACCAAAAATACAGAAATAAAATGAAAAATAAAAATAAATGACATCCTTTCCTTGATTCTTGTCCTTAGCAAGTTGCTCGAGCCCGGCAGCAACAAGCCGGCTGTCGAGAGTCGAGCCCGACACCTCTCTCCTCACGCTCTCTCGGGTCGGTGCTGCTGGACCGACCGAGCGGACTGATCGACCGATACGAGCCTAATTGCCGCTGCTGGTCTGTGCCTCGCCTCGGCCCGGGCGCTACCAGCACCGGCCGTCAGTGCCCCC
>NW_026267131.1:732071-732673 GCF_000697945.3 Frankliniella occidentalis | reverse complement strand
CCTCTCTCCCTCTCCCTCTCCCTCTCCCTTTCTCCCTCTCTCCCTCTCTCTCCGTTAATTCATACGCCTGATTCCCCAGAGCGGTGGCAAATCGTTTCCCAAATGTGATTGCGTGTGTTTGGGGCGGTTGTGATTCTCGACGCCCAATGCAAACAAAACTATTTGTTGTTTTATGCTTTCAGTCCCCCTTGTTTTCTAGTTTTAAAGAGTACTCCGTTCCTTTGATCCCAATTTACTCTAAAGATAAAAGTGCCAGTCGCACTTCTAGCACTCAAGATCATTGCACGGAAAAGGCGATTGCTCGGGCGATTGCTTGAAATCAATACCCACTTCCGCTTTCACACAGCAAGTAACCTCCACCTCCTCAAATCAGTCGGTGCGACCTCGGCATGACCCCTTACTACTCCACCAGTCTCTTACTTTCGTCACGTCTCTCTCCTACTCTCTCTTTCTCTCCAGCACACTCGCACACTCGCTTCCACACCTTTCCGGCGTCTTCCATACCCTTCCTCCTCACTCTCTCTCTCTCTCTGTCTCTCTCTCTCTCTCTCTCTCTCTCTCTCTCTCTCTACACCATGTGCGGGGGTGGAGGCGGCCGCCGC
>NW_026267131.1:728358-732021 GCF_000697945.3 Frankliniella occidentalis | reverse complement strand
TCTCTCTCTCTCTCTCTCTCTCTCTCTCTCTCTCTCTCTCTTTTCCACTCCCCTCCGGCTGACGCCTGATTGGTTTCTCGGAAACGGAAGTTATTCCGAAAACGGAAATGATTCTGATGCGTAGGTCGTCGATCAAAGCAAGTCGTCGTCACTGCATATCTGCGTGTGCGTCTCTCTCTCTCTCTCTCTCTCCCTCTCTCCCTCTCTCCTCTCTCCTTTCTCCTCTCTCCTCTCTCCTCTCTCTGTGCGTCTCTGTCTGGTAGTCGCGCAGACCATCTCACTCCTGCTGGCATCACTCCAAAACTGCGATATGGTCTCAGAACGTGATGTGTAAACCTGTAACTCTCTTCCTGCTGCCCAGCACATGTCACGCGTTTGCCTTGAGGGAGTGACGCCCACCTCATCGCTCCGCACCAATCGAACCGCAGCGGAATGGAATAACAATTGCGACAATGAGAACTGATTGCTGGCATTGTGTGAAGCTGGACGACAGTATTTCCCCGTTATCGCCACAACAGCCCAGCGCCAGCGCCCGCGTTGTGCCGAAAAAAAAACTGGATTTGACAAAAATTAAAGAATTGACTAGACATTGTATTTTATAAAACTGACATTTTATTTTTGTCCGCTTGTCTTCAGTTTTGTTACAAGTGAGAATACTCGATCTCTACTCGCAAACTTGTTCGAAAATTATAAATACTAATTATTGTCGACTTTCATGAGCATACGTATGCAGTTTTGAAAAATATTCCTGTCGGAGCTCGTTGTTTTGCCTTTCAGTGTAGAACAACGATAATTTACTGCTCGATTGGTAAGCCCTGCCTCCATGCCGCCTGCACTGCTTTCAGCGGCTCTCAGCCACCCTCCCGTTTATCACAATCTTTATACGATTGCCGACCCATCCTGGCGCCGCCCCTTCGCTTCGCCAGCCCTCCCCTCTCCCCTGCACCCCCCCCCCCTCCCCGACTGCGTCACTTCCTTTCCTGCACCTCACTCTTTCCCTTTGACCGGATCTTGACCCCACCGCTTATTGCACTAACGTAAGATCTGCATAGCGGCTATGGTGAGGATGTGGGACTAAACCAAAAGTATCGTTTATAATTGCTGTTACATACTCATCCGTAGGCATTCAAAAATCAGGATTCTTTTGTGCTACTGTATGAAAAAATCCTTCCAAAAAGTAACAAGACATGAGTTTTAAAAAGTTACGCAAAGTTTTAAAGTTTTCAACACATCTGTAAGGCGTGAGCCACATCACACTATATTAAAGGTGTATCTAGTATATCAAAGAATCGAAGCCTCTTCGAAGAATTAGACCGAGCGTCGAACAGATGACTATATAACGCAGATGCGTCGTCCGCCCGCCCCTTTCATACTCACTCCCTTCTTCTCTCTATACTCTATCGTGTTCCGATTTATTTGCATTGGAAGTAATCTGGCGCGCGCCATAGGAACAGCTGCTCCGCCCAGCTCCACCCAGGATGCCCTTCGGTGCGCTCCCCCACCTTCTTTTCCTGCTCTCTCTCTCTCTCTCTCTCTCTCTCTCTCTCTCTCTCTCTCTCTCTGACACTCACTACGAACGCTTCCTTCCAGCAGTGCGCCTGCAGACCCCGAGTTAGGCCGTGCGCTCAGCTGACGTGTCCCCCCGTTGCCTATCTCACGGGCGCTCTCCTTGTCCTGGAGGGCCCCGGGAAGTAGGCAATCCCGCAGTACACGGGTGTCCGCCTGCTGCCTACCGGCTTCTTGCAGGCGTTGGGGGCTCTGCCGAAGTGTTTCTTGAGGAAGAGGGCTCTGGCTTGTTTCTTTTCCGATCTCTCTCTCTCTCTCTCTCTCTCTCTCTCTCTCTCTCTCTGGCCCTTTCTCTTTATCTCTCTCTCTCTCCAGCGGGCAAAGGGCGCAGGCTATCAGCTCAGCTAGGCTCACGAGAGCAGACGTGGAGCACGAGAGAACAAATGATGGTGAAGGGGAGGGGGGAGAACTGGGCGGGGACCCTCGGCCTCAGCACCACCTGCTTTGTCACCTCCTCTCCTATTACGGCGTGTTTTAACCTCATTTTACTCGTTTTTATGGGACCCGCGGGTCGTGCTGACTTCTCCGGCGAGGTGCACGTGGACTGCTCTTTCTCCCCCTGACTTTTCTCCTTTATTTTTTCTTTTTGCACTTTTCATTCTATTTCACTCTGCTCGCCATTTACTCCCCCGCGCATAGTCTGGCTCTTTATCTTCTGCGCGGCCAGCTGAGTTCACACGACGATAGTGTCTTATGGCCGATCGATTGATCGATGCATGCTCCCGGGGCATCAGCGCCACACCAGATGGGGGGAGGAGGAGGAGGAGGCCTACTCGGGCGTGGTCCGCGGCTGATTTGAGCAGGTGAGCCATGTCCCACCCCGCTCGAGCGGTGAGGCGTCGAGGCGTGAGAGAGAGAGAGAGAGAGAGAGAGAGAGAGAGAGAGAGAGAGAGAGAGAGAGAGAAGGCCTGCGGAGAGAGGATGGAGTGGGAAGGGGGTTGAGGAGGTAGGAAGTTGTCTTGTTCTTCTCTCTCTTTAAACCTCTTTCAGGACTGATCCCCCTTATCACCCCGCCCAGTGCCTCCGGAGGTGAAGGAGAAGGGTGGTTGGCGCTGGAGAGGGGGAGGAGCCCCAGGCCGCCGCCGCCGCTAGCTTCTTCGCTGTCTACTCTAGGGTTATGTACGAGCTATTCCAATTGCTGTGCAACGTGAGAACTTTGTCGTCGGCCTAACGTCTTCCCCCCTGCCCCCACTAACCTCCTCACTAGCACCACCACCTCCCCTCTCTCTCTCCCTCTTTCTCTCTCCTCCATATTCACGGCGTGCTAGGCTCGGCGGGGGACTTTTGCAGCGCGGCGGAAACTGCAGCCCGACGGGGAGGCCGGGAGGTGCTCCAAAACCGCGGGGGGCTAAACAAAACAGGGTTATTATTATTATGGTGCTTTAAAAACAAACAAAAAAACAAAGAACACAATCAAAAAACGTAAAACGCGTTTGAAAATACTATCACGGCTTCCTCGCGGTCGAACAGATATTTTCTATATTTCCTGCTCCATAGAGACAATTCCCTTAACAGAATTGAGACGGGGTCTCTCTCTCTCTCTCTCTCTCTCTCTCTCTCTCTCTCTCTCTCTCTCTCTCTCTCCTGAAGGAATGTGCAAGGGCGAACACGCGTGTTCGGCATCATCCATGTGTCTGTGCCGCCCGTTTAGTTCGCTCGCCTGTCGTTGCGCTGTTTGCCCCCCATACGCGGAGCTGTGACGGAAGGGGAAGGACCGCCCCGAAACATGTAAATATATTAAAAGATGTTAGAGAAATGTGGGTGTGTACACTCTACATGTCTGAGGAAAATTATGCTCACAGAAGTCCGGTGGTTACAAAAGCTGACCTCACCTTTACATTTACAGTGTAATTTTACTTTTCTTGTATCCAAAAAAATTACGGTGAGAAAAATGTTTCTGTTTTGTAGTTTGCTCCCAGAAAAGAAATGTGAGTGCGTTTGACGATGGAGGGAGCTCCCATACATTTCGGTTTAAAGTCGTTCACTTTGTAAGCGACGCCACGAGCTCATTCTTGTTCAGATAGAGTATTAGCCTCCGCCACAGTGGCGGGGAGTTGAGCAGCTCTGTCGGCTATGGGGGTTGCGAGGGAGGAGGGG
>NW_026267131.1:726069-728268 GCF_000697945.3 Frankliniella occidentalis | reverse complement strand
AGAGCGGGGAAGGAGGGGGGGCATGACAGAGGGTGAAGGGCCCATATTATCACACAGCAAATGAGGTTTGTGTCGGAACATTATGTGTCACCGTCCCACGGGGGGAGAGAGGGGGGAGGACCCAAGTGCGAGGCGAGAGAGGGGAAATGTGAGGGAAGGATGCGAAAGGGGAGGGGGAGGGGGGTATTCACCCCCAGGGGTAATAGCCAGGTCCTACGACCGGCGAAGAATTGCGTTCACCTCTTGTTAAAGCAGGCGTACAATATCGTGTGCCCCACGCGCCCCGCCAACGCCCCGCGCGCGAGAGAGCTTCCGGCTTCCGGGAGGGGTCCTGGGGATGAATGGGGAGAGAGAAGGAGAGAGGGAGAGAGAGAGAGAGAGGGAGAGAGAGAGAGAGAGAGAGAGAGGCCTGCGGAGAGCAGGACGCGGCGACGCGACGCGGAGAAGACGACGGCGAAATTTCATCAACGTGTCTCTGTGCGCTGCTCGCCCAAATCGCGCCGGCCCCGAACGGCCCGCGCGCTGCCGCGTGCATTCCCTCACGTTCAGAGTTGGGGGGGGGGGGGGGGGCCCCCACCCCAGGAAACCCCCGCGGGGGGTACACAGCGGCCGGAGCGGGAGATAATGAGTTTGACACGGGGCGCTGCACGCCGGGGGGTCACCTGGGAGCGTCCGCGCGGACCCAGGGCCATCACGACCTCGCTCAGCCAATGAATAAATTTCTTATGTCCTCCCTCCCCCCCCCCCTCCCATCTCCCTCCCTCCCGTTCATAACTCCACCCGCGGCACGGAGAGACGCGCGCGTCGTCTCGGGCCGCCGTGATGTACGGCCCCCACTTTCGAGTATGTTTTATAATATATGTTCTGCGGTTGAATGAAATGAAAAAAGTGTATTTTGTGGGGGGGGGGGATATAAGCATTCCATATGCTAATCCTCGTAATAATCCATATTTATTTCTTATTAAGAGAGGTCCCCTGTTTTGAAATATATATCCGCCTCGATATTACGAGGGCGCGGGAAACCCTCCTGGTTCCGTCGCCACGTCTCCGTCGCCCGCGTCCCCCCAGCGTCTTAAAGTTCATCGTGTGGTCGTCGTGGACGCTGCTCCTGGCGGGGCCATTCACGCCGTCCAAAGGGCAGGTCGAGTAACAGGCGGTTATCGGCCGCGACGCCCGATCCGCCGGTGCGGCTTAAAGTTCGCGTCGCCAGCCCGACCTTGAGGGCGGGTGCGAGTGCGGGGGCCGCCGGGGCCGGGGACGGGGCCGGGGCCGAGGAGCAGCGGGGAGCATTCAGGGTATGGATGCGACCGGCTAATAGGAATTATTCAGTTTCACACTGTTTGCGCGTGTTTTGATGGGGTAGGGCGCTGGTGGCCCGGGCGACGCCGCCGGGTTAGTGGGGCGAAGGTGAGGGCTGCTGCTGAGGGGATCGTGGAGGAGGGCGGGAGAGCAGGGGGGGGGGAGCAGGGGGTATTTCCCTAAATGCACATAAATCTGCTACGCTGCCCGGTCGGCTGGTCAGCCCCGACAGCCCACCTCGCGAAAAGCACCCTATGCCCGTCAGAGAGAGAGAGAGAGAGAGAGAGAGAGAGAGAGAGAGAGAGAGAGGGGGGAAGGGAGGGGAGGAAGGGAGGAAGAGAGAGGGGGGGAAGGGGATGGAACGAGCTCGGGCCGCGTGGGAGCGTGTCGGAAAGCTTTTGTGATACAAGAGCAGCTCAAGCCCCTGGGTGCGTTTGGCGTTAGAAGTGCAACTGCTGTACGGTGCCTTCCTGATCGGTCATAACTTTCCCTCCAGCTGCGCGCGTGCTGGAGCATCGCGGGACTCGTCGGGCCGGAGGGTTCCAGCGGTGGTCCAGCACGTGCGCTCTGGAGGCTGCAGACAGACGGCGCCACCCGGCGCCACTATTGTACCTCTCCAGTGCTGAGACTGTACTGAGAGGATAACTCTCTCTCTCTCTCTATAGGGTCGCATGTGGGCACCAAACATGAACTCCCCGCCGAGTAGCGCATGTTGAGACGGTTGAGACTCGTGCTCATCACGATCGTCTCCAGTTGTCTCTCCGGAGTGCGGGGAGAGAGAGAGAGAGAGAGAGAGAGAGAGAGAGAGAGAGGAAGCACAAGAGGGGAAAAAAATGGGGAGCTGGTTGACAAATTGCTGGCGCGCTGCTCCCCCCGGCCCCACCGCCTCGACCGGAGTCG
>NW_026267131.1:721776-726019 GCF_000697945.3 Frankliniella occidentalis | reverse complement strand
TGTGGCCTCCCCGCCCCGCCCCGCCGCGGAGCGCCGCACCGCAATTGAAAAGGGCACCGGCCGCGACGCTGAGTGGGGCTCAAGTAGAATCGGGAAACAAAAGCAATCTGCCTCTCGCCGCCGCCGCGTGGCTCGGGCGATCAGTGTCGGGAGCGGGGCGGGGCGGGCGCGGCGGGGGTCCCCAGAGGGGGCGGCCCTTCCCTTCCCTCTTCCACCGCGCCTTTATTCCTCCTAACGTGGTTATAACCGTTCCCCGCTCTCCCCGGGTGGTCCGCCCCGCCCAGGAAGGCCGGCTCCGCCTTGTTCCTCTCCCCTTGACGGGGCGACGCGGTCATCATCAACCGCCGATGGTAACGGAACTCTTTATCGCATTTATCCGCGCGGGCTGGTTGATAATGAGGGGAAGAGTTCCCGCCGCGCCCGCCGGGCTAGTCCTGAGCCGCGCTTGGTCTGGCACGTAATGGGAGCAACTCTGTCGAGGGGCGTACACTAATTACGTCATTTTTTGTACTATTAGTTTGCAGGGTAGGTTCGTTACAAATTTGCGTGCTTCGGAAGGTATTCAGTACTCAGTAAGAAGAAAAGTTCCCGGGTGGAATAATCTAGTTATTGCCTCGAGAAAAAGTGTGACATCACCCATGAGTAAAGAGCGGAGGTAAAGTACCCCGCCCTGCCTCAAAGTGACGGGTACTTTTTGAAAGCGGCCCGTCCCCCGTGTGGCGCTGGAGTGAGTGATACCATTGCGCAGAGCTCGGCGTGCGGCGCTACTGGGGGGCTCGCTGGTTCTAGTTCTCTCCGAGTCAATTGATAGTCTCGAGTCAATCGATAGTCTCGAGTGACGGCCGCGGCTGTCTCGATAAGCGGCGGCGACATGGGAAGACGCCGCGGCGCCCGGGGGGCGGTGGAAAGGGGGGCGGCTGGGAGGCAGAGAGGCGGCGTGCTCTGCGTCGACGTGTGATGGTGGTGGGGGGGGGGGAGCCGCAGTACGTGTTACGTCTGTTTTCTTCCCTTTGCCCCGACTCTCACGCCTCGTATTGAATTGGCACTTGCTGCGCCCCGCATTCGCTATCGGATACCTGCTCTTCCCCTACCTCCGCCCCCCCTCCCCACGCTATTCTCCCGCTCGTCCCGCTGTCCTCCTGTCCTCTCTGGGGCCCTTCTCTCCTCACTCAGTTTTAAACCTGATGAAAGATTCAGCAGATCCGCTCAAAGTGTTTGTGGCTGGCGTGGGGGGGAGGGCTGCGTGCGCTGGAGGGAGAGTGGGGGAGGGGGGGGGCAGAGAGAGCGCCTGACACTGAGAAGCTTTGACGTGGCCACCTGTCAAGCCCTGGTCAGCTTCCCTCTATACGCCGCCTCGGTCACAGAGACTACGTGTCTTCAAACGATGTGTTACTTTGTCCTTCCGCAGGAGGGCATGGGCCAGCTCCGGGTGGTGCGGGACGGGCTGCAGCTCAACGGCCAGGCCATGGTCATGGACGCGCTCATCGCCTCCAACATCCGGTCGCGCAGGGGGCAGCCCATCACCATCGAGTCCTCCAGGAACTTCACGCTCAACGTCCGCGACGAGGCGGGCGCCGTCGCCTCGCAGATGTACCTGGGTGAGTCGGACGGCTTCATCTCCAAAGGAATCCGGTCAAAAAAAACTATCAAAAAACACTTTTTTCGGCACATGCAAATGTTTACACGTTGAAATATTGGAAGTTAGTGGAATTCATCGAAGTTCATCCATCTGTTTTCTGTCTCCGGTTCGTCACTTTGTGTTGCCCGTGAAAGCTAAAATGTCACTCTCTTTTGCAGACAAGAACCGGCTGGAGTGCGCGACGGGCGGGTTCCGCGTGGAGGACTCGAGGGGCAGGACGCTGTTCTCTGCCGACAAGAAGGAGGTGGTGGTGGGTGCGTCGCTGCTCCGGGTGACGGGCCAGGGCGGCGCCGTGTTCAACTCCTCCGTGCAGACCCCGGCAGTGCGCGCCGACTCGGGCAGCGACCTCAGGTGGGCACCCCCCACTGCGTGATGCCACTTACTGTACTCTGACCCTACGGTATTCTGACCCAGTCTGACCCCACTGTTTCTCTGACTTGCTCTCTCTCCGTCGCCAGGCTGGAGTCGCCCACGCGGAGGCTGTCGGTCCACGCTCCCATGGGGGTGGCCATTGAGTCCAGGGCGGGCGACATCAGCGCCTCCTGCCTCACGGACCTCAAGCTGCAGTCCGTGGCTGGCTCGGTGAGGTCACACACAAAAAATATATGTGAAATAGCTAATGCATACGCTACTCTGGCCTTCGATCAGAATATTAACTCGCGTGCGTAACTGTTAGCTTATAGAGCTAACAAATGAACCGCAACAGTTGTCGAGGTCGAGAAGAGAAAGGAACTAGCTGTGCAGGCTACTAGTAGCTATCTTGGCTAATATAACCTTTCGTGGCTTACATTAGCTATCTTGACTAGCAGTAGCTATCTTGGCTAATATTTGCTCGCTTGGCTTTTATTAGCTATCTTGGCTCATATTTGCTTTATTTTGCTATTAGCTGTCTTGGCTGATAATTAGCTGAGCGAGCTAATATTCCAAGGTACGGCCAAAGTAGCAAATTCATCAGCTCTTTTCCAGCTAACGCAACTCGTCTCTGTCTGCAGATCCGCCTGGACGCTGCCCGCGTGATGCTGCCCGGCATGCGGATGTCGGTGGCCGAGGCCGGCCGGGGGCAGGCGCCCAAGGGGCGGCAGGAGGGGCGGCGGCGTGACGAGATCTACCAGCTCTGCATGTGCGGCAACGGGAAGCTGTTCCTCAGCGCGGCCGAGGGCCTCTGCGCCGCGGACGACGACAGCTCCGTGTGCCGGTGATGGGGCTGGTGCGGCGGCCGAGGCCTGGTTGGTTGCGCCGGCCTCGCGCTGTGGTGGACAGTGAGCCGAGGCCCGGTGTCGGCCGAGGCCAGAGTGCAAAACTGTGGACGCAAACTTGTCAGTGTCTGGCCACTTGTGGCTCGCCAATTTGAAAGGCGTGCCGTGGAGGCTCCAGTTCGCGAAAGGGCTTCCTTTCGCACCGTCGATAGAAGTAGACTGTATCATTGCGAGTGCAATTCGAGGCAGCGCTCGCTGTGCGAGGGACTGTGCTTTTTGTTCTGTGTTAGAGACTTTACATAGTTTGAATCCTGTTGAATAGAAATTTGAAAGATGTGGAAATGTCGTGTGGACTTGTATTGCTGTGTTGTGCAACAGAAGAGGTCATAATCTTACAGTGCAAAAGTCTTGAAAAGACTACATTGGTTTTGGTCGGGTTGCTTAACTTCTCTTGTGACTTAGACAATTGTATGATAAAATATAAGCATAAATGCTAGAAAGTTTTTTTACACTGTAAAAAATATTAGTAATTTTACTAGCTACTGGGTGGGGAAATTTCATGTACAAAGGTTCGGGATTTGCAGTACATGGGTTGGGAATTTACCTACTGGAATGGAAAGTATCCTTTGCATGCCACTTGCGCTGTGAAAGGATCCTTTCCTGCCCACGCAAGTGAATTTACTGACTTCATTGACTGCAAATTTCCCGACGTGGGCTAGAAAGAGTCCGTTCGGCACCCACCGTCTGCGAATATCCCCAGCCCGACGAGGGAATCCCGTGGCCGTGGGCAGAAAAGTGTACTTGCACATCCCACTGCCTGCAAATCTCCTTGCGGCGGCTGCAAATTTCCCATAAATTCGTGACTGCCACAGCGTCGTGGAAGGAGACGTGGGTTCGGACTACTACTACACTGACGCCACCCCACCCCACACTAATCACCTCCTTTCTTTAACCTCGGCCACCCCGACGCGAAGCCCGCGATTGACTGCCGCTAGATGGCGTTTCAGTCAGCGCGTCTCCCGCAAAATCAGCTTTTTCTATTAAATTAAAACTCCCTTCAGGTAATGGCATTTAATTCTACGCAGTATGTTTTAGAAGGAATCACCCTACCCGACAACAATCGGCGTTTGCCGAAAAAGTGAACCATATCCCCCAAATAATCTGTTAAATTGTAACGCTCGGGAGGTCTCCGCAACGATGTCTTGTTCAGTACGTCCCCGTCACCTCGTCACTGAGAGGAACGCTCACGTGCGTACTTCCCATGTGACTTGTGACTTCAAGTGTCGCGCTGTGCCTTGTTCTCTTCTTGAGATCGATGATCAAATTTTTGAAACTGATTTCGGAAACCGGTGGACTATTATACAGTCCAGTCGGCCCGAGAGCAATACGAAAAACTCGCACTTTCCTC
>NW_026267131.1:708473-713156 GCF_000697945.3 Frankliniella occidentalis | reverse complement strand
CCCACACCCCTTTTTCGCGTCTTTTTCCTGGGATCGAGAAGTATGCCCTGCAGGGCCGAAAGTCACTGAACCCCGACCGGGCTAAGAATAAAACACCCCGGCTGCCCAAAAGCGGACTTTACCTCGCAATAATTTAGGAATGTCCCGTTCGTTGTAAACGTGTCTAGTCTGTGCTTCAGTTGCGTGACCGCGCTCCGTACATCCGTCACCCCTCGTAAGCAGCCACATCCTCTAACAGTTTTTTGGTACTGACTACACTCGGGCTTGAATGACTCGTTTCCTCTGACTCGATGACTCGCTCGATTCCGGACACGCTCGTCACCTGTAGGACGGGACGCAATGGATGATTCACTCACTATGCTAAATGGATATCGTCCGCATCCTGGGTAAAATGCAAATAATTTAATTGTCCGGAGGATGATTTATCACCAGCGTAAAATTTAACGCAGAAATAAACACGCGTAAAAAGCAAAGGGCACGTGTGTATGTGTGCTTCACGTCAACATCGTTTTTGCCCACAATAAGTCGATTGATCGCTCGCCTTGCGGACATGTCGAGATGTTTTCAGTGCAGTGCTGCTAGCCTCTTGAGAGGGCGGAAACGTGCGAGTGCTCTGTAGTACCGTGTTTACACTTGTTTCGATGGGACAAGGTGAGATTGGGTACGGCCTGACCCGCGCCCCGCGCCCCGCGCCCCGCCGGCCGGCTCCACGAGCAGATTGAGGGAGCACTGGGCCAAGGTCCGCTGGCCCGGGCGGCCGCATCGGACCGCTGCTGTTGGTGGTGATTGCGGCCCAGAGCGGCCCGGCCATTCTACGTCTAAAAATGGTGAGCATCAACGACCTTAACGACGGCGATATGCGGACACCAAACACCATCTCTCCACCCGGCGCACAGTGGGGAAAAATTTCGACAGTCCACGTAGTTTTGACTAGGTTTTTTGTGGGGGTATGAGGGAGCGTATTTGAATAACATTCTCAGAAGACGTGTGCCGGAAAGTGATTGGTGTATTTCAACGGCACACCGTATCGGTGTGGTTGCAATGTCAATCACACACCAAGTTGTTTAGGAACAAATATCTAGGAGCAGGTAATGATTTCCACCAGAGTGTCGGCGATGACCTTGGCCGACGACGGCAGCTCCAGCCCGGCGTACGCGTCCTCTGCAAAAAGTGTCATTCAGTTCACCAAGTGTATTAAAAGGGTTAAACACCTGTTAGGACCGCTGTGCAGTCAGTGGTGCTCACCCTTTTCGAACTTTTCGGTCTTGACGGTGGAGAAGCTGACGGGCATGTCGTTGCCGTGGGCGGGCTTGATCTTGAGCTTGTCGCTGCAGACGGGCGCGGGCAGCACCAGGGCCTGGCGCAGGTGGCCGTCGAGCCAGACAGCCCAGAGCTTGGGCAGGCGCATGGTCACGAACTGCACGGGGCCCGCGGACAGCGGCTTGTTGTCGATGGGGGAGATCTGCAAGGAGGCGGGGTTAAGGCGCGCGAGTTTGAATGTTTGGCGCCAGCAGCGCGCCGACAGCGAGTGGTTGGGGCGCCCGCCGCCAGGCAGCAGCACGCGCCGGGGCGGCAGCGAGTGGCGCGGCGTGCAGAGGGGGTACAAAACCACAATGACCTCGCACCATGTGACCTCGTAGGCGCTGCGTGATTTTTGGACCCTGGTTATAAATATCATTTGGTCCCAGCTCTAAGTTTCAATCTGGTTTCAATGGTGGTCCAGAAACAGAACTCGTATAGGCGCCGAGTGATATTTGAATCCTGGGGGGTATAAATGTCATTTGGTCCCTGCTATAAGTTTTAATGGTGGTCCAAAACCTTCTGATTGGGCATAAAAACATACCCCCCCCCCCCAGTCACCCTGCCTTCCTCCTCTAGCTAGACTATAGCAAGTGGTAAGTACACCTCCCCCGCCCCGAGCCAAGACAAGACACGACCCCTTACCGTGCGGTTGAGGTGGCAGTGCCCCGCGCCCTGGGCGTTGCAGCCCGTGTAGAAGGAGTAGCTCATGGCGCCCCCGGTCGCGGCGCCGTTCACCGCCAACTTGTTGCACTCCTCGGCCGTGCACATGAGCAGCTCGATGGCCTTGTGGTGCGCGGCGAAGTCGACGCGCGAGACGACGGCCTTGTCGGCATCCTGGAGCTTGTGGTCCGTGGTGGGGATGGCCAGCGCTGGAGAGGAAACGAGCCGCCTTCGTCAGGGAGAGTTCGAAACGATCATGTCGTTGCGACGGAATCGTTTCGACGCGCGTTTTCCACAACCATTTCGCGCGCACGCGGCTCACCTGTGCGGAGGGGCGCGGTCAGGGCGAACAGGCCCAGGAGGACGAGGAGGGACTGCATGGTGCTGCGGCGCGGCTGCGACTGGCGGTCAAGCCGCTGACCACGGCCACCGAGGCCACGGTGGGCACGTCACGTAGGGGGCACCGGGGAGCACCTCACCCCTTCCCTCGCGAACCGTCCAGCCGTGTTTTGGCACAATCTCTTATGTCATTGTGATAACTGACTCCCCCCCCCCTTCTACTCCTCGCGTCTTCTGTCCCAGACTAGACCGGATCGTTTATCGCATTTCCGAATCGTGACTCGCGTGTTCGCGAGTGTCGCTTATCAATAGTGGACCGCTAGATTTTGAGAAGCCGTGTACATATTTCAGCAAAGGGGGAAGCTAAGGCGGGCACGATGGATGATGGGGCACGATCTGACGATCACGGTATAGGCACTAGGCTTCTTTTAGTGTAGTTTCGTTTGAGAACTTTGGGTTGAACAGAGCCCAAGTAAGGGACAAAAATGAGAACAAAAATTTGAATTAAAATGTTAATTTATCCTAAGAGATACAAAGAAACATACCACAACATCCATATTGATTGTTGTTGGGTTTTTACTTAATTAAAAGTAACAAGGTAAGAATACAAGCTAAGTGAATAATTTACATTTAGCTTTCAAGGACTAATATGACTAAGTTACATCTTACAATTTGAACAGTTCTGAGTCAGTATTTATGGACCACTTTCAGAATTCAACTGTAATTTTTGAATTTTTCCTAATATCCTTTTGACATTAATTATCTGATGAACTTCCTCAGCAGTTGATTGCAATATAAAAATTGCAGCTAGATAGGAAGTGGGATATGGCACAGCTTTGTACAAATTTTCTTGCAATTTAGCAACCGTCCATTTTTTTAGAGATGGGAACAATGGCATGGTTAGTAATCGACTGGCAGCTGTGAATGTACAAGGATGTGTGGAACTCAAACCTGAGACTTCTTTTAACAGTTCGTAGGGTGCAGAGAAGGAGATAGGGGATACATACAACTCACGGGACATCTGGATACGACTTTGAGGTAATAAGAGGAAATTTCCCAACTTATTATCAATGTTTGAGTCTCCTCTTAACAGGAGATAGTCTCGCAATGAAGTTGCACATTGCTGTAAACAATCATGTAAGACAGTTCGAGCTGCCTCGATCATTTTATATATAAGGCCAAGGGTTGGACCTTCAATATCTCTCACCATGTTTGCATCAGCCATTAACTCATGTAAAAAAGATATATCGCGTAGTCTACTAACACAGTTTGTTACCACCATTATATCAATATCAGAGGGAAATTTCAGCACTTTTGATGTTTCTTTCATCACACAGAGTATTTTGTGAAAAACCACCAATTGTGTGATAAAAACATGGTCTGCTAAGTCATTCTGTAAAGAATTTACCAAATAAAAAACTTTTGGCTCAATGCTTTGTATTTTTGTAAGTGCTTTGCAAACTTCCTCCCGATTGAAATATAGAAAGTTTACAATTTGTTCATAGGTCACTAGCTTATTTTCTTTCACAATGGAACACTGTCTCACCAAAACCTTAAACCACCTATCTTTCATGAAGAATTCTTTCACTAAATCAATCACACCAAAGAATTTTTTCCCCCACTCAGAGTTATAACACTTTTGAGCTATCTTGTCATCCAAACGGTGAGAACTGTTCCAGACTTCAGCAACATTGGGATCCTCACTGTGGAAGAGATCACAAATGATGAGCATGTTATATGTAAATTGTTACACATGCTAGTGCAAACAATATTGTAATTCATCAGTTACTGCTACTGCTTTTCTTATACCACAATTGTACCTGTGGAACAACTTGTAGAATTCTGTACAGGCTGGTGTACCATCCATACTTATGCCGAGTAGGGATTCCTTCCAGTGCACAGATGCCTCAGAGCATAGATTTTTAAAGCAACTGTAGAGCTCCTGGCCAGATGCTGAAGAGTCTACAAGTGCCAGCAAACATTCCACAGGTTCTTGGTGTGAGATATAGCGCACTGCTATGAAAATAAACTCACGCTCTGAAGGACCTTGGCACTGTAAAATAGATAGATTAAGTGTGACAGTAAAACAAATTGAAGACACTCCTAAAGTCAATCAAATGTGTGTTTATCTACAATGGATAGCACACTTGGCTATCCACCCACCTTTCCCGTAAGAAGTACACAGTGTGTGCTGAGTGCTTCAGTTAAAACCTGAATGCAGGCGTCTTTGGCCAAACCTTGAAGCACAGCTTCCTGATTACAAATCAATAATCTTCCCAGATCTGATAGTTCAGCACCCTGTAATCATGTTGCAAGTTAAGTGCAAACTTGGTCTCATATATTTAAGAGAGATAAGAATTCTTAAAAGTATATTATACATAT
>NW_026267131.1:701867-708423 GCF_000697945.3 Frankliniella occidentalis | reverse complement strand
TAATGTTTTAAAAAAAGCTGCAAAAGTTATTTCTGTTTTAGTTTTATTTAAACGTGAACAACGATAGTTTTTGAAACAACGATCCTGCAGATGCTTATGATATTTAATTAACCCCCAACGAATCAAAGAGACACACTCCAACAATCCAGAAAGTCATGTTACGAAGCAAGTAAATAGCAGGCGCGCTACGGCAAGCAAGCAATATCCTTATCCAAAAATACCTGAAATTTTCTTAGCAAGGGAGGTTGCAGTTTTCACCACCGTATCGAGACCTGTGCAAGCTGCTGCTGTGTCACAAGTGCCTAATCCTTCCTCGAAAATGTTAGTAACCTGCTCCCATGTACACACAGAACCGTTGCAAATGTCAAATTCAATTGGCCATTCGTTTAGATAAAACTGGACCTTGAACTGTGACCCATGGTCACTTTTCGCCCCACACCTATATATTTTTAAAAAAGAGAGAAACATTTTATGTGGGCGCCATGGTCAGTCCGCAGACTCATACAAACGCGATTACGCAGTACGAAGTACTTACCGGAAAAGGGTTCCTCCGAAATTAGAAGCGAATGGGCTGAAATGGCTCACGTGCCATTGTCTCTCTCCTCTAAAAGAGTCGGTAAGTGGGGGCGAGTCTTTGAAAAGGCGAAGGAAGGTCACAACCTGAGGGTGTCGTAACTTTGTCAGGTACACCATTTTTCACTAAATAAAAAGCAATAGAACAATTAAATTATTTTTACGTTACCTGGTTCAACAGAGTGTCATGAGTGAAGTAAAAGCGCGCCCTTTCTTTAGTGGCGATCTTGTCATCTATCGCGTTCCTAAAACAATCATTTATCATTCTGTACCGGGGGCTCTATGTTTTCAGTCGGAATTGTAGCCAGCGAGCGAGAGATGTATACTTACTCAAAAAATGAGTACATTTCTTTGATGGGATTGCACCCTATCTTACTGTGAAAGTCTTCATCATAATAACCCGTTCGTTGGTTCTCTTGTAAGTCCGCCCAGTATTCTAAAACAACGAAGTCCTCGTCCTGAAAGACTGAGCACCAAGCGGGTTTATGGCCGGCCTTTGAAGTGTTCCAGGCTGTTTCTAGCGCACAGTCTGTGTACATGGCTTCAATATAATCTAAAGGAAAATATATTCAAATGTAGATAAACGAGTTTGTTCTTAAATATTGTGTGATGAGTCTATTTCACCTGGGCAGCCCTACCAAAACTTAGAGTTTCTTCAAATCCCAATCGAGTACTGACTCGCTGCATCATTTCCAACATTTCCGGCCCCTTTTGAAACGTGACGTACGGACCAGACACTAGGTATTTCACATATTGAGCATCGAACTTTGGGCACGTGGAAAAGAACTAGAAAAAAAAAACGAGAATAACATGTGTCCAAACTCAAAGCCCCCCTCCCAATTTCCCGTTTTTTTCGGCAAAGGGTTAAAATTTTCGAGATTGAAATTACGTCACAGAGGTAGTCGTAACCATCAGTGCTCGTGTCCTGGCGAAGCAGGCCCCTCCCGAAGTACTCCGCGCTCTCCTTGGTCCGCGCCGCCACTCCGTGCTTGAGCTGTGGAATACCGTGTGTGCACGGAAATACAGATTAGCTGCAGTATTAGTAGCTAAACCAATACGGGATAACTAATTATTAACCTATGTTGCTGAAAAGAACCTGTGTACCTTAACACTTCACAACAGGGCTAAATGCTAGGATACACCTACAGTTTTGGGTCATGCTGAAAAATTTGCTATACATATCTGAATAATTAGCAATAGCCATAGTTTTTCAGCCACCACAGATAATCTTGTCCACACGCACTAATCTCCGCAACCCGACACTTACCAGTATCCCATCCCTGGCCAAATCTCTCAGGAAGGGAAAGCGTCGTCCGAAGCGCGAACCGAGCCGCAGCTGGTCAGTCTGCCCCTGCTCCGTCAGGCCGTACGACGTCACCGTGTCCACGCTCGTCGTCCACTCCGCGATCGCCCGCAAGTCGTCTTCGCACAGATCAATGTCTCCTGAGGGAATCAAACATATGGGGTTTTGAGTTTCCAAGCGCCCACGCCCCCCTGCCCGCGCCTCGCTCTAAAACGCATGACTCCCCTTTTTCTCAAGTATGAAAGCTGAAAAATGATTACAACTACTGTTTTCAAACACTACACGTACGACCGTCTCTCCCGTTGTCGAGGATCTTTCGCTGCAGGTCTCTGAGTGAAAGAATCAGCTTGTTGTCGCTTGAACTTCCCCAGCGGGTCCCGTGGCGCACCAGATGGAAAGTGTTGACTGGCTCACAGCCTGGCAGGGGGGAGAAAAATCGACTGTATTATTGGAACGTTACATAAAAATAGCAACTCAACAAAAATAAAACTTCATGTTGGGTAAAGTACAAGCAGGAAGCGCATCAACCTTGTATCACGACGGCCTCCACTTCGTCGCCCGAAGGGCGCGAAGGGTAGGCCGAATTGAGGCCGAAGTTTCGGAACTTCACACCGTTGCAGACGCCGGCACCACTACTTGCTGCCCCCCGTCCCAGCAATGCGAAGACGATGGTCGCAGTGATGAACCCCGAGGGGCGACAATAAACGACGGGCCGGGTCATGTCGACAACTGGTGGTCGACGGTGACGAGCGAGGAGACGAAGCAAGCGCGACTGGTGGCTCCGGGCCGGGACCTCACAGCAAGAGGACGCGACGAGCGAGACGAACGTGACGAACGTGACAGGGTGGCCGCCATGGCGAGTAAAGAGAACCAACGATACTGGACAGTATTGGGCACGGTAGGACCTTATTTGCGCTCGCGGTGACGTGCACGTCCGAGTGACACAGCGTGAAACCCGGCGCACAAACTCTTTTTTTTTATGAGTCAAGTTTATAGTTACACAACATGATCATCCCTGTCAGAAAACTTGGTTAAGGAGGTGTGTGTCGCTGGCGGCTTTTGATGTTGACTGAAGTGACGAAAGAAAAGATAGCGGGGCGTAGGGCAAACATCGGCTGGGCCGTCACCCGGCGCAGCCGCCGCCGTGTCCCTTACACAGCCAGTGTACCCGAATTCGTCACTCAAAGAAGGTGTGCAGTGAGAGCATCTCCCCAGGAAAGTGCGTGTCCGTCGAAAATGTTTCACTGAGCTGAGCAGCATCGCTTTGGTGCAGGACTGTCGAGGGGAGCAGAGGACGAGGAAGTGCGCTCGATACGTTCAACGCCAGCCTGCAGAATGACCAAGTCGTCTATCTCTATCGGTAAGACGCAGATGAGTTCATTGATGAGAAGCGCAAAGGGCGTAGGTCCATGGGCTTCCCATTTGACTTACGCCCTTTGCACTTTTTACTGGTGAGTTCTGAACGCTTATCACTCTGCAACAATAACTCTTGAAACGGCATTTTTCTGCGCAGCGCATCCAGAGGCGCCAGACGCTCCGAAATGCAAGGCTGCTACTGTGGAGGAGGCTACCGAGCTGCTCGGTGAGGGATCGTTGTTCATGAAGTAAACGCCTATTACCCTACCCCTCTAAAAAAAAAAAGAATCACCTCTAAAACGTCTTGATTGCAAAACTGGCCAGGCTCGGGGCTCTTCCACTGGGTGCTGGTCGTCGCCACCGGCATGTGCTCGGCCAGCGCCGTGTTCGAGGCCATGTGCCCGTCGTACCTCTTCTCACCCGCCGCCTGGGCCACCTGTGACCTGGACCTGGAGGACGCCGACAAGTCCCTCCTGAGCGCGATAGTGTTCGCCGGTGAGCTTTGTCACGACATCTCTCAGTCACACCCACCCGGCCCATACTTACGTCCCGTGAAATGCCCCCCCCCCCTCTCTCTCTCTCTCTCTCTCTCTCTCTCTCTCTCTCTCTCTCTCACTCACTCTCTCTGTCTGGCTCTCTCTCTATCTATCTCCCTCCCCCCAACACAAACACCACAGATACGGCCAATAGTCAAACGTTTAATTGAGTGACAAAGGTCCCAGCAAAGGACGGCTCTGTTTGTGATCATTGTGTCCAACTGTCACTCGCGGTTACACGGCCCGTTTTTCGTGTGCCACACCGCTACACCTCACATTTTGAAACCTCGTGAAGTCGTTGATGGACCCGAGCCCTGTGTTCGCAGGCATGCTGACGGGCACGCTGCTGTGGGGCGTGGCGGCCGACTCCTGGGGGCGAGTGCCGCTGCTGCGCCTGACCTTGCTGGGCGACGCAGCCATGGGCGTCGTATCTTCCCTCGCGCCCGACAAGCGCCTGTTTATCGCCGCGAGGTTTTTCACAGGCTTCCTGTGAGTATAAATAGCAGCACACGCTGGTCGGTGGCAAGTAAGTATGTGGCGTGTGGCAGAAAAAAAAAGAAAAAACGCACACGAAAAAGAAAGTAGCCCCGTGCGAAACGAACAATGCCGTGCAATGCCGCAAAGTGCTACCCGTGGCGTGGCGTTGTAAACACTTTCGATGCGGCATGGCTACAACGTGATCACGCTCTGCTGTTTTTGTGGGATCGTCCAGAAAGTACGCCTTGTCATTCGCCGTGGCCGCATTCAGAGCATGAAGCCTCACTAAACGTGTTGAGTAAAGTGTCACACCCCTGAACTTTGGCCGCGCAGGGTCGCCGGCCCGACGTCCACCGCCATGGCGTATCTGGGAGAGTTCCACTCGGAGAGGACCCGCTCGAGGGCCATGGTCATCTTCGGCGTGTTCCCCGGCGGCGCGTCCCTGGCCGTGGCCGCCCTCGCCTACCTCGTGCTGCCCCTGGACCTCGCCTGGAGCCTGCCCTGGCTGCACACCGTCAGGTATCAGCCGCAACAAGCAACATCGTTTAGGTATCGCTTCGATAACGTTCCGATATCTTTTCGATATCGTTTAGAAATATCGTTTTGATTTCGAAACAATATTAAAACAACATCACACCGATACATCGAAACGATATCACGGCAATATCAAAACAACACCGAAGCGATATCGAAACGATATCTAGAGGGAGTCTGCTTGTGCGCAGGTCGTGGCGCTTGTTCATCCTGCTGAACGCCGTGCCCTCGCTGCTCACGGGGCTGACCTTCCTGTGGCTGCCCGAGTCGCCGCGCTTCCTCCTCGCCACGGGCCGGCCGGACGCCGCGCTGCGAGCGCTGCGCTGGGCGCACGCGCGCAACCAGGCGAGTAGTACGCGGCGCGATATCGAAACGATAACGTTTCGATATCGAATGTCCTGAAGTGTATCGTAAACGATAAAAAATTGAACTTGATTTAGATATATTTTCGACATGCGATGTCGAAACGATATCGTATCGATATTTCACTTCGCACTAGGTAGTATGGGCCCCCGTGAGAAATGGGTGGTATCCCGTAACGATGTCGAAACGATGTGGACGTCAAAAAAAATTGTTTACGTCGGGCCCATAACTATACTTCCAACTATACAACAAGCACCTTATTATACAAGGCACTTTTGTAACTGCACAGAAAATGCTTATAGTTTATGAAACTAGCGTCGTTGGTTGTTGTATTTTTAGGGCAGCGGGAAAGAGTACCCGGTGACCTCGCTGGTAACACCGCTGGAGAACACCAGCGCCGGCGGCGGGGGCCTGCTGGGCCTCGTGAGGCAGACGGCGCGGCTGTTCGGCAAGGAGCACGTCCGCAACACCCTCATCCTGTGCACCGTCCTCTTCGTCGTGGTCTCGAGGTGGGGTACCCACACCCCCGGGCTGAACTGAGCACGTACTTCCGGTGTACTTCCGCTATACACCGTTCGCTTCCGGTTGCCAACAGCGCCAACGGGCTCCTGGTGTGGATGCCGGAGATCTTCAACAGCGTGGCCACCTTCTCCAAGCTGGAGCCCGACACGCCGGCGACGGCCTGCCAGGCCATCTACGGCCTGCGGGAGCTCGCCGTCAACAGCTCCGCGGTGGCCGCGGCGGCCGCCGACGCAACCGCGCGCCCACCGGGAAGACAAGTACGATTTCTGCCCAAGGCCCAAAGATCGTTTGCGCAATGTTATCGTATTTTAATGGCAAAATCGTCCAATTTGAAAATAATATACTTTTGGTTGGGGAGAAAAGGGTGATTATAGGGGAGACATGACTTGCATGGAGACAGAATCAGTTTTTCTGGGGCGTAAGCAGCAGCTTGTTTCTTTTCAGGTCTGCGGCGGAGTTCTGGAGGACGCCATGTTCATCAACACGGGCATCATCGGGATGTCGAACGTCGCGGTCGGCCTGCTGAGCATCGTCGCCATCGGCATCCTGGGGAAGAAGATGCTTCTAGGTGATACTCCACTCCAATTTCCCAACAGAAGGACGTTTGCCCCGTGTGTATTTGGGTGATGTTGACACGCTGCGCCTTGCCCGGCCGTGCCCCACAGTGTCGTGCCTGGTGCTGGCGGGCGCCTGCAGCGTGCTCCTGACGGTCCTGCAGTCCACCGCCGCCACCATCGGGCTCTCCTGCGGGCTCGTCGCCCTCACCAGCGTCTGCATCAGCGTCGCCATCTCCGTGGCGGTGGAGAACTACCCCACCATCCTCAGGTGCGACAGAAAACGTCCCGCGGACAGGTATTTTTCGGAATGTTTGTTTAAAGATTATTTTTTTTTG
>NW_026267131.1:691575-693502 GCF_000697945.3 Frankliniella occidentalis | reverse complement strand
ACATATATAATTCTGTTGGTAAAGATAATAAGCAGATCTGAATTGATTTGGTGTAAACAAAATTGATGAAAGTACAACTTACCAGCATATGGTAAACAATATCATTCTTTAGGCTTAAAGGAGACTTAGGCAAGTGTAAAGTACCAATTATGCCCAAACTCGGTATATTTGCTTCTTATCTATGCAGGTGACAAATGCTGACCAAATTTTTTCCTGAGTGTCATATGCCGAAACTCCCTATAACTTTAATGTTTTAATAAAAGCGTATAAGCGAATAAGCGTATTAGCGTATAAGCGTATAAGCGAAAAATACATATTTCTACTTTGGTACAAATATTAAGTAATATTTCAACTCAAAATGAGCGGTTTTGGGGGGGTAGTTCCTCTACCATTTTTCGATTTGAGACCTCCTTCCGTCATTTTTGGCCCGAATTCAATATTTTTTCCATTATTTGCTCCCCTAAAGTACCCTAGAAATTGACACTAAGGAAAAAATTCTACCGTTAGTTATCATCAACATAGATAAGAAACAAATATACCGAGTTTGGGCAAGATTGGGAATTTACACTTGTCTAAGTCACCTTGGTAGTATACAGACACTATTACATTTACAATAATAATCATATTTTGTCAAAGTAACTGATCAGTACCGACCATGCTGAGGTAGCTTATAAACTAGTTACAAAAAACTACAAGTATTTGATCAGATAGTAAAAAAAACAAGTGCAACAAAAATTTATGCTACCCGGGGAGGCGCCTCTACCTGTCCAAGGTCCTTTTGTTCCTTCCACAACGCAAGCTCTTCAAAAGAAATCTTAGCAGTGAGGAAGTGTTCTCTCAGAGCCAACAAAAGTTTCAGCTCTTCCGGCAGATGCTTGTTCCTTGGAAAATCTATTAAGGAATATCAGCAAAAAGTTATTGAAAGTTTTCCCTGCTGTGACTAGAATTAAAGTAGGCCTACCTGCTTCATGTTGGTTCATTTGCTGCCATTCTGCCCGAATTACTGTGCCCTCCTGAACGAAGGGCAAAGCCTCTGAGTAATTGACCACTTTAGAAGTATGCTTTAAATTGTTTTTAGACTGGAGACATGGTCTAGATTCTTTGAAACTGGACATGGATGCTTCAGAGTTAATGCCTTGATAAGAGCTATGTTCTGGCTGAGCAGATGAACGGGAATAAGCAGATGGGCATTGTCTCAAAATATCTCTGCTAGGCGGGTTTGAAGGAGCTGGCAAACGCTTTTGAAGTTCTAATTGGATTTTACTGTGATACACCTAAAATAGCCGCATGATACATTAGAATATTTCAGTAGAAAGATGGGGATAATGGGGGAAGATATGCTTACATTGCCAGTTGACTCTTCTATTTTATTTCTCTCTTGCTTCTTCTGCTCCTCTACCTCTTGTGTTCTGCGCTGCAATTTCACCTCTTGCTTCATTTGATCATCTACCTCGTGTGATCTCGACTGCTCTTCCTCCTCTAGTAGTCTACTCTGCTTTTTCTCCACCTGCATTCTATGCTGCTCTTTCTCCTCTCGTAATCTATGCTGCTCCTTTTCCTCTTGCTTTGTTCGTTCCTCTTCTTTTTGCGATCTAAGCTCCTCTTCCTTCTTTATTCGTACTGCTTCACGTTCAGCTTCCAACTGTGCATTAAGTCTCTTTTCTTTCTGACGCCGACGTTCAAGGTCGGCTGTTTCCAGAATTTGTAACAGTTTGTCGTATTTTCCAGAACGGAAAACGTAATTGCCCTCACTTTCGTTTGGGTTCCTTTCGAGCCATAATAGATCCTTTCTGATGTCCTCAGGTGATAATTCTTGATGATAGGCGGATCCCAAGCCTTCTATCTGTAAAAGAACAATTCAGTGAAATCACAGTCTGCTTTGCAGTTTGGGCAGTGAATGGCAAGATTAAAATACTTATACTTATGA
>NW_026267131.1:676612-682605 GCF_000697945.3 Frankliniella occidentalis | reverse complement strand
GGGGGGGGGCATCACCTCGTAGGGCTGCAGCGCGCCCGATCCGGGCAGCTTCATCTTGAGCACGCCACCCTCTTGGACCACCTTGAAGGGCCAGTCCGTCGACACCTTCAAGGGACTGACGTCCTTCTGACCCAGCAGCAGCTTGGCGTCTACAGAAAGGTCAGAAAAAACCCGTCGTGAGCCGGTTGGTGTCAAAATTTCAAACGTTTCGGATGAATCACACGTTTCATTTTTAGCGAACGTGCAACGACGGCGCAGCTCACCGAACATTTGGCTGTCGGCGGGCAGGTCCTTGGCGGCCTCGCCCACGAAGCTCTCCCCGTCCAGGAAGCCGACGACGCTCGGCGTGGTGCGAGAGCCGCTGTCGTTGGCGATCACGTCCACCTTGCCCTTCCTGCACACGGCCACCACGGAGTTCGTCGCGCCCAGGTCGATGCCGACGCACACGACCGCCATGGTAGCACTTTTCAACCGCGGCTCCAACAAATCACTGAAAACCTTCGGAAACAAACGAGCAAAAGTTTCGTTGAAGAGAAACAAAACGATTCAAAATGAATACTCGGTCGGTGCGCTTGAGCGGGGCGAGACGTGACAGACTTCCTAACCTCTCCTCCCACTCGCCGCGCCGCGCCGGCACAGGACTCGCAGTCGAGCGTCAGCAGCACTCGAGGCACAACAGAAACAGACAGACGACGCGAGCGACGCCCGTGCCGCGGCCGTACGCCGAACCGGCCGGCCAGTCACAGTCGTTGTCTGCTCTCGTCGAGCGTCGGACGGAAGCGTGTGCCGAGAGTGGACGGACGCGGATGCAGAAAAAACAGCGACGACAGAGGGATGCGATGGGAGGGAGAGTTATTGTAAATAAGCGTGGTGCAGGAAGAGGAAGAGCGAAACAGAGTGAGCAGCATGGATCGGCCCCGCGGGCCCCGCGAGCGCCCTCAGCGCCCGCCGCGGCCCCCGCGCCCGCCCAGCTGACCGAGCCAAGTGAGCCGGCCGAGCCCGATAAGAAAGCGGACACTTGCAGCGTTCCGGAGCCGGATTCAGGTAAACTTACCAAGTGCACGAACGGAAAGTAGAGAAACCAGACCGCGACCGCCCTGCTTTGGATTTCGGAGGATTGCAATCCAAGCGGCGACGCGTCGCTCGCGGGCGCTGCCCGGGGAGAAATAGGGGGGGGGGGGGGGTATCTGTCAGACTGTCAGTACGTAGCGGGGCTGTGAGCCGCGCTGCGGCCGCCACGCCGCCGGCCGGCAGCTGACAGTGCGGACTTGGCGGCGAAGCGGGCGGACGTGTTGTCGCGAGCCCGGGAAATAGCGTTCCACTCGTGTCTCGTCTCGTACTCGCGGCCGCGACTACTGCGACTGCGATGGGGGTCTGGAGAGGCGAACGGGGTGAGTTCGGCGCCGTCTCTGTTCAGCTGCTCCTCACCCCCCCCCCCTCTCCTCCCCCTACTTATACCACCCTGGTGGTGACCCTTCATTAATGAAACTCTAACGTTCGACACGGAAATGGGGAATCCCCGGAAGGGGCTGAAACAAAAATCGCCTTTGTGTGTTCGGGGTTGGAAGTGGGCTGGTGACGATTACTGACTTACCGTCTTCTCCTCCTTTGCAGCCACCATGTCGTCCCGCGTGCTCGGCATCGACTTCGGCACGACCAACACCGTGGTGGCCGTGGTGATGGAGGACGGCGGCGTCGAGGTGCTCGCCAACGACATCGGGAACCGGACGACACCCAGCGTGGTGCACATCGACCCGACCGACCCGTCGAAGCACCAGGTCGGGGAGGCGGCGCTGAGGCTCGGGGTCGGCGAACCGCTGAACACCATCCGCAGTGAGTAGTACTGCTACGACGTGGAGGTGGAGGGAACTCGGGGCCATGTAGGGTCGGCGTCAGCTGCGACATCTTGGCCTCTTCCACTCTGAAGTGCAACCCGCAACCCGTCTGTGAGATGGCAAACTCTCCCCACAAGCAGAGTTTTGTGCCAAAATGTGCTAAAAGCTGTTCCCTTTGCCCATGCTACACACACGCGCTCGCCCACTCTCGTATTGCAGATGTAAAGCGGATCCTGGGCTACCCCCCGGAGGCAGCGCGTTGTATCACTGCACTCGGCCCCGTGAAGGTCATCACCTCAGAACACGGGGAAGCCGTGTCACTTAAACTGAGTGGTGATACCAAGACCACTCCAGAGGAAGTAAGTGGCCATCAATTAGTTTCACTAAGATATTATGACAAAAAAGGAAAAAAAACTGCAGGATTTTTATTTTACTTTTGCCTTTACGTTTTGCTCACTTTTATTCAGGTTGTGGCAATGATCCTCCTGGAGTTGAAGAAAGCAGCGGAGCATCAGCTGCAGGAGACAGTGTCCAAGGCGGTGATCGCCGTGCCCAGCTACTTCACCGCGGCCCAGCGCCAAGCCGTCAGGGATGCGGGTGGGTCCCGGGTGGCGCGCCTCCAGGATACGTTAGTCGCTCTGCTGGTCGATGCTCACCCTTAGCCTGCTCCTCGACAGCTGCCCTGGTTGACCTGGAGGTGGTGGAGATCGTGAACGAGACGACGGCCGCCGCCCTGGCGTACGCCTACGACAAGGAGTTCTCCAAGACGGCCATGATCGTGGACGTGGGCGGCGGCGGCTGCTGCATCTCGGTGGTGCGGGTGGAGAACAACGACGTGTCCGTCCTGGCCTGCTCGACGCGGCAGCCGGGCGGGGAGAACTTTGACGCCAGGATGGTGGACTATTTAAAAAAGGTTGGATATCAATGTGTAATGTTTGGACCAATAATTTCCACGACCCTCTGGGGACGGATTCTTAAATGACGGCCGATCAGTAGCCTGCCTATCAAAAACTCAGCCGACCGAGTAAAAAAATCCATTGATGATTTTAGGTTGTTGCAGAACAGCACAAGAAGGAAGTGGCAGATACGCGCTCTGAGGAGATCCTTCGTTCTCTGTGGGTAGGGGCCAAGGTGAAACTGTCCCGTTTGCCCCAGACTAATATTCAGACATATTTGCCCGAGATTGAAACTGAGTTCCGCAAGCTGTTGACTCAAACTGAGTTCAATTCTGAATGCTCAGACTTGTTTCAACATATAACTACAGCTATAAATGGAACTCTTAAAAAGGCACAGGTTTGAGAAAAAAATTATGTTATTATATTTTGGTGTGATATTGGAAAGGTGCCAATAACTTTTTAGGGCATCAGTAAATAAATCTGAATCTTTTTGTGCAGGTGGAAGCCAATAAGCTGGATGATGTGATTTTGGTTGGTGGGTCAACTCGAATTGTGAAGCTGCGTGAACTCATCATAGGGGCTGTAGGCGGAGGGGTCAAGTTGCACAAGGCAGTGAATCCTGACGAGGTTGTAGCTCTGGGAGCAGCTTTACTTGGTGGTAAATGTGTGCAAATAAAGGTACTTCCCACCACTACTGTGCTTGATTATGGTATGGAGATGCATGTTACTTGTTCCAACAATTTTGTATTTCATGTATAAACAGAGGGAAGTGCTTGGACTTCACACTTATATGACAATTTTGGACTCAGACAAACAAGAAACAAATGAGCATTGGGCTCATAGTACCGCTCTCCCTGTCTCCTTTGCATTTAAATCACTTTCCATGACCAACTCCAAAGACCTAGAGGTAAGCACATGAATATTGAAAACCATTTCTTAAAATTTCATTTTTATGTACAAATTTGGTACATTTTCTTCTCCAATATATTACTTACAGATGAAACAAGGCCATGAGACTAAGACTCTTATGACTGTATGCCGATTACCAATTCCTCAGAAAGCTGAAAGTATCACAATAAACACTCAAGGTACTTTCAGTTTTCGTGATGCTGGGAAAAACAAATTATGCAGTTCCTATCTAAGAGGTTGCCTCCCTGAAGTAACTCTTGAATCTTTGAAAGTGAAGATGCAATCTCAAGTGAAAAGTTCTTTGGTGGAGGCAGGCAGAGTGGAGGCCAAAAATGCTTTGGAAGATGTCTTGCGCCAGGGAAAGTCGTGGGAGGTAAACTTGTCTAGTTAGAGCTCAAATTTCTAACTTTCTAACAGAATTTTTTTTAGAGCCTGTGGATCTTATGAATATTGACATAGAGATGTACATATTTTCAGACTTCGGAGGATGAGCCATTCCCAGAAAAGTATAGTGCATATCGTGAGATGTGCATAGAAAAGTTGGTCTGGCTGGACAATCATGCTGATTTTGAAAGAGAAGAATTTGATAAAATCCGTGTGGAATTAGAGGAAGTCATTTTGTCTTTGCAGGAGGAAAGTAAGAAAGAGAGGCATAGGGTGCAAGAGATAGAAGCATTAACAGAGCTTCTTAATAAAGCTATAAACATTGAGGTAAAACTAAAACTGTTCATTAATTCTGTTTTTGGTCATGATTTTATATTTGTTCAAGGCTCAATATGCTGAAGTGTCATATTAGATTTTCAGCCCTTCAAATTTTCTTATGTTGCTACAACATTTTATGTCCTGTGAGAGCTTGTCACCCCTCAGCAAGCAATAATTTTTATGTATTCCCTTTTTCCCTGTCCTATATGGTTTCTGTTATAGGTGGTAAATGATGAATTTGAGGAAAGGGCAACAGGCCTCAGGAAGTCTTGTCAAGAAGAGAAAGAATGGCTCTCAGAGAATTGTCATTTCAGTTCAGAGGAGTACACTACACGAAAAGATAAAGTTAATCAAGCAATCACCGCACTGAATGAGGATCGTCAAAAGGCAGCAATTCAGAAGCTAAGGAATCAATTGAGAGAGCACCTACAGCAGAGATTAAGAGGCATGATTAAATTTGCAACCGTAAGTTTCCTAACAAAGAAAAAGATGTCTTCACCAGGGCTCTGGAACTGATTATAACAAAAGAAAGTTAGTTGCCTAATGAGAATGTTCAAATGAAAAGTTGAATTTAATTATTTGAAAATATGCCCGGGATAATATACTGTCAAGTTGAACAAGCCAAATACCTAGCTTATTCCCCTACGGCTCCAATAGAAGTTACGTGTTGTAATGGTTAACTTTAAGGCACTGAAGTTATAAGTTGTGGGGATGCCCTTTACTAGTAAAGTAGAATATTTATTTTTATCCTGATTTACTATTGTTAATGCAGGAAAAGAAAAAAATAAAGGATCCTTTAGACTATCAGTGGGGAACAAAATTGGAAACAATCTGTAGGAGGACAACTATGTGGCTGAAGGATCACTCTGAAGCCTCTGAGGACGAGCTGAATCATCGTACTACTCAACTTGAACGAGATAATAATATTCTTGATGGAGAAATCCAGCAGCTTAAACAGAAAAGAGACTGTGAAAGGAAAGCTGCCTACAAAAATGCTGAACAAACAGTATTGCAAGGGGTGTACTTAAAGGTATTTAGTAATTAATTTAAAAATGACATTTATCATTTACATTTAATTTAATGTTGGTTTAAACTACACTTCCATAGGTTGCTGAGTTTGAAGCCGTATCAAGTGATGCTTTAAAGTTTGTTGAGATGTGTAAAGACTATTTGGAACGGCTCAAGAAAAATCCCCACATGAACGCTTCAGATTGTGCTAAATTATCCAGTGAAGTTGAAAAGGAGTTTTTGAACCTGAGAAGCTTGTGTATGGCAGAGAATAATCGCCGCCAGAGTAGGAAAAGTCTACAGTCTACTTTGGAAACTACCCTAAAGGTACGTATAAAACACGGCCCTAACATAGTGTAGCTTGACCGTCCCCTGAGCATCTCTTATTGATACACAGGATGGAGAGCCGCTGCGCACCTTCGCCCAAGGCTTCCTGACATGGCTGGAGCAGAACCCGACGGCTGCCAAGGAGCAGCTGGAGGAAGTCATGGCCTCTGTGCGGGACGCGCGCGGGAGCCTTCAGGAAGCCGACAAGCTTGCCGAGGCCGCAGTGACGCAGAGGGAACGGGCTACGCAGACCATGGAGCGCCAGTGGCAAAAGCTGGGGCTGCAGCCGAGTGCGGTCCCCGCCGCCCCCGCCCCC
>NW_026267131.1:667985-668642 GCF_000697945.3 Frankliniella occidentalis | reverse complement strand
GGGGGGGGGGCCGTGTGTCTATCTACAGTCTTCTGACCCGAGTTATTGTTGTTGTTGTTGGAAGAGCTGCCGCATCAGCTGAAAGCCGAAGCCGGACGCAGATACAACCTGGGGGAGAGGGGGGGACACTCCTTGAACGTGGATATGCCTGGCTCACGTTTACTCTCTGTGTTCTGTAAAAATCGTACAAAGTGAACATGCTGCAGGGGGGGGGGGGCGGCGCCGGTCGCGGCTTGACGCGACGCTTGACGCGGCTTTAGTCAGTACTGTGATGTGACTCGCCGCTGCCCGGCAAGTGAAACGCAGAGGTCCGCGACTAACCTCTTTCACGCACGCTCGACTTCGGTTGTTTCGTCCAAAGAACCAGGTATCGGGGGGGTTTTGTCTATGAGAGAAGGACGCCATTCTATAGTTCGACGTTCGACTTCTGTTACGTGTTTGGTGCTGCGTAAATTTTTCAAGGATTCGAGTGGTGGTCAGTATTTTTGTTGACGTTCTAAATCCGGGTTATCTCAAATATAAACCCTAATTCGCTGCGTTGTCGAGATGTGGGCGGATATAAAGGTCTAGTGTTGACAAATGAAGGCTGACTAAATATTTAACCTGATTTTGCTTGTTTCGGAAAAGGGTTTGCGTTTAGCACCCGACTTCCCCCCC
>NW_026267131.1:661857-667935 GCF_000697945.3 Frankliniella occidentalis | reverse complement strand
CAAAGAGACTAAGGATCCTGCGCAGTTTCTCTTCAAGTAGGTTTCTTTTTTCCAAGCGACTGCACTCTACAATGTTGAGGTTTTCCTGTTTTGTCACCTTTTGCTTAATTAAAAGCAACATTTCCTCTGGTAGATTGCTACTGGTAGCAATGCACAGCTTTTTCTTTCTCCGCAGATAATCAATTTTTTCAAAAATACCATTTATGTTAATATGAATTTCATCATCATGGTTTACATAGCACTTAAAATGACAAACATTGCCTTCTGAACTAGGAACACTTTGAAAAATCTGCAGAAAAGTAACAGTAGGGAAATCAAATAGAAACAATTACGAATTAGAGCAGTAAGAAATAACAAAAATGAATGACTACAAACCTCTATGTAACGAGCAATCATTGTGTGCTTGTAAATAGAATGGGGAAGTTCAGTTTGAGCAGATGTAGATTCTATTTCGTTCTGCTTAAAATAATATGTGGTGTATCTGATTTGAATAGGGAGTGGAGTAATATCAGTCATTGAGGCCAGCCTTGCTCCCAGGAGAGCAGTTCCAATTGCCACCCCTTCATCGGCATTTACAATCTTGCAGCACTTCTTATTGAATAAATTTTCAACTTCCATGCGAAGTTTGGGGAAACGGCCTGACGCACCCATTAGGACTACATCCTTCACCTCCCCCATATCAATCTGAAACCGGAAATGAAATGAGACACATTTTTAAAAATTGTAGCCTGGAAATAATTCCAAGGGACAAATACTTACATTTGCATCCATCATTACTTTCCTAATCCCTTCGATGATTCCCTCACACCAATCACAAAATGGCTTTTTTAAGTCCTCTTGTGTCACCTCAAAGCAAATTTCTTCTTTTGATTCTGTTGAAAAAATTTTAATGTCTGCAGAAGGATGAGAAAAAGAGAGTTTCTTCTTTGCCTCTCTCCACTGTAAACGCAGCTTTTCCCAGACTTGATCGTTGAAACTCTTTCTCTAAAAGACATGATACAAAGTGTCAAGGCGAGGGCGAGGGCGTTTAGGCGTGAGTGTGTGTGTGGGTGTGACGGGAAAATTGAAAAGGGGACAAAAGAGGAGAGTTGGGGACATGTGACCCTGCATGCTGAGTACCTGCACTTACTTACCTCCCCCAGGAGTAGTAGCATGGTTGCGTCTAGGTCCTCGCCGCCGAGCAGCCGTGTGCCCGAGCTCGCCAACACCCGTACCCTGGACCTGCTTTGCACCTCCACGACGGCCGCGCTGCCTCCACCGCCGCCCAGGTCCACGATCACAACCTTCCTGACGCCCTCCTTGGGGCTGACCCTTGCGTACGCCAGGGCCGCGGCCGAGGTCTCGTCGCATAGCCGCTCCACCCTCAGCCCGGCCAGCTCCGCTGCAACAGAACGTCCATCAGCCTCTTGACAAAGCGGACTTCCCCGGCGCCATGCCGACGCGTCCTAGAACCTACCCGCCTGCATCACGGCCACGCGCTGTGCCGCGTTGAAGTAGGACGGCACGCCGATCACCGCCCGGCGGACGTCCTGGCCCAACCGGAGCCTGGCCGTCTCCCTCAGGTCACGGAATATGGCTGCAGCGACCTATATGGGGCATGGAGGGGGTAGTCCATTCACGAAAACCTCGCGTTGATTAGAGGTGGGAAGTCGGACAGGTGGAGATAGACACCCCACAAGCGCGGGCAACCGTGAGAACAAGAAATAAGCCCCTCTCACTTGCAGCTAGATAGCTAGAGAGAATAGCTGTCCTATCTAGTTCGCAGTGACGTGCAGAGTCGCACGTTTGAGTATTGGGGGAGAGGGGCAACAAATTTGCCGAACCATGAGGCGTCTGAAGGGCGTATTGAATATTTAGTAAGTACGTTGAAGTATACTGTACCTCCTCTGGATGAACAGTCCGTTCCCGCGGCGGGAGAGGAAGTTCCGGGTAGTGCATGTTTAGGACGCAAGCGTTCCGCTCGGTACACTTCTTCACGTCCACACTGCCTAGGGGTGGCGATAGAAATGTAGTTTGTGCAGATTTGAATGTACGCCCCAGAACCTGCTTCACATCTGTAACACAACAGTCGTCTAAATCAGAGGGGCTGGCCGTAGACTAGACGGTTCAGAAGACATGGGAGCGACCCTCACTGTGCACTGTGTTCCTCGGGTCGCTGCAGGTCATCCGGAGCGCGGCCTCGCCGACCTGTCGCTTGTGGGTCGGGTGCAGGTGCACGCAGCTGGGCGTCGTCCTGGCCTCGATGTCGTTGGCCAGCACCTCCACGTCGCCGTCGTCCCCTTCCTCGTCATGATCGCCCCGACCGTCTCTCTCTCTGTCGCCGCGCCTCCTGTGTGACGTGACGGATGTCAGATGCGGAGCATGTGGAGGAATTCTTGGTACATCCCAGTGACAAAGTGATTTTTTTTTCTTGAGGGGGGGGGGGTACTTTTGCAAACTGCTGTTGTTGACGGAAGAACAACCGGACGTTGAGATTGATGAGACATTAGACTGAGGTTGAGATTGGCCGGAGGTACAACGGAGGGCACGGGTGGGGGGGGGACCCCCCCCCTCCCCCTCCGTCGTCCACTAGACAGCCGCCTGAAGACAGGCAATTTGGCGCACAAAAAACCTGTATGTAGGCAACTTTCGATACATCTCCTCCCCTTAATACGCCTCTGGCATGATAGTGAGTACACTGTAAATCTGGGGTGTCCAGCAACTGTGCGCTCTAAGTTGCACGACCCAGGTTTCTGTGCAACTTACAGCGCACAGTTGCTGGACACCTCGAGTTTTGCCACCCTTTCCCTGCAAAGGGTCCAGGCCCAGCCTCGGTAGGGCGTCCTGTGCCTGGACACCCCTTGCCGGGGCCCGTCTGCAGCGATAGGATGGCAAAACTCGAGGTGTCCAGCAACTGTGCGCTGTAAGTTGCACAGAAACCTGGGTCGTGCAACTTAGAGCGCACAGTTGCTGGACACCCCAGATTTACAGTGTAGGCGTGACGAGAAGAGAGTGGGTTGGGTTGTAGGTAGGCTTTCACCAGCCCTCACCTGTACACCGCAACCACCGAGTTAGAGGTGCCGAAGTCTATCCCCAGCACCAGATCCTCCATGGCGGCGGCGTCCGGGGCACCTGTGGACCACAAAGGACACCACGGTGCAGTGACAGGACAGCGCGCACGCAGGCGAAAAGCAGCGAAATGACAATGACAATATTGATTATCACAACAACAATAACATCACCCAGCCACACGCACCCTTCACGAACGAGCTGCCGGATGTCACCCCCTACTTCTTCAGGCCCTCCTTGCAGCTCGTGCGGTATCACCTGACAGCGCGCTACGCAACGCAGCTCGACGCGTCTGCCGGCCGGCCGCTCTGCGCGTAGACACACAACGCAGGCCAGCGCCGACTGACTGACTGGCGACTGGCAGGATGGCATGGCATTCGGCTCGGCCGGGGGCCGGGCCCGGGCGGTTCGCGTCGCGGCGGCAGCCGCAGCAGCCGCAGCGCAGAGGTATTCCCCCCTGTGGCCGACCCGGCGGCTCACCTCAGGCAGCAACAGGCGATCGCGTCTGCCCCCCCCCCACCCCTTTCCCCCCTTCTAGGGGTTGATCCAGATACATCCGGAGGGAGAGAGGGCTCATGTTCACTCATGGCTCGCGACAGGAGTGGGGGGGGGGGTGCAGTCTGGTCCGGCCCCCCGCCCGCCCCCTCTCCTCGGTCTCGGATTGTCGGGTGTGGTAGAATTCCTCCATGGTGGTAGAACGTCTCTCCTTTCTCGTGAGAATGCGGGGTGGGCACGGACCAGCACGGACGCACGGAGTGCAACCCCTTTCCTTCAAGTGAGATGGGAGACGGTGAATCAGATAAGACAACAAATACGGGAGAGGGGGGGGGGGCAGATATGCCCTTCGTGCTCTTTCGCTGCGTCCGTTCTGCTCGGTGTGCAAGTCCGGCCGGCAGGCGGCATGCCGTCTCCTCTCGCATGAAATGTGAAACAGACGATATGACCCAGACGCTGAGCGCTGAGGTCAACGTGGCAACGCCGCACCTCCTTCCATTTAAAACTCAAACTAAGAGATCTGACTTGAATTTAAATCGTAAAAAATCTTAGTAAGAAGTAAAATGATATTTACTTTAACTTTGCGCCCTCTACGCGGGCGTATAGCCATTAGTAAATTTTACACCGCTGCCACGTTGATTTCAGCGGCTGGGTCTATGCGACAAACTTTCGGGGGCGTCCTCTCAAGGCTGAAGTTTGGTCCCAAACGGCCAGCTTCGAGAGAAAACTGCAACTCATTGCTCATCGCCGAACCGATACTTTTCTATAACGTCAAAGTTTGTGGAAGTTTATTAAAACGGTTTGTCAGTCAGTTTAAAGGTGAGAAATCTAGTCGGGTTGATCAGCAATTTTAATTTTCCCAGGCTTAGAACAAAATTGTTGATAAACATATGTAGCATCAATAAATAAATGGAATAAAGCAAAACACTTGATCTGTGCAAGAATTCTTTGAAGCCCTAGCACAGTCACACGAAAACAAACATAAGTGGGGAAGAAGCCCATTTCATTCTTCAAAAGAAAAAAAAACATTTTCCACCGGGGCGGTCGCGACTCCTCGACAGAGACCCTGCCGGCCTACACCCAGCGCCCCTGCCGGCGCAGGTCGCGGACGACTCTCGCCGCCTCCTCCTGGTCCTGCCTCCGGAACTCCTCCGCCCTGGAGATCATAGCGTCGATGTCCCTCTGGCCGAGCGCGGCCTCGGACCGCTTGACGTTCACCTCCCGCTGCTGGCCTGCGCATTCAACGACGACGTTCGTAAGTTCGTAAGTGAAGGGGGAAGTTACCGCACAAAAACTGCACCAACTCGACCACACACCTGTTGACCGCTCCGTACACGTCATGGTGAGCAGGCCGTCCGCGTCTATCTTGAACGTCACGTCGCATTTGGCCTGCCCGGCAGGCATGGGGGGCACGGGGACCCTGCACTCTTTGTTGAGGTAGTGGTTGTCCTTGAGCATCGTGCGCTCGCCCTGGTAAACCTAAACAACGAAGAAAATGGGTTCTTTTGTGCCGAGTCCTCGCAGGAAGACAGAGCTAGGCTACGACCACGGTGACTCCCACCCTCACCTTGAAGTTCATGGCGTCCTGGTAATCGTCGACAGTGTAGTAAGTCTCCGTCCTCTGGCAGGGTATGGGACTGTTCCTGGGGATGATGACGCTCATCCTGCCGCCGATGATGTTGGTGCCGAGCGACAGAGGCGTCACGTCCTTGAGCTTGACCAGGTTGTTGAGCTCGGCGTCGCCCGCCAGCATGGCGGCCCGGACCGCCGCGCCGTACGCCACGGCCTCGTCCGGGTTGATGGACTGGCGGAGCTCGCGGCCGCCGAACATCGCCGACAACAGCGAGCGCACCTTGGGGATGCGGGTGGAGCCGCCCACCAGCACCACCTCGTCCACGTCGCCCGGTTGCAGCTGGCGGACAGAGGCGAGCAGTGAGTGGGGTTGTACTACCTACAGGGTGGCCCACGGACACTTTTCCCTTTCGAAGTTAGACTAAACCGCATGCACGCGGGTGCGCGAGGCCGGGTCGCCTACTTGCTCGGAGGTCGTAAAGGAGCCAACGGTAGGCAAACCCGGCAAGCCTGGTATCGGCCCAGAGAAACTTGAACGCAAAAGAGAGACAGCGGTGGTGTGCGCCGTGTCCTCCAAACAACAACCGCACTCGGACTCACATGCGCCGCGTTCAGGACCCGCTTGCTGATCAGCATCGTCTTGTTGAACAGGTCCGCGCAGAGGTCCTCGAAGCGCGCCCGGGTGATGGAGGCCGTGTAGCGCATGTCGTACCGCGAGAAGAAGAGCGTGGTCGAGGCCTCGGCCAGGGACGACAGCTTGCGCTTGGACAGCTCGCACGCCGCCCGCAGGTCCTGCATCGCCTGCATGTCCATCTGAGGGATGCCGTGCTTGGCGTGGATGTCCTGCGGGAGAGGAGGCGGGGAGGGTTAGGCAAGGGGTACTTCACTCCAAAAAATGTCGTTTTCGTCACCGCCCCCCCCCCTCCAAAAAAAGAGAAAAGAAACACCCGGGTGTGAGAACAG
>NW_026267131.1:660798-661807 GCF_000697945.3 Frankliniella occidentalis | reverse complement strand
GAACGGCTCAAGAAAAATCCCCACATGAACGCTTCAGACTGCGCGAAAGTCTCCACTGAAGTGGAGGAAAGCTTGACGAACCTGAGGAGATTGTGTCTGGCTGAGGTTGATCGCCGTCAAAGAAGGAGAATTCTTCAGGTCTTTTTGGAAACTGTCCTAAAGGTATGTGCGTTGGTTTGATGGTCACAGCCCAATGTGGAGTACAGTCATTGTCCCTACGGACCTGGAGGTGGTTGAGATCGTGAACGAGACGACGGCCGCCGCCCTGGCGTACGCCTACGACAAGGAGTTCTCCAGGACGGCCATGATCGTGGACGTGGGCGGCGGCGGCTGCTGCATCTCGGTGGTGCGGGTGGAGAACAACGAGGTGTCCGTCCTGGCCTGCTCGACGCGGCAGCCCGGCGGGGAGAACTTCGACGCCAGGATGGTGGACTATTTGAAAGAGGTCGGGTATCAGAGTGTAATATTTAGGTCATTATTTTTGACAACCCAGGGAAGAGGGAGGAAAAGGGGGGAGGGGGGCGGCACGGATTCTTACTGACAGCCGGTCACTCTAGCAGCCTAACAAAAATTCAGCCAATTCTTTATAAAACAAAGAAAGACAGTTTTTCTTGTTTCCAGGCCATTGCAGAACAGCACGAGAAGGAAGTGGCAGATACGCGCTCTGAGGAGATCCTTCGTTCTCTGTGGGTAGGGGCCAAGGTAAAACTGTCCCGTTTGCCCCAGACTAATATTCAGACATATTTGCCTGAGATTGAAACTGAGTTCCGCAAGCTGCTGACTCAAACTGAGTTTAATTCTGAATGCTCAGACTTGTTTCAACATATAACTACAGCTATAAATGCAACTCTTAAAAAGGCACAGGTTTGAGAAGAAAATTATGTTATTTTATTTTGGTGTGAATTTGGAAAGGCGCCAATAACTTTTTAGGGCATCAGTAAATATATCTGCAACTTTTTGTCCAGGTAAAAGCCAACGAGTTGGATGATGTGATTTTAGTTGGTGGGTC
>NW_026267131.1:659259-660748 GCF_000697945.3 Frankliniella occidentalis | reverse complement strand
CAGCTCACTCTCACGCCCCCACCCCCGTCCCCGCGGGCCCCGTTGACGAGGCCGCGAGGAATGGGGAGTACAGCCCCAAGGACTTCACCGCCACGACCCCAAGCGACGAGTCGATGGACACGTCACCAGTTGAGCTGAGTGAGACTAACGGTAAGGCAGGTGACAGGTGGGCTGGAGGGAAACAGTATGCCCTTGTGCCTGTGGTTAATTGTTGAGTGCGAAGCGAAGAAAGTTTGGGTCTTCGTACTGTTTACCAATACATGTGTGGTAATAATTAGTGTAAGTGAACTGCGTCTGTTTTCGGATGAACTTTTTTGTTCTGGTCGGTACAGGCGTGGCCCCCGACGTCAATGGACTTCCCCCTGCCGCGCACCCTGGCCAACCCGAGGTCTCCGACGACGTCTCCCAGCCCCCGGGTGCAGTCCAGGCGCTCAAGGCTGCCAGCGAGGCGGGGTCCATGTCCCTGCTCCTGAGCCGGGCGGCGGCGGGCGGGCGGGAGTTCATGTCCCTGGCGGTGCGCTACTTGGAGCCGTCCGGCCAACCCGTAGAGCGTCTGGTTGTCGTCAAAGAGCCCGAGCGCGACGGCGAGCTCACTGGAGATGTCGGGCAGCTTCTCGTCGAGCCTTTCTTCGCGCTCTGCAAGTAGGTGCTAATACAATACATGTTTCCAGACCGAGGGGTCCTTTACTACGATTTTTTTTTTCATTTTTCTTGTTATTTGTCTGTGTTTTAAATAACGTTTCTTTAAAATTTCTCAGATTTTTTTCTGTTTCCCATTATTATTTGTTTTAGTGAAATATCTCTCGGTTTTTAGACCATTGACCCAAGGTTCATGATCCAGACCCTGGCTGTCGGAATACGTTTTCGTCGATGTAGTGTCCTCTCGCCCTGTAACACGCGGCCTACTTCAATTTGCAGGGAAGCTGGTAATGTGGACTGGAGGAGCAAGCTGATTGGCGTCAGCCTTGTTGGCTCCGGAGTGTCAAAGGACGCCTTCCTCGACGCCTTGAACAGGCGTCGCGGGGAGGAGCAGCTGAAGGAGCTGGGATGCGGGGCGGTGCGCCTAGACCAGAGGCTCGTGCTGGCTCTCCAGGGGCGTGGTGCTCATCAACAACGATCTTCGCCCAGCGCCAGTCTGCGCGACTTCTTCTGCACCATCGACTCGCTGCGAAGCCTGTTCTGCGTGGGCGGCAGGTGGTTCAAGGTCAGTGTGCTGGAGGGTGCAGGTAGAAACACACTCGTCCTCGACGTGTCTCCGGCGGGTCACCCTGCGCTTGCTGCGCTGCAGAGCGCGGCCAGGCGCAGGGCGGGCCGCCGGCGCAACACCACCGTCGGGCGGGCTGGCCTACCCCGCGCGTCGCAGGCGCTTTCGGCACGAAGACATACATTCGCCTTTCATCGCCCAATAAAGTTTTTCCGGCCTGGGGGAAAAAGTGTCGGTTCAATGTACTTATTTATATTTTGGCGTGTGTATGTGTGAAGTTGGGGG
>NW_026267131.1:648843-651214 GCF_000697945.3 Frankliniella occidentalis | reverse complement strand
GCCAATAACTTTTTAGGGCATCAGTAAATATATCTGCAACTTTTTGTCCAGGTAAAAGCCAACGAGTTGGATGATGTGATTTTAGTTGGTGGGTCAACTCGAATTGTGAAGCTGCGTGAACTCATCATAGAGGCGGTGGGCGGAGGTGCCAAGCTGTACAAGGCAGTGAATCCTGACGAGGTTGTAGCTCTGGGAGCAGCTTTACTGGGTGCTAAATGTGTGCAAATAAAGGTACTTCCCACCACTACTGTGCTTGATTATGGTATGAGAATGCATGTAACTTGTTAAAACAATTTTGTATTTCATTTATAAACAGAGGGAAGTGCTTGGACTTCACACTTATATGACAATTATGGACTCTGAAAAGCAAGAAGCAAAAGAGCATTGGGCTCATAGTACCCCTCTCCCGGTCTCCTTTTCATTTAAATCACTTTCCCTGACCATCTGCAAAGACCTAGAGGTAAGCACCATTGTTTAATATCATTTTTAAAAATTTCAATTTTGTACAAATTTGGTACATTTTCTTCTCCAATATATTACTTACAGATGAAACAAGGCCATGAGACTAAGACTCTTATGACTGTATGCCGATTACCAATTCCTCAGAAAGCTGAAAGTATCACAATAAACACTCAAGGTACTTTCAGTTTTCGTGATGCTGGGAAAAACAAATTATGCAGTTCCTATCTAAGAGGTTGCCTCCCTGAAGTAACTCTTGAATCTTTGAAAGTGAAGATGCAATCTCAAGTGAAAAGTTCTTTGGTGGAGGCAGGCAGAGTGGAGGCCAAAAATGCTTTGGAAGATGTCTTGCGCCAGGGAAAGTCGTGGGAGGTAAACTTGTCTAGTTAGAGCTCAAATTTCTAACTTTCTAACAGAATTTTTTTTAGAGCCTGTGGATCTTATGAATATTGACATAGAGATGTACATATTTTCAGACTTCGGAGGATGAGCCATTCCCAGAAAAGTATAGTGCATATCGTGAGATGTGCATAGAAAAGTTGGTCTGGCTGGACAATCATGCTGATTTTGAAAGAGAAGAATTTGATAAAATCCGTGTGGAATTAGAGGAAGTCATTTTGTCTTTGCAGGAGGAAAGTAAGAAAGAGAGGCATAGGGTGCAAGAGATAGAAGCATTAACAGAGCTTCTTAATAAAGCTATAAACATTGAGGTAAAACTAAAACTGTTCATTAATTCTGTTTTTGGTCATGATTTTATATTTGTTCAAGGCTCAATATGCTGAAGTGTCATATTAGATTTTCAGCCCTTCAAATTTTCTTATGTTGCTACAACATTTTATGTCCTGTGAGAGCTTGTCACCCCTCAGCAAGCAATAATTTTTATGTATTCCCTTTTTCCCTGTCCTATATGGTTTCTGTTATAGGTGGTAAATGATGAATTTGAGGAAAGGGCAACAGGCCTCAGGAAGTCTTGTCAAGAAGAGAAAGAATGGCTCTCAGAGAATTGTCATTTCAGTTCAGAGGAGTACACTACACGAAAAGATAAAGTTAATCAAGCAATCACCGCACTGAATGAGGATCGTCAAAAGGCAGCAATTCAGAAGCTAAGGAATCAATTGAGAGAGCACCTACAGCAGAGATTAAGAGGCATCATTAAATTTGCAACCGTAAGTTTCCTAACAAAGAAAAAGATGTCTTCACCAGGGCTCTGGAACTGATTATAACAAAAGAAAGTTAGTTGCCTAATGAGAATGTTCAAATGAAAAGTTGAATTTAATTATTTGAAAATATGCCCGGGATAATATACTGTCAAGTTGAACAAGCCAAATACCTAGCTTATTCCCCTACGGCTCCAATAGAAGTTACGTGTTGTAATGGTTAACTTTAAGGCACTGAAGTTATAAGTTGTGGAGATGCCCTTTACTAGTAAAGTAGAATATTTATTTTTATCCTGATTTACTATTGCTAATACAGGAAAAGAAAAAAATAAAGGATCCTTTAGACTATCAGTGGGGAGCAAAATTGGAAACAATCTGTAGGGGGACAGCTCTGTGGCTGAAGGATCACCCTGAAGCCTCTGAGGACGAGTTGAGTCATCGCACTACCCAACTTGAACGAGATAATAATATTCTTGATGGAGAAATCCAGCAGCTTAAACAGAAAAGAGACTGTGAAAGGAAAGCTGCCTACAAAAATGCTGAACAAACAGTATTGCAAGGGGTGTACTTAAAGGTATTTAGTAATTAATTTAAAAATGACATTTATCATTTACATTTAATTTAATGTTGGTTTAAACTACACTTCCATAGGTTGCTGAGTTTGAAGCCGTATCAAGTGATGCTTTAAAGTTTGTTGAGATGTGTAAAGACTATTTGGAACGGCTCAAGAAAAATCCCCACATGAACGCTTCAGA
>NW_026267131.1:639628-643218 GCF_000697945.3 Frankliniella occidentalis | reverse complement strand
CTCTCACCCCCTCAGCCACAACCCCCCTCCCCCCAACCACTCTCCCTTCCTTCACCTCGTTCAGGATTGTCGCGTTTGCCGCCGGTGACGTGCTCCGCCTCTCTCGCAGATCTCTGCCCTGGTGCTGCGCAGCATGCGCGACACGGCGGAGGCCATGCTCGGGGAGCCGGTGACGAGGGCCGTCATCACCGTCCCCGCGTACTTCAACGAGCGGCAGCGGCAGGCCACCAAGCTAGCAGGTTCTGTATGGGGATGAGGTAGCGGCCCTCTCACACGAGGGCCGCTAGGATGAGGCTGTGGGTCGCGTCAAACAAAGTGCTTCCTTATCCAGTGTCTGCAACTATTCATTTAATTATCCATAATGTCCCCTGAGACCCTCCCCCGGTGCCGTGCTCACCCCTGCTGTCCTTCGTGTCCTGCCCCTGATGACAGGTAAGATAGCCGGCCTAGAGGTGGCGAGCATGATCAACGAGGCCACGGCGGCGGCTCTGGCGTACGGCCTGGACAAGAAGTCCAGCATGGAGATGAAGACCAAGACCATCTTCATCTTCGACCTGGGCGGCGGGACGTTCGACGTCAGCGTGGTGACGGTGAACGGCAGCGACTTCACCGTCGTGGCGTCGGGCGGAGACCCGCACCTGGGCGGGCAAGACTTTGATGTCCGGCTCATGGAGCACTTCACCAAGGTGAGCATTCATCTCCATATCAGTATTGGCATATTTTAACAACTGGCTTTAAAAAAGAAATTAACAACTACGACTAACTATTCAAGCGCTGAGATTTTAAAAAATAGTTTAAGGTTCCAATCACTGTTTTACCTGAGCCGAGCCCCTTGAAGATTCAGTATAAATTAACCCTCTGACTTAATATTTTGTCTCGATGATTTTACTACTCTGGGAACATTGTTTATCTTTTACCAGCCTTCCATTTGTTCAGTAGATGCTTGTGTGCATAATATAAAATTTGTGAATGTGGGGCAACAAATAAAAATTAGTATTGCAGTTCAAGCACCTCCTCACTTTTCCCGCTCTATTTTGCAGGAGCTGCGCCTCAAACACAATGCAAGGCTCAACGAACTTTCCATCCAAGAGCTTCGGAGGGCCTGTGAGTTGGCAAAGCGAAAGCTTTCTTCCATGCCTGAAGTTCCTCTGTCAGTCTACTTTGCCGAGCTGGATTTGGGGTTCCGGAGCACAATTTCCAGGGCCCTCTTTGAGGAGCTGTGCGCAGACCTCTTCAAGCTGGCCATGAAGATAGCCGAGGACATTCTCGTCGAGTCTAAGGTAAGAGCTTGTGCTACTCCCTGTCTGTGAGGCTGATGGTGCAACACGCCGCTGTGACGACGCCCGCGCTCGCGTGACCGCAGGTGGACCGCTGCGACATCGACGAGGTGGTGCTGGTGGGCGGCTCCACCCGCATCCCCAAGGTGCGCGCCATGCTCTCGGACATGTTCGGCGGCCGCGAGCTGCGCCAGTCCATCAACCCGGACGAGGCCGTGGCGTACGGCGCGGCCATGCACGCGGCCAACCTGGATCGCGACCCCTTCCTCAACAACCTCGTCCAGCTCAAGGACGTGACGCCGCTCTCGCTCGGCACCGACATGGTCGGCGGGCGCTTCTCCCCGATCATCCCCAGGAACACGCCCATACCCTGCAGGAGGACGGAGACCTTCTACACCGCGCGCCCCAACCAGCGCTGTGTCACTGTCAAGGTGGGTGTCTGCTGCACCTGTCGCAACTATACAAGATCGCACATGGGCGAGCTCATCCACTAACGCACTCCCTCGTTCACTCCTCAGGTGTACCAGGGCGAGCGCCCGCTGGTGCGAGACAACTACTACCTCAACAAGCAGTTCAAAATAGACGTGCCGCCCAGCGACCTGCAGGTGCGGGTGCTGGTGACGTTCGAGCTGGACGCCGAGGGCCTGCTCACCGTCTCCTGCGAGGAGACGAGCTCCGGCCACTCCCGGACGCTGACGCTCAGCCCGGACGAGGCGCGGGTGGCCGAGAGGGACGTCGAGGCCATGCTGCTCAACGCGGAGCGCTTCCGGGCCACCGACGCCGAGGAGAGGGCCAGGATCGAGCAGAACCTGTCGGTGATGTTCGCCGCCCGGCGCGACCGCCAGGAACGTAGTCGGCGCCGCTTCCTGCAGAACAAGAACGGCAAGCCTGCCTGGCTGCAAGGCTGCGACAAGACGAACTCTCGCTGGTGATGGTGAGTGCTTTGATCGCCACTCATTATCCACTGCTCTGTCCATTTTTTTCCTCCGCAGTTATTTCTCTCTTTTATTTACGTATGTAATTGTAGTCATTTGTGTATTGCTTTTTCTTTTCTGGACGTCTTGGTTTATTTATATTGTGATCTCATTAATCATTTAGTGGGAGATGTAGATGTTGACTTCAATGTATACCCCGTACAGTGCATATATTTTATTTTGTGGAAATATTCTCGAATATAATTCTCCCTCAAACGAAAGGAACCAACAATATGTCGAGTCATTGTCTACGGAAACCTGTCAATTCAGTTTTATTGCAATGCAATTCTTCCCGTTTTGTGCATCTAAAACTAATCATAACTCTCTGGCTGGGAGTGCATGCCATCAGCCCCGTCTATACCCCTTGCCCACGGGAGACGTAGTGGTGTGGTAGCCTCCCGAGAGATGGCGGCCGATCAATTGCTTCACCGCTCTTAGCGCGGTATGTACCCCGAACGCCGCACACATCAGTTGCACTCGGTTTCCCTCTAACCGGTACTCTGGTCTCCCTTCAAAACGAATAAATCTTTCGCCTTTTACTAAAGATTTCCGTGGAGGGGGACACTTGATGAGTCTATACTCTAATTTTTTGTGTGCCCTGCGCAAGCGGGGCCAATAATCTCTCTCAAACTTTTCACTTTAACTTTCTGATTCAGTTCCATGTGGTCCGATTTCCCTCACTGCTCATTCTAAACGAGCTTTATGAGAAGTCGTGAGGCACTTTTGAGCCAGATCAATTTTCTCTTGGGAGCAGAAATGGATGATGCTTGTCTTACACCTAGTAGACTTTTTGCCTTTGAGTTTACCCCCTTAAAAGTTCTGGAAGACTACTTGCAATTGAGAACGCACTGTTTCAAACAGCAATGTGTAGTTAAAATTGCATGCACAAGGACGCTAGTCCGTCTTAAAAATAAGTGATTACGGGTATGGTTTCTTATGTTGTGGGATTCAAGGGCCCTTCAAAGACACACATTTTAGATACCTTCCCAGAGCATAACTAGTGATTTCCTTTCAATCAAATATTTTTGTCAGATTTTAATGTCTCTCTAAACAAAATAACAATTGGATTATCAGCAGATTTTGCATTTGAGGTATTTTGAAAGAAAGAAATAGTTGGTATAATCACTTGTACACGTAACTCTAATGAAATGACAACAGGTCAGTGTAGATAACATTATACGTACCGCAATTAAAATTCTATTTAAAATAGTTAAGGTTTGTTCTGGTCTGATTTTTGGTACTTGTCCACTTGAACACCTTCGCCCACAGCTTTTTAGAATCAGGTTGAGGAGGAATTGTGTAGCTACACAGACTACCATTGAAGCCACCGGGCTTTCCT
>NW_026267131.1:630319-634688 GCF_000697945.3 Frankliniella occidentalis | reverse complement strand
GGGTTGCATACTCGCACGGGGCCATAAGGCGCCCATGGTGAGCGACAGTAGGCAAGCCCGCCCGCCCGCACGCACGCATGCATGCGGTACAGTATAAGCAAAATAAAGGAAGGGGTCTGTGGACCACCCTGTGTAATCAGACATAGTAAAAAGAAAAACAAAGAAAATAACCTATAAATTAGAAATGGGAGGGTAATGACTTACGCTGCGAACTGGGCAGTGGAATTTGGGGGAGATGCTCTGCACGATTGGCGACCACGCCGTGCCGTTTGCCGACACGAGCTCGCACACCCCGATGTCCCAGCTCCACGTGGTGAAGTACTCGCACGAGGCCTTCGCGGCGCTGGAGCACCGGTGGATAAACACTCGGAACTGGAAGCCGGAAGTTGCTTCATGGGTCCACCCAGTAAGCGAAAGAGCTGTCAAAGTTCGATGCCCATTTACGATGTTTCGTGGAGCCAATTTTCGCCCCCCGATCTCTGACGTTCTAACGGCATCGTTGCGATACCGTGGACGGAAGTAAGCATTGAATAGTAAACTGCACCCCGAAAAACCAATTTTGCACTCGAGCTCGACTGCAACAAGTACATGGCCTTCATAACAAGTACCACTTACTTATATCGAGTGGAAAATAGTTTCCATTATGGAATTTAATGCAAAAGGTTCTCGAGATTATGTTTACCTACTTAAAGAACTGACTTTTCAGGGTGTCTTTGCTTTTAGATTCTATTACTATTTTGTCTCCGACATTTAAGAGCGATCAAATGCGTCGTGTGACAATTTCTTTTACAGTGACGGGCTCCTAAAGCCAAAGACTAATTTTTTTACATGTCCGAAATATGGGGCACCGTCTGTAGTATTTCCGACTTCCGTTTTTTGTCTCTATTCCTCTATAGCAGGCGCGCGAACAGATAGATTATTGGTTTGCTCACCGAGCTGAAGACCTTTGTGGGCGAGGTCAGCTTGAACTTCACTGTCATGAACTCGTCGCCGTTCTCGCTCAGCACTGTGGTGCTGGCCACCGAGTGTAGGCCGTGCTTCTTGTCGGTGCAGACGCTCAATTCTTGGATGCTCGGCAACAGCCTCGTCTTCGTCGATGGCCCCTTGAGGAAAAGAGTTGGTCAGCGACGTGTTGAGGACGGTGGGGTACAAATAACTGGACCCCACTCTGGAGCTCACAGGGCACCCCATGATATGTGTACCCCAGGGTAAGTATTATGGGGGCCCAATAAGTTCCAGTGGCTGTCCTGAGCCTAGGCCATGATATTTGTACCCCTCTAGGGTACATAGTTTGTGGACCGTGGGCTCGAGTGCCTTTTGCTTAAACCTGGCCACGCACTCGCACTTGTTGATCAGGCTGCTCACTCGGACCTGGCGAGTGACTGGGACGCTTACTTTGACCACCTTCCTCGGACCGGCCGCACTGGAGAAGCTGCTGACTAGGACGGCGTGGACGAACATGTGGGCGAGTAGGACTGAAACAAACCGTAAACCTTTTTGCTCTAGCACAAACTGGTAGCAGGTACTCGACCCCCTGTAGGTCGTGAGCCGTGCGGGTCGTCCGCCTCACCCTGGCTGTCCATCGTCCTCCTCTGACGACCGCTGTCCCCGCGGTGCCCATACGACTGCCTTCCTGTTCTCTGTTCTGTATCGCTCTGCCTGCCTTGCTGGATCTCTGCTCACGCGACGTGCTTGCCGTGCTTGCCGATCCTTAGTGCGCGCTCCGGTGTGCACACTCGGAAATAAAAAAGCGGATCCCTGTTTGAGATTGTGTGTTGTTGCGCGTGTTGCGCCCGCTGTCTCACCGGAGAGTGTGCTGGTATAGGGTCCCTCTCGGCCTTTTTAGTCTGAATTTCGCTCTCCTAGTTGTCAACACTGCCGCAGAGCGCTCGCGATATACATTTTTTCCACAATCCACCTGAAGGTTGTCCATCACTATGAACGTCCCCCGAGTGCGCCAACTCGCTATCTTGTCGGCGTCGACATGGTCTCCTTGCGCGAAGAGCGCTGCTGGGGGCTGCTGGCGAGGGGTGCATAACTTCGAAAATCCCAGTACGCTTAATAGAGCAATCCCTTTGCAATCCGTCTCCAATCCCTCCAATCCCTTCCAATCTTTCAAATCCCCCAAATCTTTCAAATCCGTAAAATCCCAAAAATTGCTAAAATCCATCAAAATGTCCTTAAATTTTCTAAAATCCTTCCTGCGACCTCCCCAAATCTCACTATGATTCTCTCAAATCCCCAACAATCTTCCCAAAACCAACGAATCATGCCGACCATACCAAACCCAATCAATTTAATCCTGCCAAAATAGGGCTCCAATCCGTTCAAATTCTACTCAAATCCTCGCCAATCCTCTCCAATCTTACCCCAATCCGCGCCAATCTGCTCCAATCTTATACCAATCCTCGCTAATCTCCCCCAATCCCAACAAATCTTTGCCAATCTTTACAATCCTTCAGAATCTATAGATTAAAAAAAAAATCTTTTGAATCCCACCGAATCTGTAGGGATTCCAATCCCTGTGCACGGTTTTTCGGAGTTATGCACCCTCGGCTGCTGGGCAGGCCGCCCACCTCACACAGCTGCTCGGCGGGTGGCTTGCCCAGCGCGCAGCGGGCGCCACAACGGGCGTGGGAAACGTCGAAAGGCGTCGTTTCCTCGCACTAAACTCGAACACTGATAACCGACGTGGCCACGTACCTGCCCATCCAAGTCCCCCGTCACTGCCGCCGAGCTGAGTAGGTGACTCGTCGCCGTCTGACGGCGTCCTGGAGGTGGTGGCGGTGGCCCGCGCCCTACGACACGCCGCAGGGACCCGCGGTGCTCCGCGCCTGGATAAGAGAGACGCCACAGCGCAGCTAGCGAGTGCGAACCGAACAGACAGGGAGACTCGCTATATTCTGAGCGAGAAAGAATCGAGTGGCGAAGGCGAGGGACTCCGCGACGTACCCGGGGTATCAGGGTACCCGGTAACTACCTGGGGCTGTTTGATAACAGCCTGTGGTGTAGCCCGTTTCGCGTGCCAAAATCAAGAAATCACTGTAAGCAGACAGACTGTAAAGCGCAAACATTGTTGTTCGGAGTGTGCCCGACGCGGTCTCGACGCTGCCGACGCTCTGCTGGGGAAGGGGTGGGGGGTTGGGGACTGCGGACTGCGCGTGCACTGCGTCTCCGAACGCCGTGTTCGTGTTCGCTGCCTCCGAAGTTTGACGGAGACAACGAGGACGGCGATGACGTCGAGCAGAACGACGCGGGGCGGCGACTGGCTGTGGAGGGTGCGAGCGAAAAACCTCGACAAATGGACGGGCGCTGCGCTGCGACTTGTTTTCCACAGAAACCTGGACATCCGAGGGGGCCGCCACTCCTGAAATCATGTGTACGCCCTCCCTGAAATCCTCCCGAAATCATTTGAAATATACCTGCAATCATTAAATCATGCGTAATCTGCCAGCAAATTTTAGTGTGAAATCCTTAGAAGGTCATTTAAAAATCGCCGGAATCAAGTAAAATCCACCGAAATCTTGTGAAATCCGCCGAAATCCGTTAAAATCCGCTGAAATCATCTGTAATCGTTCAAATCAGACATAATCTGCCGGCAGGTTTTAGCGTGAAATCTTCTAAAATAATATGCAAAATCCGTGAAAGCATGTGAAATCACGCTATCTTTGCAATCATGTGTACATCCAAAGAGAGAGTGGTGGCCCCCTCGTGGACATCCGTCACCTGCCCGCGCCTTTGCCGTCACCGTGATGGTCCTGCCCTGGGGAATGCGATATGTATGTACCCTCTACCGGCTCGCGGTACTGGGTGGCGACCGACCTGGGGTGCTCGTCGTCCTGGCGGGCGGTGCTGGTGACCGTGCACTGCGCGCTTGACTTGTGCCGCGGTCCTGGGAGGGGGGGGGGGAGGGGTTGGCGGCGCGGAGGAGGTCGCGTGCTGCGAGGGTCGTTAGCGGTGCCGTGTGTGTATACGGACGCGAAATGTGAATGTGAATGCGTGATGAGCGGCCTGACCGGCCCCACGCCATGAAACTTGCACACGGCGGCGTTGCGTGCGCGAGCGATGACCGTGCGTGCGCGCGCGCGCGTGTGTGTGCGTATGTGTGCGCGCGCGCCCGTGGGCGTTGGGCGCCCCGCACTCGCCCCTGCACTCTTCCGGAGTGCGCGGTGCAGCGAGGCTCGCTCGCCCGGGCCACACTACTTGGTGTTACTCCGACAGAGGTGTCGCCTGCTGCGCCCCGGTACACACACACACCATACGTGCCACACGCACTGAAAGGTGTTGGCGGCTTTTCCTCGTAAATTGCCCGCTCCGCCGGTCACCGTGTCCTGCGATAGCATCGTGTAGGTGCGGGGGCGGGGGCGGG
>NW_026267131.1:629137-630269 GCF_000697945.3 Frankliniella occidentalis | reverse complement strand
GTGTTTCCTTTTCAAAGTAATTCCTCACCTAGGATCAACTTATTGCTAAGAAGAGCTGCGTGCTAGGTTTGAAAGATGAGAAGTTACAAAGAACTTTTCAAACCCAAGCTATTTTAAATATTTCTTTGAGTACATCTAATAATGTTCTTAACAATGTTGGTTAATTTTGGGATGAAGAATAACTTGATGATACCCCTTGAGTGGTAATAAATAATTATTTTCAAAATTCCGCAAGTCTGCTGTTTAAACCATTTAAAGGCCTGTCCCGGCCTGTCCACGATGAGTTGGAATAAGGAAGTAGGAGTAAGAGTAATTTCAAAAACATGTAAAAACAGCCGCAAGAGCAGCAGCTTTGGCTTTTCATTTTTTACGATTGAGTATATAGAAAACTGTTTCCTTAGATGATTAGTGTGCAAAAGTATCAAAATTAGGTCTTATCCTTGCCCCAATTTGGCAAAAATATTGAGATTGGATTTGGTCGTGCCCAATGTCTGGTAGTACAATTCCAAGCCTTACTCCATTCTAATACTGTCACTAGATCTCTATGGTCCGGTGTAGTGATACTATAGGGAATTTGAGGCTATGTTCCCCATGGCTCGCGGGGCACTCGTCGTCGTCGTACGGGTGCTGCCCTCTATTGGGATCACCGCGTCAACCGCTCACCTCGGCGTCGACGCTGCCCAGCGGCTGCGTCCGCGGCCCCGCGTCGCGCATGCGTGGTAGATGAAGGTGGCCTCAGCGACCATGGTGCGCAAGTGAGAGCGACGTCTATCGCATGCGGACGCGTCCCTCGCGCCCTCCCCGACGTAGTGAAGGAAACGCCCATCAGATGGCACATGCCCAACGCGTCCAGCAGCCCGACCGAATTTCATTTAATTTTGAGGAATTAGTTTTGCGTTCTACTGTAAATGGACCGATTTTCCTGCGCACCGATCACAGATACGACGGGCGAGACCGTCTGCGTCCGTGGGCGCGGGTCTGCACGTCGACGGCGAGGTCGCAAAGTCCGGCGCGCAGCAGGTCCCCGGCACTCCAACTCAGTTGGTCGGCGGCACGACGCACCAGTAAAGCATACTTACCTGGCGCAGGAGTTAACCGTGATCACGAAGGCGGTTCTCCCAGGTCGAGGCCC
>NW_026267131.1:619764-623403 GCF_000697945.3 Frankliniella occidentalis | reverse complement strand
CGGGCGCCATCAGTGAGCCCCAGGAGGGCCGCTTGCGCCGCCGCCGCCCCCCCATCTGCGCGGCCCCCGCCCGCGAGTTGCGAGGGTTCACCCACGGGGTGCCGGCCACCCCCAGCCGTGGGGTAATTGCCCGCCAGAAGCCCCGACAGTCGAGGCTGGTCGGCGCGTTATAATATTCGCCCTCCCGACGGCGTCCTCGTCGATGTCCTGGCGGCGGCGGCGGCAGGCCGCGGTCCACTCCGGCCGCCGCGGTGCCCGGGGGAGGACGACGACGACGACGACCACCACCAGGGTCCTCGGCGCGCCGCCATGAAGCTGAGCGGCTACCTGGAGCGGCGCCTGGAGGAGGTGTGCCCGCCCAAGGGCGCCAGGCTGTCCAGGAGGGCGTTCAACGTCCTGCAGGGCACGCGGGTAGGTGGTGGTGGTGACCTCGGCGGCCCTTGTGCGCGGACCACTGGCCGCTGCGTCGTGCAACTCTGTGTCCGCTGGCCCAGGTGTCGGTGGTGGTGTCCGGGGCCGTGGCGCTGCTCGCCATCGTGGACTGCTTCACCAAGGAGTCGTACCTGGCCGCCAGCCTGGGCATCCGCTTCCTCACCGGGATCCTGTCGTGCATCGTGGCCCAGGGCGTGTACGTGTACCGGCGCGAGGGCATGCGGCGCGTGCTGGGCGACATGGCGGCCGTGGCGCAGCGCCTCGAGGCCAACGCGGACGACGACGCGCAGGTGCGGGAACGGCCACGGCCGCGGCGCCGGGCTCTCAAAGCCCGCCAACTTTAAAAAGACTCGAAGCCCTATTTTTACCCAAATAACATTGTACCAGCAAAGACAACGAAAATGAGTTCGAGTATAACCTGTTGGTGGTGTCTGCAGGCGTCGATGGCGCGCGCGGCCCGGCGGTGCGCGCGTCTGCAGCGGCTGTACGGCGCCTACTCGGTCATGGTGGTCGCGTCGGTGCTGTTCCCCACGCTGTCCTCGGGCAGCCTCAGCATGCCCGTCTGGCCCCGGCCAGAGCACACGCCCGAGCCCCGCGTGGCCGCGGCCGCTGCGCTCGCCTCGCAGGTCAGCAGGAGCGGGATTTGCACGGGCAGAGCGTTACTGTTCAAGAACACAAAGGGAAGCTTCCGAGGCACGTAGTCTCCCCGAGCGCTTGGCGCTGCATTCGCCCCTCGTGTCTGTGATGTTGTCGGTTGTTAGTTCGCCCGCTGCTTGCGGCGTTGGTTGTAGAGGCGTGTGTCGATTTCGATCTGGTGCGTCGCTCTGTACGTTTTGTGTTTCCGTTTCCCCGTATGCCTGTTGTTTAGCACTTGTTTAGCGACTGAATCGTGTTCGGGTCGTGTGCTCGCCCAGTCTCAACGCGGATAGAGAAAGGTAACGGTGCGACGGGTGCGGCTGCGCAGGTGATCACCGGGACGTGCTGCCCCATCGCCTTCTACACGCTGGTGGGGCTGATGGTGGTGACGCAGCAGGCGTGCGGCGCGCTGTACCGGGCGGCCGGCGCCGAGGTCCAGGCGGTGCGCGCGCCCGAAGCCCTGCTGGACTGCGCGCGCCTGCACGGCCGCCTGTCGGCCGCCGCCGCCCTGCTCGACCGCCTCACCTCGGACGTGATGGTGCTGCTGCTCTCGGCTGTCCTGCTGCTGCCCATCCAGGGCATGTACGACATCGTCCAGGGCCACATCGACGCCTACCTCCTGTCCTCCTTCCCCATCATCCTGGTCGTCTTTGTGCCCATATGCATCAGCGGACAGGTGAGTCGCATGTCCAACGTCGTCCTTTTGTCTCGTCACTCCGAAAACGATATCGCGAAAAATAATGTATCATTAGTGTTAGGTTCTATCATTAGTGTTAGGTTCTACAACTTGTCCAGGTTTAGGAACAAATTTTTTATCCGATCTGGATGTGGACACACGTTGCCGTTTCAGGAGTAAATTGTCACTTCACAATTTAGTGTACTCAGAACCAACGACTCGAATAACGTTGTAACGTTTGGCCTGTTGTAAGAAACTAGGCCAATAATAACACAAACGAATCGAGTCTAACGCGAGCTCATGAGTGTCGTTTCTAACGTTCCCGCGCAATCGGACGCACACAACGTACGTACAATCACGTTCACCATTTAAAGATGATTTATACTTACATAATACATTTTGTTACATTTTGTACTTACATAATACGTTTTTGTTACTTTCATATGGTACATTTTACACTTGTATAATACATTTTAAAATTGCAAAATATATTTTTCCACTCACGTGACACATTTCCAGGGGCTGTCGGACGCGAGCGAGCTGGTGGGGCTGCGCGCGTACCAGGGCCGCTGGCCGGCCGAGGCGCCCGAGCACCGGCGCGTGCGCGCGTTCGTGATGCTGCGCGCCTCGCGCCCGGCCTGCATCACGTGCCGCGGGCTCGGCGCGCTGGGGCTGCCCGTCTGCGAGTCCGTGCTCAAGTCGTGGTTCTCGTACCTGCAGATGCTGCTCAACCTCAGCAACAAGACGGCCCACGCCACCGACTAGTACTGCTGCAGCGGCATAGGTTCAAAAAACAAAAAAGTTTGAGCTTTGGTCAAAAATTACTGGTTTGAAGTTTTTGTTTATCGTCTGGGCTGGTGTTCACCGAACTATGTCGGAGTTCATCGAAGTTGTTTTTACCAAGGTTCAAACATGAGTAAAACCGAAGTTTTCCTGAGTGACGACACATTGACAATAAATGACCCGCGCTGTGAATCACTTTCCATGCAGTCGTGTTTGAAGCGTTGTGTCGCGTGGCTGTTTCGCACTTTCTTAGGTCGAGCCGGAAAACTGATTGGCGCCGACGCAAAGCACGCGTAATTAAAAGTTACTTTGGCGGGTTGTTTCAGCACCGAGGCTGTGCTTCGGCGATACACCTTGTCTGCAGTGACTCTAGGGCAGGGCGACGTGTCGCTATCCCCCGCCCGGTTGGGGTTAGAGTCGTGCGTTTCTGTACTCTCTGCTGGCACATAAATGTAGTATTTTGCACAGTCAACGGGACGGCTTGCTTGGAAATATTACTTATTTTACTTTTTGGAAATCAAGATCACTGGTAAAGTAAAGCTAGGGTTTAAAGAGTTCAATGCCTTTCGAGAGGCATTTAAAATTAGGACACCTTCAAAGGCATTAAATCTTGCGTAAAGGAGCTAAATTTTAATGCCTTATGACACTTGTGTACCTTGGCAAAGGCATAAAAATTTAACATCGCTAGATAAGCATCAATATTGCCCCTGACCATTGCGCCTCACGGTCCGAGCGAGTAGGCAACCCTCTTGCTCGCGTGCATGCGGTACAGTCTCACCACAGTCGTCGGTCTCGGCGAATCGGGTCTGTTTTTGTGGATGTTTATAGGGCCATCCCCGTAGGACAACACCACCTTCCCTCCCCCCCTTCCCCTTCAACCTCCCCCCTCAACCTCCCCCCTTTCCGGTGTCCCTGCTGCTGGTGCGACCACCGGCATCGCCAAGCAATGATTAAATTACAGGACGTCAGGAATTTACGAATTACATGTACAGGTGTAATTGGATTTTGGGGTTCCCCCGGGGAGAGGGAGGACAAGGGGGAGGGTCCCAAATTGAATTGACCGCGTGGTGTACCAATGCGTCACGCAGACCAGGCGGAAGGGGGGGAGGGGG
>NW_026267131.1:618883-619714 GCF_000697945.3 Frankliniella occidentalis | reverse complement strand
CTTCGATTGGGCTGAAGCCTGCGAGTATCCCAAATGTGGATACCTCGGGCGTATAATTTTTGATAGTCGGGATTGCGTTCGCGCTCTCCCGGAATAAACCCACGTCTCCCGCAACCGCCCGCTACACACCCTTTACCGGGAGCTTGGCGCTCTTGCTGTCGGCTGTTGGACATGCATTTCTGATATCTGCGGTGACGTAACCCTCGTTACTGTGTCGAGTTAAAAATGAAAATGCAGTTGCTAGAGCTTGACTTGTCCAATGTTGTACTCAATATTTAGAACATTTCAGTTGAATTAAATAATTAATACTGGGAGAATGTTCATTTTATTGTGATGTAAGCTAGATCCGAAATATATCCCTTGTGCATTTATGCAACGCAGAGTTCATCAATCGCGAACGGTCGCGAGTGTAACTTAATTCCGAAGGTATTCGCCTGGTTGTTCAGGAGGTGCTCGGTTCAGTGGTCCTGCCGCTTCTTGACGCGGTTGAACTTGGCCGCGAATTGCGCGCAAAGGTACAGCGCCCGCAGGTCGTTGAAGAGTTGAAACTCGACGCGCCAGTTGAACTTGTCCAGGTTTAGGCCCTGGGTCATCTTCTCGACTGAGTCGATGTCCAGCGAAGTGTTGGTGGCCGAGTAGGAGCCCTAGATGGGTGTTTAACATCGATAATGTTATTTAATAATACAGGGTGGTCCACAGACCCCTTCCTTTATTTTGCTTATACTGTACCGGATGCAGGCGTGCGGACGGGTTGCATACTCGCACGGGGCCATAAGGCGCCCATGGTGAGCGACAGTAGGCAAGCCCGCCCGCCCGCACGCACGCATGCAT
>NW_026267131.1:612785-613588 GCF_000697945.3 Frankliniella occidentalis | reverse complement strand
AGGGGAACAAATGACAATCGCGGAGCCGCTGGGGGCCGCACACGAACTATGTACTACGTGCCTTTTTAGGGGTGAATATTTTCCGATACTCTTTCACATGAACCCGCTCGAGTGAAGAGTTTGTGAACGAGTATTTGGGGTAATATCGTCTATGTTTGACGAGTCTTGGCGAGTTGGGGGCGAGTATTTCTGCTAGTGTACCGGGTGTTTCAGAGCGCACGCTGCGGTGTCGCGAGATTGCATACCCTTGTCCTGGGCTGCAGGGGGCAGGGGCCGATGGCGCCTTACGGGCGGATAGAGAAGGCGAACCCGCATTGTTAAAACCTTACCATTTCCTTTTAGTACCTTGCCCCGTAAGCTACGGTGCTGGAGGGGTTCACCGTAGCTTACGCTGAAATTCACCGCATAAGCTTTTAACAGTGTGCGGGACACCCGCCTCGCCCCAAAATGGGTTCTGGATTCGAGTTTTGAGTAAGCCACTCTTCACAGACATTCTTATTCCTTTGATTGTTTCCGCGGACTAGATGTTTGCCGTCGCGTCGAATCCACACGACCCATACAACCTCGCCTTCACCTCTGTGCGGCTAGATGCAACTTTTGAATCTTATGTATGATCCCCGTCCTTTTCCCCCTGTTGTGTTCTTTCTGGTGGTCCGTGGGAGAGGACCGCGTCAGTGAGTTGCCGCCACCCTCGGGGCGCCGCGGCTGCTCGGTGAGGTGCAAGGGAAAGGAGGCACTTGCTTTGCGCTCGCCGCCCGCGCACTTGTGCACACGTCTCCTCCTCCTCCTCCTCCTCCTCCTCC
>NW_026267131.1:606440-607498 GCF_000697945.3 Frankliniella occidentalis | reverse complement strand
AACTCTTTCACGGTGTGGAAATCTGAGAAGTCATGCGCGTCGCTCGTGGAGGAGCGACGCGCATTGCTTCCAATTTCGGTTCTCCTCAGATAATCACAAATGTGAGACAAGCAGGTTACAGACATAATATGAACAGCGTTATCTTGGTGGAAGGACAGGCCGTCGTTTCGAAAACCTATTTGCAGAGAGAGAGTTGTCCGGTGAGCTAGATAGAAAGATAGATAGGAGCGAAGGGGATAACGGGTTAGGCATGGCGCGGCTGCCCGAGCTAAATTTATCGCACGCGAGCGCGGAGGTGTGTCCCGCAGCGCATCAGGCAGGGGACGCCGCCCCTCCCCTTCGAAGAGTCTCTCACTCTCTCCCTCTCTCTCTCCCTCTCCCCCCCTCTCCTATTTTTCGGGGCCCCGATCAGCTGGTGCGTGGCCAGGATGCGCCCATCTCTGTGTCTGTGTGAGCAGAAGGGAAAAGAGAGGGGGGGGGGTGCGCATCAAAATTATGAACTGTAGAAAAGAGCGATTTCTTTGTTTTTGTTTTACAGAGTAATACAATAGAACACTCTTTGTGCAATGCGTTAACGGCCTCCTTGATATTTCTTACAAGAGTGAGCGAAAGGGGGCCTCCTCGGCGGCCCGTCGTCGCGCCTTGCTCAGAAATAGCCGACCCCAGCGCGCGTTTCCCATAATCTCCATAAATTTCCATAATTGTCTGAAACTAGCCGGCGGGTACCCACGACTCGACTCGCCTCGTCTGGCCTGGTCGGTCGCTCTCCTCCGGAGGATTTAACGCGGGCTGCTGTGTGTTGTCCGGCTAGCCCTGGCCCTCCCGCCGCCCTGCCCTCTCGGACCAGAGAGAGAGAGGGGGGGGGGGGGAATTAAGTGAGAGGAGTGGAGGGAGGGAGGGGAAGGGGTAGTTGAGCAAAGAAGAGAAGGGAGGAGGGGAGAGCCAGACCGTGACGCAGCATCTGCACCGGGCCTTTATCCGGGGCGAGAGGGCGCCCCTTTAAGTAACACTGTAAACACGGCGCCGCCCCCTGCTGCTCCTCGGGGACTGCACCCCCC
>NW_026267131.1:604372-606390 GCF_000697945.3 Frankliniella occidentalis | reverse complement strand
CTCCTCCTCCTCCTCCTCCTTCTCGTCCTCTTCGTCCTCCTCCTCCTCCCCCTCGTCCTCCTCCTGCTTATCGTCCTTGACGTCGTCGCTCTCGCCTCTGTCACCACGAGAGTACGTTCCCGTGAAGACGAGGCAGCGCGTGGAAGAGGCGACCTTAAAAAGACAAAGAAACCTCACTAGACCTGGTCACCCACACCAGTCGTTTAGTGACCTAAAAACAAGAGCGTACAACTTATAGAAGGGAGGTTTTGGAGGATGCGACGGAAGTTGAGAATACTCTAAAGAAAATAAATGGTGTGCTAGTAAAGTTGGTCAATTATCCAGTTGGAGCGGGTGGACTGATGTTGGTAACTTGGTAGGCAGCTTTCCATGTTTTCCTGACCATAGCGAATGAAAGCAACGTACTGAGCAAAAATGTTATTTTGTGTGTAAGTTTCTTTCGGTGGGCTCTAAGATGGCTCCCGGGGGGCTGAACCTCGGCGCGGACAGGCGCAGGACTGAGCCCTGTGCAAATGATGCAAATGAAGCAGCAGTTTAGGGCTTGGCGACAACTGACAGTTTGAAGGGTGGCAAAAATTAGGCCGGCGGTCGACGTAAGAGCGTCGCCGGGCCCACGGCCCTTAAGGTTGTCAGTTTTTGATGATGTTTACGAAAGGACGCCACCCCTCCCTGCCCCCTTCGTTCATTTATTCCTTTCGCCCCTCGAGGGGAAAGGGAGAGACAGAAAGAGAGAGGAGGGGGAGAGAGAAAGAGAGACAGCACCCACACACCCCGGTCAGATTCCTCAGTCATTTCGTTAGTTATGGCGGGTGTTTCTAAGGGGTTGTCCCCCTCCCCCCTCCCTGCGGGCGCTGTCAGGCCCAGGGGCGGGGCGGAGAACGAAGAGCCTGGCGCACAGATAGCGCCACCGCCGCCGCACCTGCTCCGCCTTATTCAACTCATTGCCTCTGGAAAATGCCGGAAAATGCGTAAAAAATGGAGGGAGCAAGAGAGCGGGCGGGGCGGCGGCAGCAGGGTGGATGGGAAATAAAGGAGGGTGTGAGAGAGACGGAGTGGATCCCCGGGGGCGCCCTGCCTTGCCCCCCCTCCCCCCCTGTACCGCCTTTGGGCCCGCCCGCCGGCCTGTCCCGGCTCGCCCCGGCTGCAGGGCAGTTTGGGCTGGCGGGGCTTCTCTGTCAAGCGAAAGCGACCCCCACCTGCCCGAGTTATTATATATTGTTGAGGACTTAGCGTCTTCCTCCACCCCCCTACCCCCTCTGGGCCCGCCCGGCGCCCGGCGGGGTCGAGGACTTCTCGTCGCGCGGAGGTGGACGTGACCGTGTTGTCCTCCTGGCTTTTGAGATTGTGGTGGAAAAGGGGGGGGGGCTTGATCGTCGTGGCGTGGTTGGTGGCTCCGTTGCGAGCGAGGCACTGCTAACATATTCGTCGCACGAGCAGTTACGCACTCGCGCCATACTATCTTGCACTGTCAAAAATATTACCATTTTAATGGTGAATTTTTGAACCTACATAATACGAAAAAGTTTTACTTCGTATTACAAATAGATGTGTTTTTTCGGTGATTGTGACTACGAAGAAAAAATACCTTGCTTGTGGTGACAAAAAAGTTGTTTTTGAAAATCGTTTTTCATCTTTATTGGAACCGATTAGAACTGACAAGGGAACCCCGCCAAGTGTAAATTCCCGATTTTCATTCTACTTTGGGAAATTGTTGGTCTAAATGTGTCATCGAAGGACACATCAAAGATTTTTGCTTAAATTCATATTTAGGGGTCATTTTGGGTATTTGTTCAAAAAGCTGCTATTTCAATTATTTTTTATAACTTTCAAGAATGCTTCCTAAGGGGTAACTCGTCAAATTGCGGCCCTCTGGGCGAAAATTTTGTCCGTTTTGCTCTATCTGAAGCCGTTTAGGCGCTACAGCCACGTTTAGGAGGGAAAATGTACCAGAATCACTGGGGCTTAAGAGCAGCGGTTGTAAAAAGCAGTCCCACAAAAAATGTTATAAAACAAAAGTT
>NW_026267131.1:597188-600152 GCF_000697945.3 Frankliniella occidentalis | reverse complement strand
CCCTCCCCCTCTCCTCCCCGACCGACCCCCTTCCGCGGGGAAGGCTGCTGGGCGACGTCCTGCAACTGCCTCCTCCCCCTCCCTCTCCACCCCACCACCCCGCTGCCCACACAGCCTCTACTGTTCTAACAATCAAAGCCGGGGGTCGGCTCGGCTGGACCGTCCTGGCTGGCCTGCCCCTGGTCATACAGAGTGGGGGGCAGATTGCCTCGTCGGCAGACACACGACACTCTCTCTCCGAGGCCGTAGGAGGAGGCGGTTCGCATGGCACGCCCTGCGGCGGTCTTGTGTCGTGTGTCCTTCCAAGAGTGTCCTTCCTCGTCCATTCCTTGCTTTTGGCCTCGCCGGCGTCCTGGGCTGCCGCTGCTGCAGGTCCCCGCCGAGGGCCCTCGTGCTTGCGGCGGGGGTTGTTGTGGTTGTGGTCGCTGGAGCGCGCGGAGCGGGGGCCCTCTCCGCACAAAGGGAAGGGCGCGCGCCGCGAGTGCGAGAGAGAGACAGAGAGAGACAGACGGAAGGCTGTCCACGGGCGCCACAAACGACTGCTTGTCCCTGTCCATCGGCTGGCCGGTGGCCGTGGCCGGTGGCCGTGGCCGGTGTGGTGGTGCGGTGCCTCCTTGAGCGCTCCTTGAGCGGCCGGCCCGGCCCCGCTTGTGTGGCGGTCACAGTGGACTGCTTGCAAGCATGACATCGACAAAGTTTGGCGAAGTGGGAAGGGCTAAGGAGGGCGGGGAGGGTCTCGTCGCCGCACGCGCCCTTCCCTACCACCGCCGTCCCCCGGCCGGAGGGAGGGCCGCCTTGTACAAGTATTTCAGGAGAAACGAGGGACTTTTACCCGCGTTTTGCCTTGGAATTGGCGCAACATTATCGATGTTCGAGAGACCGTATTAAACTTAACCCGAACAAACTGTTTTTATATATTGGTAACATATTTGTAATTTGAATGCTATTTGTATCTGTGTGCAGTTCAGGGAGGCAAGGTGGGCGTACATAATTGTACCTTCCCATTTCGAGTGTACGGCACATGTTCGGGGGCGGGCCCAGCCCAGCAGCCCAAGGCGTGCGCAGGCGAGTCGACCCGACCCGACCCGACCACGAAACAATGTATCCATAGAGCTGATCCGGATCCGGTCTCGGGGAGTCTCAACGGCCTCCGTCGAGCTCCCCTCCCGGCGCCCCCCTCTCGTCGTACGGCCTCCCCCGCCCCCCTCTCCTCCTGATTGTGTTCATTTCAAGTAGTGATTGTGCCCCCCGCCCTCATTGTCAGCAAGCTGCCTGGGATGCCTGGGATATTATGTTATCCTTCTAGCTTAAAGAAAAAAATCAGGGGGGAAAATTTCCGGTTAAACGAGCATAACGAGTAAATATGATAGGGTTCGGACCATTATAATTACACTGAAAACGACGGTAAATTGCATAGTCTTAGAGAACCTTCGTTCAGAACCATATCACATGTGGGCTCGTTTGATGCGGGGAATTTCACAAGTAATTCGACGCTGCTCTCTAAAATTTAATCTGAAAGCTCACAAAGAAAATTTTCGTGGCTCACTGTGCGTCCTCATCTAGTGATTGACATGCGTCATTATTAGTTAGTTTTCAGCGATCGCAGATTGCCTGGGCGGGTGTACACCAGATTGCCGGAGTTGTGGCCCCTCGCCGTGTCCTGTGTCCCCGTCCTCCGTATGGAGGAGCACAGGGTCCTCGCTGCTCTAGAGCGACAGAGACGGAGCAGTTCTCCCAAAAAGCCCCCCCCCCCCACCTCTCTCTCATGGAAGCCCTCCACCCCTCTCTCTATCTCTCTCTAACCCGTTCAAGTGAGCAGCGCCGCGCCATTTTCGCCGCAGCGCAGCGTCGTGCACCACACCTTTGCCTCGGATGGCGTGCAGTCACGCGAGAGCTATCGATACTATCGAATCGAATATATCGCGATTGGAATCTGAGACATGTGAGTCTGCTGCTGCGCGATGCGACGCGACGCCTCTCAAGAAACGCCGTCGCCGGCTGGAGGTAAAAGAAAAATACGAAAGGAGCACGAAAGAGAGATGATATCAAACTGTGCTGTCTCATCTTGAAAACACAAAGTAAACGTCTAATACTATTTATGATTGCTTTTATGTCCATTGATGATAGTTCCAAATCTACTTCAGACCGACGTCAAATTCGAAAATTTACCGATTGGTGGACCTAAAGCTAATCCATCACGACTCAATTTCGCAACTCTAGTTGTCTACATAATTTTTGGAGCTTTCCTTAAATCTCTATGTATTTATTGAGGTGGGATTTAGGGGGGGGGGGCTGCTACCGCAGGCGCAATAGTGTTGTTCCGCTTCGGGAAACGCAGAGAGGCGGGAAAGCGGTGGAGGGGGGCTGGAGAGACTTTATGGGTCTATCATGTGTGCCCTCTGGCTGCAAGCCCACCCGTCTGCAGAACGGTTTAGGAGGAGGGGAAGGGGTGGCCATCGGAATAGAACTGACACAGGTGGTGGCGGGGCCAAAAAACAAAACAAAAAAATACATTCGTAAAAAAAGTATTAGGAGGAAAAATATGATTCTCATGGTCTTCCCGAGTCATCTCTTGTGTGCTCGAAAAGCAGACAAGAGCACCCAAATTGTGAGTGTAAAATTCTTTGGCATCTGCTTTACAATAAGACTGTCAAATAATGCTTTTGATTTTCATGCGACAATCTCGCAGGATCAGGGTGTTTTTTGTCGGTCGTTTGTCTCAAGTTACTGAGTATAGGAGTGTAGGAGCAGCTGCTGCCTTCGCGCCGAGAGGTTTGTTAGTCACATCTTCCGTCTACAGGGTCGCTCGTTGTTTCCCCCAACCCAACCTAAGTTACCGCGCGCGCTTACCGCTACTTGAGGATGTCATTCGAAAATAGAGTAAGTGTGGGAGAGAGAAAGAGAATGGGCGACAGAATTGACGGGGATGGGGTCGAGCTGCGGGGAAAGTAGAAGGACGGGGGG
>NW_026267131.1:585047-597138 GCF_000697945.3 Frankliniella occidentalis | reverse complement strand
GGGGGGGCAGCAATTAACACACAGGCCCATTAAGTCGTCTGCAGGGGTGTGTGCTTAAGCCGGCATACCACCGCCAGGCCCAGGCCGGCATGCGGGCGGCGTAGGCAGACCAATGGCGGCGGCGGCTAGCCAAGGGAGGGCTAAGCCCTAGGGCCAGCCTTTGTGACGGGGATGGTTACCCCCGGCCCACCCCTCTCTCTTACAGCCTCGGAACTAATCACATTGAGTGTTGGCGCAGCGACAACATGCGTTTAAATCGCGTGCCAAATCGCCAAACGAGGGAGAGGAAGACCGCATAGGACCTTGTTTAACGCATGCATGGCGCTCTGTGAGCACACAGTCTCCATACTCGGGCGAGGTGTTAGCACACTCCCAAGAAGTGCGCGCGGGGAAAGACCTGCAAGGACATATTTGCTATGCTTTTACGTGCACCATTTCTTGCGCGTATGCTACATGTGCATTTGCACTGTTGTGTTGTGTCGTGTAGACAAGTATAGAGCCCATGTAAAAAATCGTGTGGCTGGCGCACAAAGCTTTCCGCGTTTGCCTAGGGGTCGACAACTCAATGCAGCAGGCTTTAAATTGTATTAAGAAAGAAAATTCTTGCAGTAAAGCAGAAATGAAAAGAGACCTAATGACGAAGTGCACATTTCACACTTCCACTTTTGAGGAGTAGGAGGAGAAGAAGGACGAGATGGTGTGGCTGTGGTGGTGGTGGAGGGGGAGTGTTTATATACCCAGTGCTTACGAGACACAACGAACGAGTAGTTTCCGATGTGTAAATCAGGTTTGAGTGGAGTCCTGCATTGCTATTATTCCCCACTGATTCAGATGTTTAGGCGGCAGTAGGTCCCATCTTGGGCGGCGCGCGGAGAAATGCTGGGGATGGCCTTTAGAGTGATGCTTAATGGAACGAAAAGGCATGACAATGGGAAGCAGTCGCCAATAGAGACGGCCATTTTGCATTTAGAGAGGGTGCAGGAAGGAGGATGGGCGCATGCATTTATCTCTCCCCTCCCCCCTCTCTCTTTCTCACCCTCCCCCCTTCTCTCCTTTCCTATCTCACTCTCACTCTCTCCCTTCTTTCTTCTCTCTAGCCCAGTCTTTGCGATTCCGCCGGCCACGGTTGTGCAGTAATCCCCCACTGTTTAAAAGATGAGTCATAAGTAATGTACAAGGGCGTCAACCATGAGACAAGAGCGCTGGGCTTAAAGCATGGACAAAACAAAACAGAAGGTTCCTCCCGGCTCCAGAACGCAGCGCTCTGCGTGACGGGCAGATTGACGCACTGGCTGCAGTGGATGTGAGGTTAATTATGTTCAGGCTGAAAAAAAATTTAAAGCTTTCTTTTAATAGCGAGTTGTTTGTTAGGCCAAACAAATGTGGTAAACGCAAGTGACGCTAATGCGTTCTTGTATAGCAATGCAGGGTCACAATTCTGTTCAGCGAATGCATCTTCTTTAGCAGAAGGGCCAAAGTGGGAGTCGAATAAGAAATCTTCTTCCCGCGCGGTTCCCTCATCTCTCTTTGCGCCCAGGAAGCCGATTAAATATCCCCTCGCCCACCTCTCCCTTGCTCCTCCTATCCTTCTCGTCCCGTCGCTGTGAAAAAAATCCTCTCTTTTTCCCCTCTGGCAGGCATGTTTGGTTTGCGGTTGAGGGATGAAGTGGTGCGGCATTCCCCATTGCTGCTAGATGAGTCGCTCTCTGTTGGGTTAAAAAAAGAGAGGGGCGAATAAGGAGAGAGAGAGATGGTGCTTTGCTTTGCTGGCAGCGGGGTGCTTTCTTGTCGAGCAGTTTTGTCATCATCGGCCAAAAATAAAAGGTAGATCTCTATCCTATGGCGTTTCGAATGCTTCGTCTACGACAATTTCATTGAGTGTTCAACTGTTAGTCGTACTATTACACTCTAAATGTCTAAGGCCAATTTTTGTAACTGGAACCGGGGTTCTGTGTGCATAACTAGCTCAGATACAATATTTTAACTCTCAACTAACATTTAGTGACTACTAGTAAGCTACAATATTGTATCTGAACTCGCAGTTATGTTCACAGAAGTCCGGTGCTAGTTAAAAAAATTGTCCTTGACATTAAGAGCGTATACTGTAAAGTGAAAGATTTCTGTAAATCAACTAAAGCTGTTAGTTTGGAGGACTCATTTCACACGAGTATTGTTGTACATCACGTTGGCGCCTCACTGGAAGTACCTGGGACGGGACATCGCTCAGAATATCTTCTTTCTAAGATGTTATTAGAATGCACCGTCATGGACACAGGGAGAACCGTGAAAGAGAGAAAAAAAGCAAACACTGGAGAAAGTTGGGAATAAGGATCTGAGGGGTGGGGTAGGGATGGGTGAGGGCGAAAGTGCGAAGGGGGCGTGGGAGGGGGGTGAGAGGGAAGGGCAGGGGTAAGTGGGTCAGGGAATGGGCGATAATGGATAAAGCTAATGTGGCTGGGGCCAGATCTGGGGAAGCGCGACGGGGGAGATGAGGTGGTAGTCTAGGTACAGCGAGCGCAGCGGGCACCCGCCCGCCCCTCCGGCCCTCCCCCAACCACCCACTGTGGCTGGGTGGCGGTGCCCGCCCGCCCCCGCGCGCCAGCCGCCAGCGCACAGCCAGTCGCTGCCGAGCCGCCGCCGGGTCGAGTCGCCGCCCCCCGCGAGCGCCCGCGTGTCCGAGCCCAAGCACCTGCTCGGCGAGCAGCACGTCGCCGGCGAGGACCTGCACACCAGGACGACGGCGGGTAGCTCCCGCACGACCTGCGCGTCCTCGTGGGCTCCGAGGCGCGCAGCGCCCCCGCCCGCCCAAACGGCCGACGAGGTCTGCCTGCGATAACGACGACGACGACAACGACGACCGTGTATCTCCTTGGCTCCGTCCCCGAGAACAGGAACCTCGTGGCCTCCACGCCCGCAGCCTCCACGACGACAACGACCACCACGGGGCCAGCTCCCCCCGGCTCGCCCGCGCGCGCCGCGGCCGCCGCCGTCGACACCACCGACACCTCCTCCGCCTCCCTGAAGCGGAGCATAGGCGCCCGTCCTCAGCAGCCATTCCGGTGAGTAATGTTATATATATGCGACTACATTTCAGATTTATCACGGCCGGCGTAATGATGGTCGCGGCTCAGCCCGGCGGAGGGGAGCGGCAGAGGGACGCGAACGGGAAGCGGCCAGGACAGGAGTAAAGGGGATGAAGCACCGGGCCCACGCGCGCCGGCCGGCCGGCGGCTGGCCGTTGCAGCAGCGCCTCTCACACTGCTGCCATGCTGCGTAACGAAAACAAAAATAAAAAATACGTTTTTTAAATTAACAAAGTAGCTCACAAAACGACAAGAACTCGGTGTGTCATGCGCGGCAACAGAGAGGGAGGAACAACTACTACTTACATGACCTCGTTTTCAAGAGGGTGTAAATTGTTTGCTCTGCAAGCGCCCGCCGCCGCCGCGTTGCTCTCCCCTAGTCTCTGGTGGTTATTGTGGGGCTACTCTGATGAGGGTGTTACTGTGTGTGTGTGCGTGTGTGTGTGCGCGCGCGCGTCCTGCTTTCTATCCCTACTGCTGTTGCTGGCTGGTCTCGGGCAAAGCGCAGGATTAGCTGGATGGAAAATTGCGCGTGCAGCGAAAGCCTCGTCATACCCAGTATTCATCGCACCCCCCCCCCCCCCCCACACACACACACGAGAGTAACTGTATAGCGATGTTGGGGAGGGGGTGATTGTCATGAGAGATAAAGGGCATTATGTCACAGAGGCGAGGGGGTGGCTGGCAAATGTGGGGGTTAAGGTGTGGCGGAGGCAATTAGGCCGTACAATGAGCGCTGCCGTCACGTATTACTACCGTAGTTACGTTTAGTAAAAGTGTTCTTTTATCGTGTTCCTGTTCGTTTTTGTTTTGGATAAGTTTAAAATGTATAACTTTGTCGTGTGGTTTTGCCGTCTTTGCTTTTTTGCGCGGTTTGGTCTTCCCTTTGGCTTGTCAAAAAATAAACATTGCTGCCGCGTAGCCCCGGCAGCGGGCAGCCCGGAGGTCCTGTTTGTGAGGAGAGAGGGGGGGAGGGGGGGGAAGAACACGGAGCACGCGAGGCGGAGGAGATAGGGGGCGTGGCGTGGCGTGGCATGTTGACCTTGCACTACATTTACTTTTTCACGGGGCGCCGAGTTGCCGAGGCCTCCTCGCCGTGCTGTGCGGTGAGCAAGGCTTGGTGGGGTCGGAGCGCTCTGGTGGAGCGCGGGCCGGGGGGCCGTGTGGGGCGGCAGAGCGAGTCGCTGAGCTGGCGGGGCGCGGGCAGCAGAGCGCGGAAGCTTTGGCTGATCGAAACCACGACACGGGCCTCCTCCCTTCCTCCCCATATGGGGAAGTGCATACTTTTACGTCACGCCGAAAAGAAAAGGGGGACGCGGGTTATGTGGGCACGGAGGACGAAAAGGAGAGACGAAGGAATGAGAAACTGGTAAAACAGATATCGCACATACCGCACAAACGATCACGCCGCGCAGAAGTGTCTGAAAATAGTTTTTATGGATAGGAGAGAGAAACGTCGAGAGGAATGTGAGGTATGCGTTTTAGCCCGGCCCTTTGAATGTATCAGTAGTTTTAAAACAACCCCGCTCCCGCTATGCCCTTCGAGAATAATGTTGTAGCGGCGCGACGTGTTTTGTGAACGGACTGCTGGGCCGGCGGCGTGTTGTTGGCGTGATTGGCTGGTCGTGTTTATTTCTGTGTTGTTGACCTCGAACCGCCCAGCCCCGCCCCGCCCTGCAGCCCTCTGCATCCGCACGGAATAATTTAACGATGGCGCCGCCGCACCGCTTTTACGCTATTATTATTATTTTTAGGAGAGTACGACGTTTGCAGCGGCCGCGCGCGGCGCAAACCGACCGGCGCGGCCAAAGTCCGAAGAAATGAGAAAAACACGAAGGGGAAAAAAAGGTGTATAGACATTTTATTTTGAATGTACAAAAACGCGAAAGGAGATGTTTCTGTATGACGGGCCCCCGTTCGTCTTCTGGCGCGCGCGTGGGTTTCGGACGACTGCTTGCTGTGCTGCGGACTGGCGCGAGGCGGGCGGGGCAAATTAGATACCGGGGGAAGGAGAGGGGAGCTGTCTGCTGGGGGCGCGAGGACGCCAAAGCCCCGCCTTCCGTCTTCTGGCTTTGCCGGGCTTGTTCCGACCGGGCACGACCGCCGCCGTTCCTTCTCTCGTCCTTCCTGCCGGGTGCATCCAACCATCTATCTATCTATCTATCTATCTATCTATCTATCTATCTATCTATCTCTCTATCTCTTCATTATTTTAAACTTTATTAATGTCACTGTCGAATAAGGGGCGCATATCGTGCGACCACGACGGCTTTTGGCTGTGAAAGTGAGTGAAAGAGGGAGAGGGGGGTGGTGAGGGCGGCGGGGGCGGCGGTGGGAGGAGATTGACTGGTCACCAATAAAAAGATTGATGGTGATGGCCCGCTGATGGATGGTGCTCGTCTACCCCGACGTGTTTTATACCTCTCCTTCTTATACCCTTTGACCGACAGACACCCCGACCATGGACCCCTTGAGCCCCGAGCCATTTTCCTGATTCAAATCTGGGAAGGCGTCGTCGCGCGTTTGTGCGTGGGTCGCTGAAATGGGCGGCGTTGGGTGTGGAAGGGGGAAGAGGAAGGGGGGGGGGGTCTGCCCGGCCGAGCGGCACGGCACAGCGCCCGCGGAGCGGATGGTATACCGACCCGTCGCACACGCGTGTGTTCGGATTGCCTACCCATCAGGCGTCCTTCGCTACTCGCAACGTCCTCCGCACCCTAGTCTCCCTTTCCTTTTGTACTAGTTCCCAGATTTTTGCTCGTGCAGATATCCCTTGCAAGTGCTTCACTGGAAAATTACTACCGATAAATTTACCGGAGCTTGTCACCTGTTTTTTTTTTTTTCTTTTTGCTGGCGCGGGCGATTGTCTTTCTTATTCTCTCGTGTTTTATTTTTTGACAGAGTATGGCAGAGTGGTGCGAGGCAGCGACGCCCTATGGGAATATCCAATGAATGCCCGCATAAGCGGCTAAGCTGTGTATGCTTTATGCTTCCCTGCTCTCTAGCTCTGTCACATCCCATTTTCATGCATGGCTGGTACGGTATTGCCCCAGACACTCCGTTTGGCACACGAGGGACGAGGGTGGGGCGGGGTGGGGTGCCTAGGGGGGTCTTCAGAGGACAGAGAGGCTTGACGCCGCCGTGCCCAAAGGAATGCCTGACGGTTAGCGTCGACAGGCGGGGAAGGCCAACAATAGGACGTCGTGAATGGAGACAAGAGAGACAGAGAGACTGAGAGGGAGAGACAGATGCTCCCAAACCCCGAGCCGCAATGGCCATCAGATTGTACTCCGATAAACGCAAAAAAAAAAGAGGGAAAAAATCCACTGTAAAGTGTAAAGTGTCACACTTATAAAGTATTTTCATCTCGGTCGAAACAGTTGACAGTGTACCGAATTCTTCTCGTGCGCCGGTGCGTATGCTGTGTACCCGTCCCGCCCCGTGCCCTGCCAGTCACCGTGCTAATGAGGAATTCCCTCTGCAGGCAGTGCAGACTCGCCCGCTCGCCTCTTGCCGCCGTCGTGTCACGCTGATTAGCCAAAGCGCTGCCCTGGTTTTTGCTCTCATCCGCCCGACACATGTTCCGAAATCAGAGCTGCTGCCACTGCTCTCTTCTCGCCCGCAATACCAGCCACCAGCCCCCTTCTCTCCCTCTCCTCCTCCCCCTCCCCTCTCTCGTTTTCGCCCGTCCCACGCACATGTATCGTATTGCGTGCTGCACCGCGCCACCAATAGTGCTACCGTGATGCTAAAAAAACAAAACAAAAAAACGACCGGATAGCCCTGGGAGACCTTCCTCCGCACGTCCTACGCTTTGGCCGAGGGGGCAATAACTCCGGGAATCATGTGTACACCTGACTGGGAATCAACAGGATAAAAATCAATCGAAATCAACAGAAATCGCTTGAACTAAGCGGGATACTAGTGAAACTGGTACAAATTAGTCGAAATAAGCGCGCCTATGCGTTTTCTACCACTAGAAAACCCAAAGGAATGAATAAAAGCATACGGGAATCACTGGGAATCAACTATTTCGGGAATCATGTGCACACATCAAATGGGAGTTATTGCCCCCTCGGCTTTGGCTAAGTTTTGTTTTTTTACTGAAAACTGTCATGGTAGCGGATCGGTCGCTGCCCGTTCGAAAGCACCACTTTGGAACGCCTGGGAAGGGGAGTGCCTACCACAGAGACTAATCACTAACCGCCGCGATCGGTACCCGACAATATTCCTTATAATTGAATCTAAATGTGAAAAGTAAAATTCCCGTTCGCTAAATTCTTCACAGGACGCCGCAAAACCAGCTTTCGGGTAACCGCAACCTACCTCTCTCCTCCACCTCTTTCCACAAAGTCATCCTACCCCACCACCGCCCGGCGCACGGACCCGCGGGGCGGCCCGGTGGGTGTCGCCGGAGGAGGCGGAGGAGACAACCATTTCGCTCAGCCTGTTACGCTGCTGTGACAAAGCGAACATAAATTGCGGAACAGACCCCCCAGACCTCGGCGCGCCACCTCTCCTGTGAGTGAGGGTGCAGGAGAGGGAACCACACCTGACCCCTTCCCCTTCTCTCTCTGTGTCCGTCCCTCTTGCTGCGACCCAAACAAGGAAAAGTGGCTGCCATGTGTTTTCAGCAGAGCGGGGGCAATCCCGTTGCGCCGCCCATCCCTTTTGTCCGTCTCTGCGAGCCCCCCGTCCCCTCGTCCCCTCCTTACCCCTTGGCGCCGACGGCCGACGCGTCGATGTCGGTGACATTTCGGTTCGGCCGGCCGTGGCGCACGCGGCGCAGGGCGTTCGAACACGGCGCGGGCACGAGGAAGCCGAGCCGTGCTCGATGCCATATCTTTATGGCACTTCTATGGCTGGGTCGCGTGCTGGGCCGGGCCGCATGTGCCATGGGCATGATTATGGAACGGTTGCGTCCGAGTGTGTGTGTGTGTCTGTGTGTGTGTGTCGTAAGGGAAGGGGAAAATATTAACTTCAGAGCAAGAAGGGGTCCAACCCAAAATTCTGTAATTTAACGTTTGAAATCCTGACGTTTTGTTTTTCACCCTACACGTATTTATTAAATTGGCTACAAGTAACTATTAAAGTTTTGTGGTGTTGTATACATTATCAATACATTATTTAGTATTACTAAACTTTTTACTGGTATTACTAACCGTTTTTCTAGTACCGTAATTATAATGCTAGGAAAAGGTTAAGTATATACTAGGAAAAAGTTTAGTAGTTTGAAAGATTCTAACAAGACACATTAGCACAAAACTTCCGTTTAGGTACCAGGAAAGTTTTCTAGTAAAAAGTTGCAGGTATCCGATCTTCCTCTCGTAGCACCGAAGACAATCATTGCTATTTGTGAACATACAAAGTATCACGGCCCTGCAATGTATTGCAACACAGAAATATGATATCGACAGAACTGCATGACTTTTGCTCCGCCGGGAGGCCTGTCATTGTCGCGCCTGCAGGCGTGCTGCGTCGCGTGCTTCACACTTGCGCGGGGTCGGGCCAACGACACGCCGCAAACAAAGTTCGCGCCGAAATGTACCGCAAAGCGGCCTGGCGTGTCGCGCAACACGAGAGAGGCACACAAGTTTCTGCCTCCTGTGCCGCCGCTTGGAGAATCACTCAGACCAGGGCTGTTCCACTGCTGAAAGAAAATGTCAAAAATCTCGTGGTGCATGAAAAAAATGAAGTGACTGCGCGATTAAAAAGAAGTTGATATTAAAATTCAAACCTGTTTTAAAACGAATGTAAACACCATGCGCACGGTCCTGTGTACCCGGTGAAACTGTCTAAGTTGGGTTCTGCAGTCTAAATAAATAACAGCCACACTATCTCGAGCTTGTGGAACGTATAGGCGTGTACACGGAGGGACGCGCTCACTTTCATTTACATATACTATGTCGTGGATTATTCCGGATGGCAGATTGTGGCGTGCAGAAAGAGACAGAGGGATGGGATGGAAGCGAGACTCAGTCGCCAGAAGTAATGTGTGTTTCAATTAGGCCCGTTCGCACCCTCCTCTTAACCCCCCCCCCCCCAGCCTCTCTGCTCCGACCCTCATCCTCGTCCCTGGGCGTAACCTCACACCGCCCGCGAGGGTGGTCGGGATGGTGGTCCTTGTTGTGGTTGCGAGCGACAGACTTACGTCAGGTACGCCCCCGCCCCGCCCCGGGTGCGGCGGTGGTTGCGCCGGGGATTAGCGCTAGTGGAACACTAATGCGCGGCTAGGGGCCCGGGCACGACCGTGTAGCGCGCTGCAGAACTTAACCGCCACCGCTCCCCGGCGGGACGATGACGATTGATAATACGCACTGTAAAATGCCTGCAAACTATACAGGGTGGGTGATCCGCGCCGTCTTTTTTTAAAGCTTAAACTGTACCGGATTCACGCGTGCGGGCGGGCTTGCCTACCGTCGCTCACCATGGCGCCTTACGGCGCCGTGCGAATATGCAACCCGCCCGCACGCAAGAATCCGGTACAGTATAAGCATCAAAAACAGACGGCGCGGATCATCCATACTCTGTATTCTTACTTTGCATAACGTTGTTGCAAAGCATTTGCGAGCTTTGTATTTGTATTGCAAAGAATTAGTTCGTAATGCAAAGGAATTTAATGCAAGCTGTCGGAATCCTTTGCAGACAATGATGTGTTTGGAGCGCAAAGATATTGTTTGCAATCTTGCAAAGAATTTTGCAAAAGTTTTGCAATGCTTCCAAATTCTTTGCAGGCTGTAAAGCAAATCGTTTGCAAGTCTAAAATTAATAAAACAATTTACAAAAATACTCCCCGAAATTCTTTTACTAAGGGGCTTTTCAGAGACAACGTGGACTTTGAGGAGGGGGTACAAAAGGATCAGGTGACGCCCATTCAGACCCCATGAAATTTCTATCCCGGGGATATAATAAATGTCATGGCGTCCTATGGGCTCCAATAACCGTACCGACTTCTTCCGGACCGCTACCCGTGGTTCCGTCGTCAGGAGGTCGGGAGAGAGCCGGTCTGGAAGCACTCTCTCCACGACGGCTCTCCCGGAGGAGCACACGGGAGCTGTATAGGAGCCACCCGAAGCGCTCGGGTGGAGGAGGGGGGAGATGCGACTCGGCCGCTCGGCTCGGCCAGGCGGAGAGGGCGTCCTGACTGAAATTTAAAGTACCCAAAATTTGGCTGGAAGTAAAGAATGCACATAGCAACTGTCAGCTGACTTTTGTTGAATAATTGATTAAGAATGATAGGAATGTGTCTTTTGATTAAAGCTAATGACTGATTCATAGAAGTCCAGACATAAAGTTAAGTAGTCAATTTTGAGTTAATTTTCACCACTCATTAAACTAAATAGATCAACCAATTTAAAAAAATAGAAAATAATAGCAAAAAGTTTTATCTTTTAACGCATATTAAATTTTCAGAGTTGAAACAAAGTCAGCAATGATATACATGAAACAAACAGCTGTATACAATAACGCTTATGAAATTTTAAGGACGGATAAAAAGCAAAGCCTTTCGTTGTTGACTTACCCAATTACCACACCACCTTCATGAAACCACTGCTCAGATCACAGCGGAATCAAATTTCATGTTTTATAGAATTAAGTTACGCCCTCCTCATGGATTCTCTACATTATCGTAAAGAAAATATTCTGATATTTGGTGATGAAACTAAGTGGTTTTTCAAGTTTATTTAGTTACGCTTAAATTTAATCTTTAATATAGTTTGTAAGGAAGCGCACCAAATAAAGTCAGAGGATTTCTGGAGATCTGAATCTATAGACCGCTTAAAAAAATGTAATGACATACTAAATATATTAATTGTGTGTGGTGGGCACGGTCAACAACTTGATTGCTAACATCGTAAATCCTTGCTGACTCAATTTTGTGTTTTCGTAAAATTTAGTTCAGTGAAAATTATGAAAATAGGCCGAAAGGAAAGGGTACTGAGTATACTCTTGAATCGCCTAATGTACTTTTTACAGGCATTACCGCATTTTATGCGCTTTTCCACATTAAGTGCGGGACATTTTGTTGCATATGCACCACTAAGACTGTTTTTAGGTAACACATGTTCAGCGCATTTGTTCGGTAATGCGCATTAATTGCGCAGGAAATGTACTACTTTATGAGCGATTATAGCACTTTATTCGCTGCTCGGGCTACCAATATTTAACATCCAATGACATTTTAAGGAATTCTCCAGACTGACAGCACACTGCTACAGCTGTCAGCTGCAATGCCCGTTCCGGGCGCAGTAGACAGAGACAGAGTCGAGACCGCTGGGCCGAGCCGAACTCCCCACCCCGCTTCGGCCACTTCGGGTGGCTCCTATACAGCTCCCGTGTGCTCCTCCGCGGCTCTCCCGCACTCATTACCACCCATAGTGCAAATAACGCCCTCTTGGTTGGCACGCCAATAGTTGCCGCCGCCGCCGCAGCCTCGGCTTCTGCCACTCCGTGTTTTGCAATTAGGAAAGTTGCCTACTTCCTTATTATAACTTTTGAAGCGAGTCGCACCGTCACACCTGAGTACATTATTCAGGCTTTTGCGTTCCCTTGCCGCCAGCCGTTGCCCCCTCTCTCTCCACCCTCTCTCTCCCTATCTCTCTCCCCCCTTCCAGTCTTTCTCTCTTTACCAGCAGCTGTCTGTTTTGGCTGGTGTTGGCGAGACTGCTGATGGTTTTGCCCCTATCCCGACTGCCTGCCTAACCTCCGCGCTTCCCTTTTCGCGACCGGCTGAAGCACGCTTCCCCCCTCCCCGGCCTCTGCCTCTCTCCCTCGTACTGTTCGCGACGCACCCAGACGCCAAAGGGTGCGCCGCGGCGCTGCATATTCATTGTGATATTATCGGGGGAAATGGCATGCGCGGGGCGTGGCGGGGCGGGGCGTGGCGGGGCGTAGTATGGCGGGGACGCTGCTTCTGCCGCTGTGTTCCATGAGGCTTCCGGGTCGATTACTGCAATTAGCATCATCTCTCTCTCTCTCTCTCTCTCTCTCTCCCCCCCTCTCTCTCTCTC
>NW_026267131.1:583761-584903 GCF_000697945.3 Frankliniella occidentalis | reverse complement strand
TCTCTCTCCCTCCCTCCCTCTCTCTCTCTCTCTGACACACACACACCTCCATTCCTTTTCATCTTTCCTTAACCCCCTCGACCACGCCCCTTCCCTCTCCTTCACTTCCTCTCTTCCTGTGGTACGCAGCTCGCTCTAACTCAACTAGATCGTGCGCCAAACTTTTTTTTTTTTTTTGGTGCACACCCTCTGTCCTCCGCCTGAGCCCCTTTCTTCTGCTTTTGAATTTGTAAATATTTTAACATTCAGCGGATTCTACCAACTTTCCCTCAACTATTCATTACGGGACGGGACTGCAGCCCCTCCCCCTTTGGGACGCACAGCTCTCGTACAAATTTGCGTCCGGGCGGCATGCAGCAGTAGCAGCAGTACGCGATGCAAAATGGGGGAGTAGACGTGCAAATTCATTGCATTCCCATTTTACTTTTACGCTTTAAAGAAATCTCCTTTCTATTACAATGAAAATACAGGGCCGTGTAGGGTAGCATGTCGGCATGTCTCTGGTGTACCTACACTGGCGTCTTGCGGGGTTCCTCTCGCACTAGAAAATAGGCAACCGCCTCCCGGTCGCCCTTGCCGCTTCCCGACTGCCTCCCGACTGCCTCCCGGCTGCCTCCAGGCCGAGCTCCAGGGCAAGCTGCAGGCCGCACTCCAGCTCCAGGCCGAGCTCCAGGCCGCCTCCAGACTGCCTCCGCCTCCCGGTTGCCTCCCGGCCAACACAGCGGAATCTCTCTGCATAATAAGGCGTTAGTCAGACGTGAAACTTTGACACACAACTCGGCACAGCCGCCGCTGGGCCGCCGTGGCTGCAGCATAACGCGCCACGCCGCTGGCGTTGCAGGGCGGGGCGTGGCGGAGCGTGGCTGTGCGTGGCGGCGGGCTGTTAGTGTGCGATACCACGGCGCACCGCGGGCAGGCTGGTGGCCTTACTGGCCTCGCTGTGCAGCGCGACAAGACCCCTTTCGCTCCCCAAATTATATCACGTAGGAGAAAGGGAATCCTTTTTCACCAAACTTCTGTTTGCCTCGTTGCTGGATTTGATGTCTTCCACACTGAAAAAAAAGAATCATTGTTCCAACGACCGTCGTGTTCTTGTGGCCGGCTTGTTGGTCCAAAGACACGATGTTGCTAACCCTATGACA
>NW_026267131.1:575286-583031 GCF_000697945.3 Frankliniella occidentalis | reverse complement strand
CGCCTCCGCCCCTTCCGTCCCATAGCTGCTGCAGGCCCACACCTCTGACCGTGCCCCTCTGTATTTCTCGAGTTGGTTCGCCCGATCCCAGCCGCCGCCGGCAAGTTGGCTGTTTTGCACACCATCAATTTGCGAATAAGGAATTCGTTTTGGTTGAGAACTTTTAGCCGCAGCCATGCGCCCTGCACGTTCCTGCTGCAGTCCGCTCAGCAAACCTCCATCCCAGTTTCTGTTTTCAGTTATTTGGTACACCTAGAAAAATAGTTTCTTGATTCAAGTGCCAGCTGCAAAACGCAAAGAATAATGGTTGGCACTATGAACCATAGTTTTCTTTTAGCAATTTTGTTGTGGCGTTGGTAAACGGAGAACAAGTTTCAAAGATTATCCATGATGATAATGTGAAAATGTCATACTAGTTAAGCTATTAACGGCACGTTGACTAACGACAACACGCTCTCTCTGTTTCAGGTAAGCGCGCCCGAGTCCTTCCCGAAGTCCATAGAGTAATAACGCCTCAGTCGGTGAGTAAGGTACCGATAGAGAATAAGGTACGCATACAGAATGGAGTGAAAAGAGGGTGAAGTGAGGAGGTGGGAGCCATACCATTGGAATTTGCGCGGGAACTAGGGCGGGCGGATGCACAACGGTTCGAACGCGCGGGTGTCGTTGAAAATCGTAAAGAACGACCTCATCCCCTTCTCATTCTCACCCTCATATGTTATCTTCTCGACGGCATTGCCTCACTCCGTCTCTGTTCCTCTTTCCAAACTCAGCCCTCTCCGGTCTCTTTGTCTCTCTCTCAATCTCCATCTCTCGCCGTGTGCAGGGAGAATCCTACCCCGTGTTGCATAAAGCTGATCCCCCCTCCCCCCTCTCGTATTGGTTCTGTACATTTCCTGTTTCTGTCTTCTTTGCCTTAGCAACGTGAATAAAAGACAGAGTAGAGGGGGTGAGGACTCGCGAGTGATGCGAAGATGGGAATACGAAGAGGGAGAAGGGTGGGGGCCTTAGGCTTGTGTAGGCCGTGGAGATGAAGACGTTACCTGCCCCACGAATCGTTCGTCATCGCCTTCAGGAAAAAGAAAGGGAAATGTACGGCGTAAGAAAGAAGAAAGCGGAGGAGACAAAAGTAGGTCAAAAAAACATGGGATATGGGAAAATCGTAAAAAAAAACAACAAAAAACGGGGGAGGTATGGTGTAATAGCGTCAGAAGAGGTCTTGCTGAAACGGCCTGAATAAATCACACTTGTAAAAGTCACACCGCCTCGCAGTCATCTATCCACAGCGCTATCCACAGCAGCCGCCCCTCGTGTGACCCTGCACACCAGTCCTAGCGCCGCGCAGGACAGCTGTCATGTTGCCACACACCAACTTTTTTCGACAACACACCCGTCTTCCTTACTCTCTCTGTCTCCCGTTAGCTTTACGCTTATCTTTCTACCCCCGCCCCCTCTCTCTCTCTCTCTCCACCTCCCTCTTCCTCCCACTCCCTCTCCCTCTCCCTCTTCTCCGCTCCGCTCACCTGCCGCGGGTGGTCCCCGTCCTCCTGAGCGCGTCACTCTTCCAACGCGATTAACGCCAGTCCGGTTGCACAGGGCTCGCAGCTCGTCCGTTTCCCCTTATATTTTATTTTCTCTTAAATTTTCCCCCTTCAAATGTTTTGCGGGGCCGCCGAGTAGGTTTGGAATCCCAACGCCGTTTTACCTCATTTTTTTCCATTTTTTTATTATCTTTATTGCGCATGCCCTCCCCGCGCGGCCCGTTCAAACTTTCCCGCCCGGCTCAGCTCAGCAATAACGCTCTACCGTTATGGCGAACAGACGAACGTCTAGAGGCTCTAAAAGGCCTGCTCATTTGCATCCTACATTCCGAACCGCGGAGTATGAGAATGTTGTGGCCGCGGCTTACGACTTTGATGCGAAATCATTCTTCTGGCCCAACGACCAGTAGAGAGAGGGCAGTCCAGTCGTCGCACTGGAGGGGGGGGGGGGGGGGGTTCATAATGGTCCTCGACGCAGAAAGCCACACGCCCAGTCGTAATACGGCCCGGACCCAGTCCAAACTCGCGAGTAAGCCTGACCATCGCCACGACAGTCTCACAGCAGGAGGATGAAAGTATGGGCCCCGGAACCAAACGCCAAAAAGCAGTCCCGCCGCAACGCATCGGCGAGACGCTGACTCTCTGTGACGGATCTGACCTGGTTGTAGGGTCACTTTGGGCTCGGAGATAAATCATTCCGATCGTCAGGGTCGAGCTGCAGCGGAATTAGCTCCGAGGACTCATAAATTGACGAGTGTTAGCGAGGCAAACAAAGAGGGAGATGGAGCGCGAGAGGGAAGGGGTGGAGATGGAGAGACAGTCAGACGGATGCAGGGGTCGGGCCACCCCACTTCGCCTTCCGACTGGGCTGGGGCCGCCCCGTGCGCTCTCCCCGCCGCCAAGTCGCTGGGTTGTTTGTTTGACTCCCTAAGTTGCAAACTAACTACCACCATCGCGACTTACCTTCCAATAATTCAGTGTCTCGCCGTCTGGCAGTAATCGCAAAACAAAGCACCCTATAATTTAATTTCTGATGAGCTTTTGTTGTTTTGTATTTTGGCGTACAAAGTCCGGGAAACTTAAATTTCTCTTTTGTTTCAAATATTTTGTTAGCAAACTAGGAGGGACAAAAAGCAAACAGGAAAGACAATAACGTAGGCATGCCAACCGCTACTTGGCAAGGGACAGTTTTGTTCATTGCAAGATGCAATCTTGAAGCTTTAGTGACAGATTTGTATCTACAGTTAGGCCCATTCGCGGAGATACAGGTTGGACAAAAATTGTCTTTCGCCAGTTATTGTGTGCCATAAGAAGTTGGTCTGAACAATGTTACCAACACTTTTACCCCGACATTACACGCACTTAGCGTATTGCAAAGCGTGCGTCGAGGCAGGAGCGAAAGGTGAGATGAATTCTAAATGACGTCGTGCTCCGTGTCGGAGAGGCTCATAACGTGTAGGCCCTGTGCTTCCTTCCTTCCCTGCTACCTTTGCTCGTGCCTGCCCCCCTCCCTCCCCCCGGGCGCGGCGCCCTGCATGCATATTCATCATGATGACGGCGTGATGAAATTCCGCACTGATTGAATTAGCCGTCGAGACAAACACCGGAATAAGAACGTTCTGAACTCACGACGGGCGCTGTGTGTGTGTGCGTGTGTGCGCGTGTGTGTGCGCGCGCGCGCCCGCGCCGGTGCGCTCTATCCCGAGCCAGCCAATCGCATGGCTCGCTCTGGGCCTGGCCCATGCCTACCGTGCCCCCCTCAGTGACACGGTGTACCTGGCGCCGTCGAGGCTGAGACAATTTCCTCGCAATCAGACTGACAGGAGACTGGTCGATGTTGGACTGGGGAAAAAAAAGCTATAGACGTGCGGGATCGAACACTTCGTGTGCTATTGGTTCCCTCGACGTTGTGTTTGTTTCTTTCGTTTGGGTTTCGCTATCGGTGAAGTGAAGTGGTGGGCATCCTCGGGCATCCATCTTATTTCGTACGCCGGGAGAGAGAGAGAGAGAGTTGTGGGGAGACGTTAAAAAATGGGGACCAGAGACTTTATTCTGCGGCTGGCCCCCTGGCATTGCGAGTGCTGGTGCTGCTGCTGGTGAACTAGGCCCCCAGGGCTTAGCTGGGTGGCGCGCTGGGATTCGCCATCTCGTCAACAAGTCTCTGAGGCGCACCTCAAACCCACCCCCATTTCCTTCTTGTCCCAGTTCCTCTCCCTGTCTGCCTTCGCTTCTCGTTCTCTCTCTCTCTCTCTCTCTCTCTCTCTCTCTCTCTCTCTCTCTCCTCCCTAACGCTTCGTGCCTCCCTGATTGCATACATGCGCGCGAGCGTGCGCACACCAACGGCCTTGTCACATTTGCTCTCTCTCTCTCTATCTCTCCGTCTCTCCCCCTCTCTCTCCCCCCACGCGCAGGCAATTGCTACGAACTTTCTGCCCTTTCATCTCTTTTTGTGCGTCTCGATCGGGTCACCACGTTTATGACAGGCTTAACCCGATATTTTAGCCCGTAGCACACCTGGCCGTGCGGTACGAAAGAGACGGAGAGAGAGAGAGAGAGAGAGAGAGAGAGAGAGAGAGAGAGAGAGAGAGGGCGATAAGGCGGAGAGCATTCTCGTCCTTCGTTCCAGTCGAACAGACTCCCTGCCCGCTGCATACCCGTCCCTTTTCCTGCTCGGTCCACGTGAACACCGTCGGCCCGAGGCCTTTGGGATCGTGATCGGGCCGTCGGGAGCATCCGGCAGCCGACGATCCCCCTCCCACAACCCCCCGATACCCCCCACGTCCGGGTCTGTCTGTCCCGAGAGACAGCATCCCACAGTCGGACGAACACTACTCTCCGGAAGTAAAATAAAGGAATCGAAACAAAACAAACCACTCGGTGCTAACGACGAGCACGGCTTTTGGTGTGCGGTGTGGTGCTCGGACAGGCGGGGGAGTGGGAGGCGGCCAGGAGCATCCGATCATCCATCGGCGGTGGGGAGTCAGCTGCCGCGTGCCTAGCGCCTGAAGCCCCCGCGCGCTAAACTAAAATAACTTTTCGTCACGCCTGAGTTAGTTCCAAATCGCACCGCAACAAAGTGGTCCGCAAACAGTAGTTTATACGCTTCCATGCGTGAGGGGCGTGAGGGGGCGAATTGAGGCAGCTGGGACGACAAAAGTTATCTCTTAAACTCTAGAGAGGAGGAGAGGGCCGCACGGCGAAAAGTCATTTCTCCATAGACAAGAAAAAAATTCTCGTTTCTGTTGATAAGGGTTTTCGTCTAGATCCAAGAGCAAGTTTTCACCTCTAAAAAAATGAAGACCAGTCCAGTCCCAGTCTCCTTGACCGAAGCACGCACTTGCATCAAAAATCCGTTTCTGTTTGTTCCAGACTGACGAACCTTACTTGTCTCGAAAAATGAATTTTCTGGGTGCAGTTGATTTATATAGGTACACGCCTTGCTCTGACAAAATGAGTGTGCAACTGCAAGTTAAATACATGTAAGTGAACACTTGCAAGTTGTACTGAACTTGGGGTTGCACACTTCAGAGTGTTAAGCAGTTGCACGTGCACGCTTGGTTTATCAGCAAGTTTATAATTCTCAACTTCATTTGTGTTTTTTGTGGCTCATTGATCGAATCGCGCGCGATATCGCGTCCCCAAACAAGGAAAACCGGCATGAGTTCTGCAGAACTCACTAACCTTTCAGCTTACTCCCTTTTCAATATATCTTTTCAAATAAAATTTGCCTCGGTCTGGCGGGTCCTTGGTTTACTTGATTACCATCCTCTCCTCGGTGCGGAGGCTCCGGGTCACGGTGCCCCGGCGCGCAGGGGGGACGAGGGGGCACAGAATGGGGTCAGGCCCGCTATCGTTACCGGCTTATTAAAATCCCCACGCCAACTTCACTTTATTTTGGCGGGAGCGCTGGCTACACTTAACCGCACGGCAGGCAGGCGGGGAGCAGGAAGGGAGAGAGAAACGAAGAGCGAGAAAAAGGGAGAGAAAAAAAAGGGTGAGAGAAATGGCGTAGCAAGGAGTCGGTTTGCTGTGCGTGGGTTGGTGGCGGCAGTGGCTCAATATCGTAATGACAAGACTGGAATGGAAACACATTTCTCTGCCTTCGTGACGGACTAGGCGTGCATATTGATAAAAGCGTAGCCCGCCCCGCCGGCCCTGGCCGCCTGCTGCATATCTCTCTCGTGTAAATAATCACCGCCTTCGGAACGGGCAATTGCCTCAATTTGTCGAACTGCGGCGCCGTGTTGTGATACGGGCTCCGGCTCTAAGTGGCGGGGAGTACACCCTCATGGTGACAGACTTTGGGGCCGAGAAATTGGCAGGGAGTGGAGGGGGGGAGGTGTGGCGTGGCGGAGCGTAGCGGTGGCGCGGGGAGGAAATTGGAGTAGCGGGTGGGAGCGCGCGAGTGAGAGAGAGGGAGAGAGTATCTCCATCTCTTTCGCACCCCTGCCACTGTATCCCCTCTACCCCGCACCCTTTTGGAATAATCTCGCCGTAGAGAATGAGAGAGAGAGAGAGAGAGAGAGAGAGAGAGAGAGAGAGAGAGAGAGAGAGAGAGAGAGGGGACTTCAGGGTTCAGATGCCACGAGGTTCACGATAAGTGAGCTTTTTTTCCCAGACCTTCTATTCAGCTTCTTTTTTTTTTCTTACCCCATTTTCTTCTCTGTGATTATCGGCATGAAGCTCTGGGGCGGAGCGGCGGCGGCGGGGGCGGCGCTGGTGTGTGCGGAGTGAGTAGGGCCGAGGGGTTCGCGAGGACGGGAAGGAGGGAAGGGGAAGGGTTGAGCGGGGAGGGATCGAATTGAGGTGACTGGGGCGCACAATATGCAGTGTGCGTGTGTGCCTCCATACGTGCGGGCTAACGTCTGCTTTGTCTCGTCGCGTCGTCTCCCTCTCTCCCCCCCATACTTCACATCCACCCTTCACTGACGTCCTTGTCCCCGCTCGCTTCCTTTCTTTCACCCCTCTTTGGTCTCTCTCTCTCTCTCTCTCTCTCTCTCTCTCTCTCTCTGGCTCCGAGCAGCTTTGCTCTTACCGCAGTCACGTCAGACGGAGGTACATGCATAACACTGCGCTATGTAACCTCGGCATTCTGTGTACCGTTTCCTTCTCCTCCTCATCCTGCTACTGATTTTTTTAACCCCTTTGTCAGTATTCCTCCTGCTTCAAAACTGGGTTTATGCAACTTAGGGACAAGGGATGGCCCCAAAAGTAAGTCAGTCATTCGCCATTACGAAACTTGTAAGTTCAGCCTACGTTTGCTTTCATAGCGCCTGGTAGGTAGGCAACATTTTGTTTGCAGTGCACGTGTGTCCCGCAGGGTAGCCTACTCACAGTCTCGCAGGCGTCGAGCTCTCTTACTCTGCCGATTGAATCTGAAAGACACAACAGCAACAAACTGGCGCAAATTCTAGTCGTTCCGTAACTTTGACAGTGCCCGTGTTCTAGAAACTCAACAAAAAATGTGTTTTTTACTTTATTTTGAAAGACGGAAGCTAAGCACAAGTATGCATGATGTCGGGTTGATGATTTCACTTTAGAACAGCCTGGATCCAAGGTCTCATCCTGTTACAATATTCTCTGAGCGAGGAAAAGAGAGAAGGGGAGGGGGGGAGTGCATGAATGGAGAAGCTCGTCTCATCTACATCGGATTGACAGCGGAGACAACAGCACGGTCATGGGATCAGCGCCAAGCAAAGTCCACCGACCCTAGTGTGCCAGTGTCGGGGCTGGCGGTGGCTCTGCAGCCAATGCACTAGAGTGTCGCCGTGCAATATATGCCAGGGTTTCTGCTGGGAAGGAGACAGCCTTACAGAGCAGGTGGATCTACCCTAATTGCGAAAGATTGCGTGCGATCGATCATGAAACGGCTTTTCTAAATTTCTAAACCAATAACAGTGTCGGCAACTTTTCTTAAGCATCATTATAAAACGGTGACCAAAAATGTTGTCGGCTGGTTATAGTTTTTTCGGCTCTACGGCTAAACGGTTACGAAACGTTCTTGCGCGGCCATAGTTTACAAACGTGTCCGGTCATTTATAGTGTTGATGGCCTGGCCAGGATGCACACCACCCCTTTATAGAAACCTCGGACGTCTCTCCTCGCATGTGCGTCGGACGTGTCGTGTCGTGCCGCGCCGACGTTTCGACCGAACGCGACGGCGCATTGCGTACCGACCCCTTCATTATTTTGATTGCCCCCCCC
>NW_026267131.1:568278-575236 GCF_000697945.3 Frankliniella occidentalis | reverse complement strand
ACGCGCTCTGTACCCTAGGTGCAGTGACAAAGAGCGGCATCTACAGTAACGCTGTAGATCGTTCTGTATCAGACTCTAATTTTTTGCAGTGTGGGAGACCAAAGAGGGCGTTGTTCTTTTCTGCCCAACTTGCACCTGCCCCACTCCTCCCCACCCCCTCTTGCACTGTTATAATAAAAGTCGTTGTTAAGTTTGTTAGCGACAGAGCGTCCGTTTATAAACGATCAATGTCCTGCTACCAAACCTATGTACTGGCTGCCCTGGTGAAACATCGAGCTCTAAGCGCATGTCACCAAAGTTGTTGAATTGTTGAAGTGGGCTCTGGAAACCGAACTTGGACCACCCCCGCCTGAAAATTACGTCCCTCTTCGCCACCCCACCCCCTCCGCTTTCTCCCTGCTCCCGTCGCTGTCCCCAAAGCTACTGCCAACGCCGTTGATATGAAGACCTCACAAGTTCGTCGGCCATCTTGGGGGCCCTGCGTGCCGACCATTCCACTCTTCTCCATTATCACCTCTCTCTCTCTCTCTCCCCCTTCCCCCTCCCTTCCGCCGCCATCATCCCCCTGAGTTGAGGAGGGGAGGGGGATGCGCTCGGCGGCGGCAGCAGCAGGAGCTGGCAGGCCGTGCTGCTGTGATTCGCACCCTGTGGGACGCGATGGAGGGGAGGGCAGTGCGCATGCCAAAGAGTGAAACGTACCTCCAGCAAACGTGTCCAAGAAGCGCGTCGTGCTTATCGTTCTTGCTCGCCAAATAAAGGCAGGTAATTCTAATTGCCTGTGGAATGGGGACAAAGTAGGGAAAGGATCTAGAAATGAAAATGATGTATTCTTTTAACTTTTTAGTCCATGTGGAAAGTTTTGGGTTACTAGCTGGGATTTCAGCACGATTTTCTTGTGTATAACTTGAATGGCTCATGTAGTGTCTTAATGTCATTGTAAAGTCAAACTTGCACTGTTATGGAAGAAGAGCCAATGTGAAATATTTTAAATGAAAAACTAAACAAGTTGAAAGGCGTCATGTTATGCACAACCTCGTGTGCACGCATGCGTGCATGGATGCATCCATGAGCGCGGCCCAAGAAGAGGATAATGTTACCAGGAAGGCTGCTTGGGTTGCACCGACTGCACATGCGTTTGTACAGTTTTATAAAGGTCCTGCCTCTGATTCGACAGTGATGGCATAACTCCGTGGAACTGTACTGCTAAGCGGGGACGGGTGGGGAGAGAGGAATAGCCAGAGAAGTTCCCTAATTGTGCGCGTTCCGCCTGGCTACGCCTTTGACTGCAGCGCCCCGATTGCGAGCCAACTCACGCAACGCGTTGTTGTACCCCTCAAAATGCATCACAAATCACACCCAGAATAATCGTTTCAAGTCTTGTTTCAAGTAAATTTTTCCTTATTTCAAGTGGCCGCTGACACAAGATCAAATTTACTCTTGAAACAAGCTGATATTTTCTTTCGAATAAGGGAAAAATCTTATTCCAAAGGCAGTATCGCCTTTGTTTCAATGTTGAATTTCATCTTATTGTCTCAGCGTGGACTTGAATCAAGAAACTATTTTTCGGTTTGCACCTGCTGTGCGCTCCCTGTCCAACACGCGCATAGGCAGGCGACTGGACTGTTTTCCAATCATCATCAGTGCCTGCCTGCCCCGGTTTTCGTGAACACTTTTTCCATTATACCAACAAATCCTTTGCAAATATACAAAGAACGCGAAATCCTCCGCTGCGTTGGAAAGAATGATTGGGTTTGCTGGCGACTTTAATGTGTGTGCCTTTCCTTTCGGCAGCGACTACGATCGCTAATGGAACCACCGCGGTTATCGAACGGCGATGCGGCATGGGAATGAAATGAAAGTTTATCTGAAGGAACGTCCCCGCTTATCTCTGCCCGGCAGTAATGATATGCCATTACACACATCTCATGACGACGGGCGGTAAATCAACGGCCGGTCACCGTCAGCAAAAAACACACCACCGCGCGCGGCGCGTCGACCTGCCCGGCAGCAGCGCGCCCGGCCCTCCGAGCGGCCCTCGGGAATCTGTGGGGGTGCGCTCGGCCCGGGGGAAATTCTCTCACGATACAGCCGTGCTTATGAAATCCATGCGCGACGGTGAAGGGAAGTTGCGTCATTTTTATTGATATTGTGGTCCGTGCCATGAGCTTACTGGAGAAACACAGGCGCCAAGTCGTGCCTTGCCTGGGCCAACCCCATATAGTTAGTTGTACATTTATAAGTGTTCAACTTTAATATTGAACATTTTTTAGTATTCAAATATCCAGTTAAACACTTTAATGTGTGCAACGTAGTGTTGGCACTTGCATGTGAACGCCCTAGTTGAACACTTTACATATCAGTGTACGTCTCTCTGTTTGTTTTTTTTTCAATTTTTACCAAGTCTTTTTACATTTTTTGTAATTTTTTTCACTGGTTCCACTTTTTTCACTTGCTTCCTCAAGGGTGAGGTGATCTATTTATGACTGTACGACCACCATCGACGATCTGCGATACCCCCCCGTGGTCACGGCTCTCGGATGCGCGCCCAGCGTGCCTCCATCCGGCCCAGTCCTGGGTCGCGGATTGCCCTCTCACCCCCCCCCCCTCCTGCTCCCGCGAGGTGACGTTGTCACGTAGTTTGCGTACGATCCTTTACCTGATGTAAGTTTATTCCCCACCGTGGCACGGCTCCTGCACGGCTCCTGGATTCGGCTTTAACTTCTTTCCCGTTGCTGCCTGCCGCTAGGTTCCAGTCACGTGCCGACCAACTTTTCGCAAATCCGGCATCCTCCCCCTCCCTTCCCCCCACGCGGCACACGCCTCGAAACCGGTCAATTCTTCCCCCTTTTCCATCTCTCTCTCCTTCTCAACAAGTTGAGATTGCGAACGCACTCCAACACATCACGTTCCCCTCAAGAAAAGTTTGGGCGGCACATCATAACGAATGCTATTCAATTTACTCTCGCACCTCCCATCTGTCGGTCTGTCTTTCGCCTCTGGCCCTTTTCCATCCCTTCATCTCTCTCTCTCTCTCTCTGCCCCCCCCCCCTCAAATCTCTATCTCCGAGCAACTCATCGTCAGCAGGAACTGCAGTAGCAGCCGCCCGAGGGCTGGGGGGCTCAGAGGAGCTGATGCCGAATCTGCACGCGAATCTGCATTCAATGCACTCGCGCTACAGGCCCTACGGGCGGGCCCTGGCGGGAGCGGGAGGGGCAGCGCGGCAGCTCCCACCCGGGGGTATTATCGGTGCTGCTTCATTGTTTGTTTCAAACGATGGAGCCCATTGTGTCGGTCTGTCTGTGCCCCCTCCCCTCTCTCCTCCCCATCTCTCCCTCTCCTCAGGACACAGGACAGGTGGTTTCCAGTCGGTTTCGTACTGTTGTTTAGAATGAAAAGTAAAAATAATAATAAAACTTTCAAATTTCACACTTGTGTAGGAACACAATATCGCAAATTTATCGAGTCTACAATTTGACGCGGACTTTAGCTGATTCTATTTTTGTTGTGTGTTGTGTTGTGTGCGCGCTGCTAGGTGACGTTGCCACGGCATGGGTGTTGCAGGTGTGGTCTGATTTAACGGCATTTCCAGACCCCCTCCCCCGTCCTCAACGTTTCCACTTCTCCGTCGTGTAGAGGTTGTGTTCCGTGCAGCCGGCACACATGGAGGCCAGGGAGACCCGCGCGCGTACACTGCACACACGCACACACATAGAGCACTCGCATACACGGACCCCGCGCACCCGTCGAGCTCCCTGGCGCCGTGCGCTGCGCCCGGATCAGCTGGACCAGCCCGTGTACTGTACCACACAGTAATGAGACCCCTGTTTAAATAATGGCAGCGACTTTGCTCAGACAATTAAGCCACACAATTAGGTAGCGGCAGGGCAAAAGTTCCTTGCCCGGGACCTTGACGGCTATGTGCTGGGGGGAGGTGTTGGGGGAGAGAGAGAGAGAGAGAGAGAGAGATATGAAAATGTGCGAGCGTGTGTGACTCACTCACTTTTGGAGACCGACAGTATACAGCAGTGCTGCTCTGCAAACTTAGTTGTCGCGAGCTTTTGCCTGCTCGTGTACGGCGCGCGCACGCTGTTCTTCTCACCTCAGAGGGGAGGAAGGGCGGGCTCCGCAGGTGAAAAAGCCACCCTGACCCCTTCCCCCCGAACTCTCTCTCTCTCTCCCTCCCCACTTTCCTCCCCTCCTTCCTCCTCCTGCACACTACTGCGAAGATTGAAATTTACCGAGTCGGATGTCGAGATAGTTGTAAGACGCCAACCGCACAAGAAAGGGCGCGGGCGGAAGGGGAAATCAAGGAGCCAAGAAGCGTCTCCTCCCCCTCCCCACACCCCTTCTCCTATACCCGGTTTCGACCCTACTCTGCTAAGTAAAACAAACTTTACTGGATCCAAAAAAAAAAAAAGAAAAAAAAAGAAAGAGGCTGCCGTCCTGGCCGCCTGGCCGCTTGGGGCGGGCGTCGAGCGACACGAATTCAATCGAACTTTCGGGACGTGTTTACTCATTCTGTGGGGAAAGTTGTGCTGCGGCGTCATGTTTCTGGGAATAAAAAATAATAGGGACAGAGAGGGGGGAGTGTGTTAAGCCATGCTTTGTCTATTTAGCTAATCACATTGTTGCCTCATTTGTCGCGGAGACAAAAGGGTTGCAGCTTTTGTGGTGTGATGCTGGGGTCCCAGATGTCGACAGCCCTGGTCCGTGCAAGAGAGACAGACTTGTGGGCAATCCACAAGGAAGGTTTTCAAATGACTAACAAGTTGCTAGCGAATCTCAGTTTGCGTGTTGCTCTTGTTGCAGGAGGGATGTGATGGCCGGGCCAGCCCGTGACGGCCTTCAGGGCGGCGCCCCGGGTCGCGGCCGGCCGTGGTGCAAGGCGCGCCTCTCCAAGCCCCGCCGGACGCTCAACGCCATCCTGAGGACGTCGCGGCGGCTCGGGGTGGCCGTCGAGGACCTGGGGCGCCTGCGCGGGGCGCAGGCCCTGCTCCAGGATGCGACCGCCGCCGCCGCCAGTCGCGGTCGACGCCGGAGCCCGAGGAAGGTGCACGACCCGGACTTTCTGGCCGCCGGCATCCTCTTCGCACTCATGATCGCCGTCCTGGCCGGGGTCATGGCCGCCATGCTCGTCTCGGAGCACGCCGCTGACCTCCACGCCAACAAATCGGTGAGTACGGCCCAGCCGAACGGCAAACAGAGGGGACGGGACGGACGGGGCCGACCTGTTGGTGGGAACCGCTCGGCACACAGACCGGGGAAAAAGTGTTCTCCCTTAGGATAAATATTCAATCAATTCCCTGCTCCAGTTGGTTTGGTATGAGGAGAGAGAGAGAGAGAGAGAGAGAGGGGGGGGGGGGCTGGTGATTGATAACATTTGGAATTGTAGCCCTTTTCTCTCTTTGTTAAAGCGGAACGCGCCGCTTTAAATTGATCAATATACCCTTTAGCTCTTTGGTTTTGTGGGTGGCTAAAAAAAAAAAAAGATCTCGATCTAGATAGGTACCTACCTCTTACATTTTACAAAAAGACTAAAAAACAAGATTTATATGACGTAACATTTTATCAAAGCTCAGAAAACTGTTTTCACTGTGAGGGCGATTTAAGAGTAAATTTAAATCAAGATGACCTACAACTTCCAATTTATTTAGAAACATAACTTTTTCCCATTTATTAGTTTTTCGTTTCAATTTTCCTCATTATGTGCTCCAACAAAAGAGTTAAATTGATGACTTGCAAGTCATGTTTTTTATCCGCAAACTAACCATGTTGCGTACGGTTTACGCGATAGTTCTGGTGTGAAAGTTTTGTACATAGAACGATTTAGAACCAAACTATTACGTGTATTTCCGACGAACGCGATGTTGTGCGCACCGCTGCGCTGTGCGGCGCGCATTGCCTCCGTCCGTGGCGAAGGCCGCCGTCCCGAAGGCCGCGCCCTGGGCAGCCCTGGTGCCAAGGTAAACATCAACACAGTGCATCCCCTCCACCGCCACGCTGCGCCACAGTCACGCTGTTTGCACCTGTCAACAAGCAGCGTTTGTGATTGGCTGCCGGACTCGTCCCGTGCCCGGTCGCCGGCGGGGCCAGAGAGAAGAGGGGTCGAAGACAAACCAATTTAAAATTCAGACTGCGAGAAGTCCCGCTCTTGTTGTTCTTTGCGGGTTGGAGGGGCGAGTGCTGCTGCACTGCAAAAAATTATGACAGGAAAACTACAGATCGTCCTGCTAATTATTTTCCAGGAACTTCTGTTATTCGAATAACAGCATCGATGTAGTTTTAATGGTTAAAATTTGGTACAGGGAGCAATGTACAGGACCACTGTAAGGCAAAGGCGCGGACAAAACTGTCTACAGTGGAGCCGTATTCGTACACTGTACCGTGTAAATCCTGGGCTTTCCGGTGCTACAGCAGCACTGTACTACGCGCTCTGTACCCTAGGTGCAGTGACAAAGAGCGGCATCTACAGTAACGCTGTAGATCGTTCTGTATCAGACTCTAATTTTTTGCAGTGTGGGAGACCAAAGAGGGCGTTGTTCTTTTCTGCCCAACTTGCACCTGCCCCACTCCTCCCCACCCCCTCTTGCACTGTTATAATAAAAGTCGTTGTTAAGTTTGTTAGCGACAGAGCGTCCGTTTATAAACGATCAATGTCCTGCTACCAAACCTATGTACTGGCTGCCCTGGTGAAACATCGAGCTCTAAGCGCATGTCACCAAAGTTGTTGAATTGTTGAAGTGGGCTCTGGAAACCGAACTTGGACCACCCCCGCCTGAAAATTACGTCCCTCTTCGCCACCCCACCCCCTCCGCTTTCTCCCTGCTCCCGTCGCTGTCCCCAAAGCTACTGCCAACGCCGTTGATATGAAGACCTCACAAGTTCGTCGGCCATCTTGGGGGCCCTGCGTGCCGACCATTCCACTCTTCTCCATTATCACCTCTCTCTCTCTCTCTC
>NW_026267131.1:566887-567883 GCF_000697945.3 Frankliniella occidentalis | reverse complement strand
GTAATCAGATCCTTAATGTCCCCGAGAGAAAAAAAAGAATAAGTTTTGAAAAATCAACTGGAAAGTCATGACGTGATAAATCGACAGACGTTAATAATTCACTGTCCTAAAATTAGCGTAAAAGAAATGCATGAAACTACGCCATTTATTCATTGTCATCTCGTGTTCGTTCAACTTGCAAGAAACAAAAAAAAGCAAAACATGTTTTTGAAGGCACTAGATAGGACTCAAGTTTGAAAGCACTAACTTTAAGGTTCTTCTAAGCGACTACTGCTCTAAACGAGAGCTCTTGGTTGTCAAACAATTCTTACCGTGATGCCAATGCAGTGAATGCAATCATTACATCCCTCACATATGAAAAATCCCCCCCATGAAATCATAAAGGTTTATGAAAGTATATTGAAACGAAAAAAGACACAAAAACAAACAAATTCTGCGGAGTTCCGATTTTTTTTATGTCCCAACTCGTCTGCGACACGTGCTCTCCGCCGCGCCGCGCTCGTCATTCTCCGACAAGAACAGAAAAGTCAAGAAGCGTCTTGGCCTTCCTCTCCCTGCGGGCGGGCCGAGCCGGGCCAAGCGGCGGCCGGGAGGGGAAAAGTTTTGGCGGTGTAGTACGTGCTCAAGATGAACGACAAGGTCGAAAAGAAGAGATTGCTAAGTTTCGCGCGCGCACCAGCCCCGCAGCACCGCGCCGCGTCCCCGTCGTGGCCCCGCGTCGTCCCCGCGCGGTCCCCCATGCCTCGGGGCGGCGACCAAGGGCGGGAGCGGGAGAGGGGGGCTAGAGTGTGAAAAGGAAGGAGGCGGCGTAAATTTTCCAGCTGTTGATGAATCTTTGAGGCCCCTGCTGATGCGTTGCACCCCCTACCCCCCCCCCCCTTCTCCCAGTGGTTCTCTCCCCCCCTTTAGCTCTTTGGTTTTGTGGGTGGCTAAAAAAAAAAAAAGATCTCGATCTAGATAGGTACCTACCTCTTACATTTTACAAAAAGACTAAAA
>NW_026267131.1:563668-565657 GCF_000697945.3 Frankliniella occidentalis | reverse complement strand
TGAAGGAAAGGAGGCATGTCACTCTGAGGGAATCGCAAGCACATTATGTTTCAACGGGAAAACCAGAGCAGAATTGGATTGCAGAGAGTGAAATTCGATGAATTTTTCGCGGACAGAGAGGTGTCTCCCAACCAAATTTTACCTTCAGTTATTGTGTTTTTTTAATGTGTACAGGGCAGCCTGTTGTTCCATGAGTCGTCCACTGTTTTTGTTGTTGTTTCCACATGGCCTGTGCAGTGTGTCGAGATGAAAGCGCTCGCTGCTGCTGCGCTCATGAAAGCGACAGGAGAGGAAACAAAAGAAAGGCACCACCATCCTCGCCCCTCTGCCCCTAAATGCCCCGTCCCCCCTCTCTCCCCCGCCACACCCACCTTCACCACTCGCTAGGAGGAAATAGTCCCATCAGTGGTTGGCAATGCCGGCGCAGCAGGAGCAGCAGCGTATGGATAGAACGGCCTCCCCAAGAGGCAATGAGAGGCTGGAAGGTGCGAGTGCGCACGTGTGAGTGTGTGTGTGTGTGTGTGTGCGTATAGAAAGACGTGGGGGGGGGGGAGGCGGCTAGTACCGACTGCAGCCGCAGAAACAAAATGAAAGCGAGGAAGCACCTGCCACTCCGTGCCTCTCGTGCTGCCACTCGCCAAAAATATTAGTCACAGCTTAGTTCTGTGAAGCATCGGGGATAAGGCATTGACTTGCTGGACACAATCAGCTCATGTGTGCGCAATATTTTTTACTCTTCCCAATTAATCCGCACCACTATGTGTTAGCCGTGTAGGCAGTTCCAATCTTTTTACTTGCATCAATCATTTTAGACAGTTCCCTAAAGACTGTTTTTTTTTTCATGGGCAGTATGTAAAATAGAACAGCAGCTTAATTGATCAGCACGGATCTGAATGGTGCTTACAATACAATAGCTGTGCGCTATGGCCTATTCTGTAGTTGCGGACACGGTACGACGGTCATGTATACATATTCTATAATTCCTCGCCGTATAATTTAGGGTATATATTTCTGGTTTTGTACACGTGTAGGTGGTCTCACGCTACACCTAAACCGACAGAGTGCTGCGTGTGGTAGGGAAGCTGGAGGGAGAGGAGTGGTTGGGGGGGGGGGGGTTCTGCCCGGTGCCCAGGCAGCAGCAGCAGGGCGAGCAGTGCCTCGAGCAGGGTGGGCAGCCCCGTGGGCCCAGGGGGCGAGTTAACTTGAGTCAAGTCGCGCGTTCGGCCCCCGAGTGTGTTGTGCGCCCCTGTCGCTCTGCCGTAATGAATGAGAGAGAGAGAGAGGGAGAGAGAGAGAGGGAGGGAGGGAGGGAGGGAGGGAGGGGAGTGAGAGAGAGACAAAATACACTTACTCTGTGCCGCCCGGAGAGCGGTACATGGAAAGTTGCCGACGAGTTATGTGCTTGCGCTAAAAGGGTCCCGGGCCGCGCGCAGTGCTGAGTGCCCCCGTGGCCCTGGGTGTGCGGCGCGCCCGGAGGGGTGTTCCGCCCCGCCCCACCAAATAGCGGTTACATTGCGGAACATGTGTGTGTTTGTGTGCGCTTTGCGTTAGTGCCCCAACACGAGTTGTGCGCGGGAAGCTTTAACGCGCGCGTAATACCTGCATGCAGCTCGTTGTAGTTTTCCACTGGCGTCGCTGCATTTCAAGTCGTTGGACGAACAGGACTTTGTTGAAACAGAAATGGGCAATTTTTCCTGTCTATGTTCTTCGTCTCCCTGATCACCATCTTATTCTCCTTGCGAGGGTACCATATTTTCATAAGCACAACAACTCCGAAATAATAAGAAACCGCAACCCTTTTTTTGTTGCTATTGTTGCCTTAAAAATCTCGGACCCTTACTGCGTATAGCGGTGAAAGGTTTTGGTTTGGCTTGGAACGATACAGACACTCAGACTCTGCCCCCTGCTCCCGGCCCGGTCAGCTTCAAGGGGCCCTCCCGTCGCGGCTTCTGTTCCGCAACGCTCAATGTGCTCTCCCATTCTGCCCCC
>NW_026267131.1:556981-559468 GCF_000697945.3 Frankliniella occidentalis | reverse complement strand
GGGGGGGGTTGGTAGGCTCTCAGGATGGAAGCCGTAAAAGGAAAAAAAAAACACTTTTTAGGCCTATTTGCTATTCCTGTCGGAATGCAAAATACATTATTTGTGCGCAGGGATGAGAGGTGCAACAGCGGTGGCGTCGCGGGCCTCCCTCCACCGCCTCCCCATCTTTTTCACTCTCATTACAAACCTGTTCCGTCCTTGCCGCCGCCTGCCCCACCCTCAGCGACCACTGCGCACGACGCTACCTGCGCGCCCGTTTCGGGAACTCCTTTTGCCTCCGTTTGCAGAACGTGTTCCTCCAGAGAGACTCCTCCAGCGTCCAGAAGCTACCCACCACTGCCCCCATGCCCATACTTCCCCACTTCTCCCTTATTCGCTCCCAACTACCCCCGTCCCCACCTCTCTCTCTCTCTCTCTCTCTCTCTCTCTCTCTCTGTAATTAGCGTCTGGTTTTTTCTCCCCCCGAAATCAGTGTCGGTGCGAAAGCAAAAGGGGACTACCATCCAGCAAGCCAGGCCCCTGCCGCTCCCAGACATGGTCCCTAAAAGAGAATAACTCACGAGGGCTTTACCCACAGCTTTAGCTAATCACCGCGCTATCCACTTACGAAACTTAACCTTCCCTTCTTTGTTTTTTCGGGTAAGAATGACGAACCTCGCTGGTCGCGGTAGTGAGGTAGGGATTCTATAATGCTATGGCGGCGATTTCTAAATTACTTCATGCTGTTTTAGTGCAGTTAGTGATATGGGAATTCATCGATTTATTTATCGTGCATCTCTCGCTACCCCTGTGACTGGCCGAAGAAAAGTTACTTTAGTATGGAGGGTGGAGATGCCCCCGGGGGATTAGTCTTACATAATTCATGAGCAATCATAGACGACTTACACGCGCGACGTTTTTCTTATTCTCTCCGTTTTTCTATCCCTTTCATTCGTCCAATCCCCCCTCCTCTTCCTCCTCATGTCCCCTATCTGTGCCCCCGCCTCTCGCCCCCTTGCCATGGGCGTGTTTCTGCATAACTCGCTGTTGCCGTTTCCGATATTTCTCCTCTTTTTTATTGTCATGTCAGAGAATCCTGATTGATTGACTCTGTCGTCGCCGGGTTAGACAAAAAAGTCGTAATGAATGAAACATTTTTTTTCTTTCAAATGTTTTTGTTTTCAGTTGTTGTTTTGAACATGGCGTAAAGCAAGATTATGAAAACAAAAACAAAAGCAGATGCGCGGGCCGTGTTTTATTAAGAGACACTCCCCCTCCCAGAGCCGCGTCGCCGTCCTCTGTTTACCCAATTGTTCGGTAATATCCCTCGCCTCTCCGAAAGTCTTCCAATAATCTTCTAAACGCGAAGCTACGGCGCGTGGTGGAGCGCGGAGGGGCGTGGCGGGGCGTGGCAGGGGGTGGTGGCCCACCAATCAGGACGTGTGATGATATTTACGCACTCTGTTTGCCCGAGTGGCAGCAGTGGCGAAGGAAGGAAAAGAGGGCGAGGGAGTAGGGGGTTGTTGTCGGTCGGGAGGGGGTGATTGGAGGCGCCAGGACCTCCCCCTCCCTCTCTCGTTGTGGCTGTCTGTGGGCGGCGTGCACGCAGCCACCATCGAGATGGACTTGTGTGTGTGTGTGTGTGTGCGCGCGCCTGCAGTCGTACGACCCCAACCCCCGCCGCCTTGCTGCGGCTGCAACCCAGGTCCTCCTCTTACCCCTGCGCACCGCAACTCAGACCCGACCCCCCTCTTCCTCGCTCCTGCAAGGCCCCCCGTCTCGTTGTATAACATGCCGCACACTCAAGTCCGATGCCCCTTGTTTCAGATTCTGACTGCACTCCTTAAGCACGTTAAATGCACATTAGGCTCCGCGTTACATAGTGTAGGGAATGAAGTTTTACACAATTGCTAGTAATGCAACTTGGCAATGGCAAGGGCTCTAAATGTGCAGCAAAACCGCCCACGACCGCCACACCAAAGCTCCCTTGGGCCAGTGCGTAGAGTGTAGGGGAAAGCGGAGTTCTTTGCCTAACTGGTATACTGTGAGAAACAGTTAGATTTTGCAAAAAATTCCCTGAAGCGTGTGGTAAAACTACAATTAGAAACTTTAAAATACCATGATCTATGTATATTAGACTTAATCGACAAGCAGGGTTAGGATGTGGCAAATTTACAACATATTTTGTAACAATTAGTTACAAAATATATTTACTTTTTACAGTGCACAGGCAGTCTTGGGGACTGTCTTACAAGAAGCACACCATATTTTTTGTGGTTCTGTGCGTCAAAGGTGAACGCTGCTGACCGTCGGGGCCCGTGCTGCGCACCGTGCTGAGCGGTTTAGCGGTCAGCCGGGTGCTGGGTGTACGGGTCGTCGGGGTAGAGGCCGCGGCCGCATTCCACTAGGGCAATGCGGAGCTGAAAAGAAAAACAAAATCAAGTCAGTCTGCGACAGAAAAGAGAAGGAGAGCAGAGATGGGCAGAGAGGGGGAGAGAGAGAAGGGGG
>NW_026267131.1:550012-552611 GCF_000697945.3 Frankliniella occidentalis | reverse complement strand
GGGGGGGATCTAGAGGAGTGGAACGGGGGAGCCATCGCTCACTCATGGGTTGGGAGAGTCGTCTTGAGCATCACAAAATAAGCTGGCGTGGAGGGCGGGTCGAGTGCCGTCTCTCTCTCTCTATCTCTCTCTCTCTCTCACACCCACACACCCACACACCCACACACCCACACTCGTTGTGCCTGGCACGTGCTGCACTCTTCTGAGAGCAGAAGGTTCCAAGTTTCTTGGGCTCTCTCTTCTCAGATTGATACTCAACACGCGGATCAATTCGAAACTACTAACTTTATCGGTGGAATCGTAAAGAATGTTCTTCTGCTATTTAATTTTGCTTTCTTTCTTCATCAACAACTGTCGGCTGTCGGCTACAAAACCTTTTGAAGTTAAAGGAATCCATTAGTATGCATTTTGTTTTGCAGATGTTTTATGTTACATACAGAAGTTTGTTATTGGCCAACTATACTGAAAAGAAAAGTACTACTTCGTCTTTCGAGGAATTCGCTCTTAATTTTAGTCGCTTTGTGCAGCCATATACCCGCACCACGTTTCTAGTTTATGTAACGCGTGACTAGAGGCGTTACAGCCTCATCCGCCGCTGTACACACACACCGTGTATACATTTCTAGAGCAGGGCCGGAATGAGCAGCGCGAGCGTGTTGTGTGTTTGACGTCGCTATGAAACAACGCTCAAGGATTTATCGACCATCAAACCGAGATGAGGAGGCGGCGAGCGAACAATAACAGGAGGAAGGAGTGGAAAGAGAGAGAGAAAGTGAGAGAGATGGTGGAAAAGGGGGCCTAGCGCAAGGCGTAGCAGATGCGTGAATGAGAGAACAACGAAGCACCTCCCCTGCTCAGCCCTGCGAGTGTGTCGGAGTTCACCCCACCCCAGTGATTGATCCCTTTGATAAAGGTGGGCTTAGGGGAGCCCGCCGCCTCCGCGCCAGGCTCACAACTGGACTCCGGTGCGGCTATAGTTGGGCAGGTCAGACAAGAAACTATGCTCTTAATCACCACTACAATTAACAAAACGCCCTTTACAATTTGGAAAGTATAAAATTGCGACGATTGTGGTCAGCAAGTGTCGCAGGGAACGTGCTGGTTTGGGGGAACGAGGGTCGCCCACATGCTCTCCCTCTCTCTCCCTATCTCTCTCTCTCTCTCTCTCACGCACACGTCACACCCGCATGAGGGTCATTTCTCTACATGAACTCATTAGCAAAGGCGGTGTGGGAGAAAGGGCGGGAAAAGGGGATGGGAGGGGGGCAAGGGTACGACAGAGGATAGAAAGGAAGAAGGTGGGAGGGGGGAGCCGAGGAGGGTTTGGGGATGACACCATTGGCTGCAGAGTAAGTACTGCAAAAGCAGCCCATCCCAGTTAGGGTAGAAGCAGAGAGGAGCAAGTCTGATGAAAAAAACAAACGTTGTCTGCGTCTGTGTGAGGGCTTGTGTGTGTGTGTGCGCGCGCGCGCGCGCGCGTGTGTGTGTGTCTCTCACACGGTACGGCGGGGCCGGGCGTGTGTTGGAAGGCGGTGGCCGCCGCCCGCGGCCGCGTACAGCAACGGGTGTGTAATCAAAAGCAACCGAGCGTGGCCGTTTGGCCGCCAGCGGTCCCAGCTGGCGTGCGGCGGGGTAGGGCGGGGCGGGCGGGGTGTTACGTTTGCTACCCGCCGACACGTTCAGTGTGCCGCCGCTGCTTGTGTTGCGCGGCGCGCGGAGAGCGTACACCAGCGAATGTAAAATGCAGGAGCGGGGCCGGGGCACCACCAAGCCTTGCAGCAAGGTACTGTTGCTCTACCGGGGCACCGGGGCGCCGCCGGCACTGGAAAAAGAAGAAGCAAAGTAGGCGAGAGGAGGAGCGAGCGGGATGCGAGCGAATAGTGAGGGTGGTGTGGGTGGGTGGTGGTGGTGGTGGGAGGGACGGGGGTAGGGACGCACTGGTCCTCATGCGGGGAGACAAAGAGACGGTATGAGAGTCGGGGAGGGAGACGGAATGAGAGAGACAGAGAGAAAGGGGTAGGGGGTAGGGATGACCCTCTGCTTTAGGACCGTATGAGATGAATGGGTTATGTATGCAGATGAAGCAGCTGGCCGTTCCTCCTCTCCACGCGGTGCGCCCGCCGGAGCCCGCCGGAGCCCCTAGGGTCAATATTGGAGGGACCCGGTTGCAGTGTCCCGACGGAGGACGTGGCCCTCGAGCTGGCGGTGGTGCGTCGGTAGGTGGCGAGCAGGGCGCTGCTCGCTGCTGCTGCTCGCCGCTCTCCCCTAGCTCACCTCGGCCGCTCTCTGCGACTCTTCTCGACCGGGTTGAATCTAAAACAGTGAGGCGCTGGCTGGTCTCCTTGCCCCTGCGCCACGATGCGGAGAACCCACAGCTCGACCTTTGAAATTAACTCGCTTTACAAAGAAGCCTGCGACACCCAACTTAAAAAATAGAGGAAGGCAAAGGGGGATGAAGACAAAAAGAGCGCGGCGGGAAGGGGGGCGGAGAGAGACAGACAGCAGGTCACATAGAGAGAGAGAGAGAGAGAGAGAGAGAGAGAGGGGGGGAGAGAGCAAAGCGAGACAAAAGTGCGAAGGCCCGGGGGCGGAGAAACGG
>NW_026267131.1:543186-545986 GCF_000697945.3 Frankliniella occidentalis | reverse complement strand
TGCCGCCCCCCAGTGCCGCCCCCAGTGCCGCCCCCAGTGCCGCACCCAGTGCCGCACCCAGTGCCGCCAGCCCCCGGTACGGTAATCCAGAGTGCCGCCTCGGCCCCGGGCCAGCTGCTTTGTGAGGAGCAAAGTCGGCCGGCGCCGGGGTGCAGCTGGCGCGGAATTCCGGAATAAGGCTCGGCGTCGCAGCGTGCGATTGTGATTGTGGGAGAAAAACATGATAAAGTGCCCGCAAAAGTGAGAGACTTACTCCCACTGCAGTGTTTCCTCGGTAAAAGCCTGCACGTGTATCCTACGCAGCACCTCAGAATCTAAATGGTTACATTTATACCCAGTGGTCCGAAATTGTTAAAGTAATCTAGAAAAAAAAGGTATGACGACAATAAAAGACGAAAAAGTAGAGTCAACGGCGATTCTCTGTTTCTAATCTATCTAACGCAATGACGTTTGGGTTTGGCAGCTGCCCTAGGTCCCGAATGGTGTGTCAGACTTTTGGTGTGCTTTCCGAACGACTGGCCACCCTCATATCTGAATATACGAGTAACGGCCGTTCTTAAGGCGGAGTGTGATAACGTGCGGCTTACGGCGAGGTATGGTGGAGGGTCGAGGGGAAGTGTCGCTACCGTAGCGCAGTGGTGACCACACACACAAACGTACACGCACACGATCCAAACGATCCCCGCCTCCCTTAGCCGCAGTGGTCAGCCTCACACTGCAGTGAGTGTGATTCGGCCGGTTAATTATAGGGTGGCGAGCGTGGCTGGCCTGGCCAGTGGCCCCCGCGGGGAAAGGGTCTTTCGCACCAAACTTTGTCAAATGTACCTACTTTCTTTTTTGAACGGAAAAAATGTGTAACACACAAACACTGACCACAGTTTCGACATTTTCAGAAGTGTTTGTGTGACACACGTTTTTATTCGTATTCGAGCCGCTGAATTTCCGTTACTCTATGACCGTAGAGTACTTCTTTCCCATCTTTCACAAAATTCACGACCATCAGCCACCAGAGTCAAATAGTATGCGGTCAACTGTGAGCCAAGCGACGCCTTCTCAAACGAAATATAATGCGTCACCACTCCTCTCTCTCTCCATCGTGGTCCCGTAGATGCTATGATATCCTTGCATTTTCACAATCGCTCTCGCGGGGTGAGAGAGGCTTAAGAGAGACACGGCGCGGAAGGTGAGGAGTGCGGTGCAGGGCGGCCTTTCATACCAGCGCGCCAGCCGGGTCGTACGGCGGGAATCGATTCGCGAGGCTGGCGTGATAGCTGAAAGCGAGCGAAGAGAGAGAGATGGAGAGAGCCTACTAAAGCAGATGCCTTCTGCAGTATAGGCGGCGCCAGCGCACCATCAGACACCTCTCTCTCTTTCTCTCTCTCTCTCTCTCTCTCTCTCTCTCTCTCTCTCTCTCTCTCTCTCCCTCCCTCCCCCCCTCTCTCTTCCCGTACTCGGTGCGCACTAGCAGAGGGATAGGGGGCCATTTCACCGAGATATAGAACTCCGTGACTTCCAAGGGCGCGAAGTGCAGGTCCCTCCTCGCGAACGGATGGGGCAGCGGCGCGGACAGGCAGGCGGGCGCGCGGCGGACGGATGGCCCGGGGGCGGCGGCGGTGGACGGGGGGCCATACCAGAAGGGTCTCGCTACTCCAGCCGATTTGGCGTCAAATTTCACAGCACTACGCCAAATGGGGAAATCCCAGCTCCCCTCTAGCTACTGCCGTTAGTTAGGTATGGGAGCTAATTACTTGGCTGGCGCGGCGCCAGGCCGAGTGGCGAGGCGCAGCGGTGAGGTAGTAGGGAGGGGGGGGGAGACGGGAGGAGGATGAAAAGAAAAACAAAAGTGCGAAGGCCCGGGGGCGGAGAAACGGCCTGCTTTGCGTCCTGTGCGACACGCTCGCAGGGGCCGCGTTGCCTCTCGGCTTTGTGCGAGCGTACGTGGACGTACGAGGGCCCAAGAATAAATTAAGACTCTGTCTGCTGAAGGATCTGGCTGACTCGGGGGAGGCTTAGTATTTATTTAGCTAAAAGAAATGATCAAGGCGCACACAGTGGTAAACTAAGAAGCGCAACATTGCAAAATGCTTGCAAAAAATAGCTTTGTATTGCAAACGAATTGCTCTGCAGCCTGCAAAGAATTTTTGAGCACTGTAAGGGATCATCACGGTCGTTATTCGCCGATATGAAAGTGCCAAGTTAAGTTTAGCTCAGGGAAGCTCTCACGGCGCCTGGCAGGTAGGCAACATCTTGCATCCAGTGCATGCGTGTAGAGCGGGCTGGCCTACCCTGAGTTTCGCAGGCGCTGAGCTCCAGTAACTTGCCAAATGAACCCGAGAAAAACGGACCACGGATTTACTCTCTTCTGGACGATCCCAAATACGAAATAGGTACTACTCGTACTCGTAGGTGTAAGCTTGCAAACTATTTCTTTGCAAGCAGACACATAGTTTGGAAGAATTCTGATAGCTTGCAAATAAGATTTTTTTCGCAGTAAGCCTGAAAATTCTTTGAAACGTTTCAAAGAATACATATTGCAAGCACTTTCCAGTGCAATATAGTAGAACTGCTCCTAACGTGGAAGACAATTTCCTGTTTTTACCCTTTGACACGCCCTTTTCTTTTTTTCGCTAAACAAAAAGGAAAGGTAATTAAAATTCCACGAAATGTTTAATCGGTACGCTTCATGGTCTTATGCGTAGTTCATAAGAGCGGGTAGGGGTTCTGTTGACGCTTGTGAGTCTGCGTGTGCACACACAGTGCCGCCCCCCGTGCCGCCCCCCGTTCCGCCCCCAGTGCCGCC
>NW_026267131.1:533077-538896 GCF_000697945.3 Frankliniella occidentalis | reverse complement strand
CTGCCGTTAGTTAGGTATGGGAGCTAATTACTTGGCTGGCGCGGCGCCAGGCCGAGTGGCGAGGCGCAGCGGTGAGGTAGTAGGGAGGGGGGGGGGGGGGGGGGGGGGGGGGGGGGGGGGGGGGGGGGGGGGGGGGGGGGTGACAGCGCCGCCTCAGATGAATGTGTGCAGTTTAGCGCGGCCAAGTGCTCGGGGATGGGAGAGGGGCGGTAGGGGGTAAAGGGGCAAAGTCACAAGTCACCAGACGAGCACCGCGGTCGTGGCGGCTCGGCTCTGCCCGGATGGGTGGTGGCAGAGTCTGCCTGAGTGGTAGGCAACACGGCTGCGCGCGTGTACCTGCGGTTCTGCCTGCGGGTCTGCCTGTCGCCCCCCCCCCCATACCAGCTATGTGGTACAGGTATACGGGTTCCGCGAATTTTCAAACATTTCATATTTTACTGTAAAAATAAATTTACAAAATTTTTGTAACCTCAAATTATGTTGTAAATATAAACTTTTACTCGCCAATGCATTTTAAGTCGAGACGTACTGCGTGTACTTTTACGATTACAAGTTGTAATTTTACAACTTGCGTCAAGGAAAATTTTCCTGTAAACCCTCCGACTATTTTTCACACTGCGGAGTTGCAAGGAAAATCTAAATTACTATGCAACAGCGCGTTATATGAGGATCATTTTAAAAGCACAGTCTGAAAGAGTAGCCAGGGGGGTGAGCGTTGCACGTCGAGTGCTGAGTGCAAACGAATGTGCGTTTATTACCCCGCGGGGCAATCTCACTCGATTGAGACATTCCGCAAAAGCTGAGAGCAAAATCAGAGGAAAGCGAATAAAACTGGTCAAATCCGACAGTAAATGAGTTTTGGGGTTGTGCAACTCTTGGTACAGGGTTACAAATTATCACCACGATAGAATTCTGTTACGTGATGAAATTTTTCTTACTCTTACTTCTGAATAACACTTTTCCACAGGCAGAACGACAATTTCGCGATTAGTAAATGTAGGTCGTAGAGCACGAACTCGTACAAAACGTAGGATAAACGGCTGCATATCTTTCCGAAAGGCCGGGTCACACAGAAGGTGGGTCGTGCAACCGGTATAGAGCCGCAGAGAAGGTGCTGAGGTGGAAAAAAGGGTAGGTGTTGGAGCGAGAGAGACAGAGAGAGTGAGAGTGCGTGGAGATCTTTGTTTCGCTGGAGCTGATCCGTCAGGGGAGTCTGGGCGAGGAGGAGGCCACGGGCAAACCAATTGGCTCACGACGTGCTCGCGAGAAGCCTCCGGGAACGCTGTGGCCGAGGAGGGGCACATGTGTGCGAGAGAGAGAGAAAGAGCTAGAGGAGGGAGGGAGGGAGAGGAGGAAGGGGGGAAGGCTGGTCTCCTGAGGGGTCAAGCTCAGTGCTGCCGTCGAGCCTGAGGAGGATGGGTCAGAACCCACGTTCCTTCTCTTACCCCCCCCCCCCCTCTCTCCTTCCTCCCTGTCGGCGCTCCATCCACTTCCTCTCAGTTCTTTAGCTCCTCAGAGTGGGCCTTGTTGTAGAGGGTTTGGACCGCTGATGGTGGCCAGGGTTGCGGTTGCGCTACTCCAGCGTGACTCGAGTCACGGGACGGAGCCAGCAAAGTGTATCTGTGATAACTACAGAAATGATCTCAAACTAAAATGATGGGATGGAAATAGTTGAACCCAAAAACACAACGGGATGTCGACGTCACACTACATTTGCAACGTTTCGACAGTTTGTGTTTTCGATCGCACACCGATTTTTTCTGACAGGGTTGAATCAGTGAAGGCCTCAGCGGTAATACATCCACATGTGCGATAGGAGGGATTCAAGGTTATAGGGCGTAAGTCTGCGCAGCTAGAGCGGAGGCCATAAGAATGGCTAAGGACTTGCCCTCGCACGCGATTTGAATCTGCCGCGTGTGCGTGCGTGTGTGTGTGTTTCACAGCCACCCCGCTGCTTGACACCCTGCTCATACACACACACACACACACACAGACTCACAGACAATCACACACACACACGGCAGTATAGGGCGGTGTAGTAAAAAGACACAATAAAAGCGACGATAAATAGAGAGCGCCGGGTTAAAGGCTGCGCGGCGGATTACAAGGAAAAGGGTTCGGCGAGGAAAACTTAACTACCCCTCCGGTGCGACTGGCTGCACCCCCGCCTGCCGGAACTCGGAAGGAGCAGCTGCTCTCGTGAGATACTTTGCGCGGGAAACTTTAAGCGCGCGGGTAGTAGTGCAGCGAGGGCAGGGAGGAAAGGCGTTGGTTCGAATCCCGCTGCTGCATCTTTTATTTTTGTTTCTGCCGAAGAGCGACTAATACCACCACCACCACCACGGCTGGTAATTCTGTAGAAAGGGACCCACCGACCCCCTTTTGTTTTATTGTGTAGCTTACAGCACTGTGTATTCCTTTATCGTAAGAGAGAGAGAGGGAGGGAGAGAGAGGGAGAGAGAGAGAGAGAGAGAGAGAGAGAGAGAGAGAGAGAGGACAGAGATAAAAGGGGTGCCTGGGTTGACCACTAATACGTGTAGAGGCCCCCGGCCTTTGCCGTTTTATCGCACTGCAGCGGCCGGCCTTGGTTAAGCTGGTATACACTGACACAAGCCGCTCGCCACTGGCAAATTTCGAACATGAGGAAAAAGCGACTTGAAATGCCGTTTTACATGCACACAACCGCTCCACACTAAAAGCTTATGCACATTTTTATTCAGAGCTTACTGACTGTGTGTACGTCTCCGCTTACGCATTTTTTAATACGCCGGTATGAACAAATTTGTTTATACTGGCGTTTTAAAAAGTGCGTAAGCGGAGCACGTAAACAGAACTCAGTAAGCTATGAATAAAAATGTTCATAAGCTTTTATTGTGTAGTGTACACAAATGAAAAAAAAAGGAAGAAAGAACGAAATAGAAGAATATAGTAAGAAAGAAAGAGAAAGAAAGTAAGAGGCGAACGACTACTGAGTCGCACAGTAGAATTTTATTGGCATTTTATCAGCGTGTTGGGTCGTTAAAACCGTTAACGCTCCAAAGTGATAATACTGTGCCGTACGTTAAAAGAGTCGTTAGGCCCGGAGGTCACGACGCAGGTTTGAATCTTCGTCACTATGTTTGTCTTGTCAGTCTTGCCTTCCCAAACAGCGGCTGAGACGTTCTTTAAACACTCCCTCTCCATTTTGTATTCTCTGCCTTCATTTACTGCGATACAATGACATGCCGACGAGGTGGACGAACAAATACGGTTCCCTTCGCACCCGCTCCGTCTTGCAGTTATATTATCATTGTAATAGAATAGAGTACTAGAAGGAATAGAATAGGAATAATAGCAATTTTTGGATATGCTGAGAACTGTGCTCGTCTCCAACAGGGTGGGGAGGCCTGGGGAAGGGAGCGTGACAATGGAGCAGCATGCGGGGGGAAAAAAAAAAAGAGGTGACCAACTGTACGCACTAGCTAGACACACCACGGGAAATGGGAAGGGCTGGGGGGGCTGGGCACTGGGAAGGGAAGGGTACATCGGAACTTGGCAGCAGATGGGGGCTCGTTAGTCCAGTGCCGTGTAGGTGGCAAGTGAGGGGGCATAAAACACCGAAGAGGGGGTTGGGGGTTGAAGAGGAGGGGGTGTGGGGCGGACGTTCTTCCAACCATAAAAGGGACGACCTGAGTCCGCAGCCGGACTCGGACTGGTGAAGTCAGCACGGAGGAATACGAAAAAGCGACCCGGTGCTCATGCCCCAAGCAGCTTGTCAACTTGCAACTCACTGTAATTTAAATGAAAGCGTCGAAAAAAAAAACAACAAAAAAACAAACAAACGCGCGCTTGACTGTGATTGGTCGGTTGTAGCAGATCGTGAATAAATCTTGAACACGTTCGTCTCTATTCATGCGTCGGGTTCGACGTCCTCGCCTAGGTTCGCCGCGCGGCTCTCCCTCCTGTATCTGCTTTTATCCGAGTGTCGGGTGCCTCTCGTGTCTCGGGGCCGGACGGCCTCGGCGGCGACGGCTGCGGGAAATAGAAATATTGTCTAATATCCGGGGCGGGGGGGCCGGGCGAGGCCGGGCCGCACCACGGCGGTGGAGTAGGGGCAGGGCGCCGCGCCGGCACCCTGTAAAAAGTTATATCGGCGGTGATTTTTACGGTAATGGTCCCGGCGGCGCGCCCGCCCGTCTGCTAGAGGGGGCCGGCGAGATTTTTACCGATACCAATCTCGCGCGCCCGCGCTGACCCCCCATACACAAACTCGTACCTGCTGCATGCACTACAGCTTCCGTCCCGACAAATATTGGTACACGTCGGGAAGTTTCCCGCGGAATCTCGAATTTCTTGGGGAGTCACTCTCACACCACATACGTCAACCTCATAATTCAGCATACTGTTTTTTTTGGTTCTGGTTTTTATTACAAATAATGCTGGGCGCTTCTCCTTCACTGCACGCGACCCGTCGTGAAGCTCCTGGAAACGAGCACCTTGCTACCGAGCCTCGTGGAGTTGTTTTCTCGTGAAATAAGAAATGGTGGTTGGGGTGCTGGTCATTGTTAATTTGTTGCGAGGCCGACGAGTCAAGCCTGCTAGCCTGCTGTGCACCTTCTTGTGCTTGCTTATACTCCGTGTCGATCCGAGTGGAGCCGAGTTCTGCCACAACGCCACAACCTTGTTTTGTGCCTGGTGCGAGGGCAGCGCCGGCTCAGATGGGCTGGGTTGCACCAAGGGTGAGAACAGTGAGAGAAACGGAGTGAGCGAGAGAGAGAGCGTATTTTCTTTTACCGGCGCATACTGCCCTTGGTCTGGTAGAGGGCACATACCAGCGTTCGCTGCTCCACACAAATACTGTCATACTGTCTCAAGATGAGAATGTGCCGACTGAAATTTTCAAAACCGTAAGAGGTGTTAAATTTCAATCCAATTTACTATAATATAGGTCTGACAAAGATATCCGCGATGAAACGTAAGAAAAGTGAACAAATTAAGACAAAATTCTGATCAAAGCTTATCCGTTTCGATCAGTTTTTCTTTTTAAATCCGATTTCTATAATCACGCCTAATCTCAGCATGAATCGTGAAAAAAGTCACCAAATTTACATGGCTAGAATAGGGAAAATGTGGGGCCGTGCCCTGCATGCCGCCGTCCAACTACCCCCTCTCCCCCTTACGCTGCCGACCACCACCGCACGTCCATCATGTCCTGCCTCTCCCCCTCCCTCCACAATCAAGGGCTTTTATTTTTCTCCGCAGCCATCGTTACGTCGAGGGTGTCCACTCCAGAACTGTATCGACCCAGCGCCCGTTCATTAGGACCGCCGTTAAGTACGCTCTCTCTCTCTCTCTCTCTCTCTCTCTCTCTCCCTCTCTCTCTCTCTCTCTAGCATGCATCGAATGTTCGTTAATTTTCAAGTGGAGAGAGAGAGAGATGGAGGTGGATCAGAGTGTTCTTTTCTCGCAAGATACAGATGAACTACAGAGTCATGCGTTAGCCGCAGTGGCCATCTTATTATCACTCTACTCCTTCTCTCTTTAACGACACACACACTCCCTCTTTCACACACACACGAGCGCGCGCGAGTCCTCTTCGCGTACCTCACGCCGTGCCCGCTTGTCCCCGGAGGGCCGTAGCTCCGGGCCCAAGCTCCGGCTGTCTCCTCTGTTCCGGACCTCTTTTCGGACCCGGAGCTGGCCGTCCAGGCTTGTCCCTCGACAGTAGCGGGGCGGAGGAAAGGGGGGGTGGGGGTGCATCCCAGCTAAGAGGAGCCCCTCCCCTTCCTCTCTATCTCTCTATCTCCTCCCTTTCTCTCCCTCTCGCTTTCTCTGTTGAA
>NW_026267131.1:531958-532352 GCF_000697945.3 Frankliniella occidentalis | reverse complement strand
GGGGGGGGGGATCGGTCAGGGGAATGCGAGAATAAGTGGTCGTGGTGGTTGAAGGCAAGATCCCTTCCCCCACTCCTTCTCCTCCTCCCCCTCTTATTTCCTATCCCCTGGGAGATGACTTGCCCTGCACTTTGCCCTCATGACGGTATCTGAGAAGGGAGAGGGAGAGAGGGAGGGTGAGTGAGAGATTTGGCCCATCCGAAAGGTCCGCGCACTAATTTCGGAACTCGAAGCCGACGTACAGCAACTATAGCATTCTCAATGTTACTGAACCGCGAAAGACTGTGTGCGAGGGCAACTTTGTCTCTACCTGACCATACGCGCCACGCGAAACCAAACCACGTCCCCTGAGAGCTATAACATTTACGTGCCACACTCCTTATCTAGTGTGCGT
>NW_026267131.1:524304-524783 GCF_000697945.3 Frankliniella occidentalis | reverse complement strand
GTTTTGCGCGCTCCTCAGTCGATGCGGAGGTGGAGGGGGTGTTTGGTTTTGTTTCGCCGCGCGCAGTGACTGGCAGGCAGGCGGAGGTGAGGGGGATGGGGGTGGAGGGGACAGCGCAGCCAGCACGCCACGATCGGCTCGCTCGAAGATTTCGCACGCAAACCCGGCGAGCGCTCTTCATTTGTGCGTGGCGACGGCCTCAGGGGGTCGGCCCCGGGGCCGGAGGCGTTGGCAGGAGTAACGCGAAAGGTTTAGGATCAAACGGCCAAACGCGCCGCATTTTTATTTTGTTTGAAAAAGGGTATGCGGCTGGACCATAGCCACGTGTTTCCTGTTGGTGTCCGTTGTGCCTTTTCGAGGCATGTTTGTTCGGTCCGCCCACATCAGCCGAACATGGTCGGCGCGGTAATCGCCGGACGGTAAAACTCGTTGCGCGGCTGTCAGGGGCACACCCCGCCACGCCCCGCCGCGCCCCGCCC
>NW_026267131.1:513999-518739 GCF_000697945.3 Frankliniella occidentalis | reverse complement strand
CCCGCCCGACACCACCGTGACATCCTCGTTCTCATGCGCCGCTTCCTTGTTGCAGGTGGTCGGCGCTGGAGCGCTGCGCGACGCGGTTCTCCACACCCGGAGGGGCTCCGACGCGGCCGCCAACGTGGTCGCCGTCGACGCCCTCGAGGACGAGGACGACGACAGCGGCGGGCGCATCCTGGCGTCGGCGGCCGAGGAGGACGGGCCGCGGGACGACGCCGGCGTCGACGAAGCCGTGCCCGCCTACCTGCTCGAGCTGCTGCAGAACCACCGCAACCGGCAGCACCTCGAGGAGGACTTCGGCTACCACGACGACTACCGGGAGCGCTACGACGGCTTCGACACGCCGCCGCCCTTCCGCCAGCGCCACAAGCGCGCCAACAAGAAGCCGCAGCGTGAGGTGCGCGCCAGCGACCTGGAGATCTCCGAGGAGGAGGCCTTCTCCACCAGGGTGTTCGTGACCACGCCGCGGCGCCAGCGGTAGCGGCGCGCCCCGCGCGTCTCCGCCTGGCACTAGCGGCCGCGGCGTCACCGCGCCATCACAGCCCCCACCAGCTTCTGCGACTTCAACATGACGCTTCGAACATTTGTCGACGATTGTCGCATGCAGCCGTCGTCAAATGGTTTGATTCATTTTGAATGTTTATTTAAGCTTGCGGGGCTGCCATTTTGTTCACTTGTTCTGAAGCAAAACACTTAAAAGTCTTTTTGCAAGGCTTGAGTTGGCGTTTAGAGCCTTATTCGGAGTAAAACAACATAAGAAGAGAAATGTAACGGATGATTTAATACAGTGCTTGGAGTTCACTGTAAGACTGGGGATTGTCAGCCGCCGGGTTGTCCCGAGCTTTTGATAGCGATGTGATGTGCTGTTCATTTAAGTAAATATTTTTATTACTACCTTGTCTGATCCAAGCTTGAACTGTTCTGGGGAGAGGTAAGATAGTTAAGTATTTTTTCAAGTGTGTAGGCCGTGAATTTAATAAAGTGATACTATGACGGAACATATGTGTCTATTTTCTAACTGTATATAATTGTTAACTACGTAGCTTTTATTTGCTTTACAGTTAAACCTTTGTTTTTATTTGCTTGAACAATAAGTTGTGACAAATTGCAAAGCTTTCGGAATTCCGAATACCCACGGTTATGGTAAATATTCACAACCCATCCGGATCTTGCCTCAGTATGCTAAATGTGTGTTAAAATCCTAGTTGTCATAAGGTATTTTTTATATAACAAAAAAAGTATAGCTAGAAGAAATTTGTAATTACATGTAAATAAAGTTTAAAATAAACAGTTCTGATTTGATGTATTGCTGCCACTCATTCCTTTAAAACAAAGAATGACGACTGTGCAAGTCAAAACCGAAGGCATGGGGGTGGTAGGGAAACATGATGTCATGGGCCTCCTCTTTACTACGACATGTGCATGTAACGATCTGGACAATCGGTTCCCACATGCCACGCGGTGGCCACAGCCCAGGGCACGGCGCGTCGTCCGCTCCGCCCCCAGATCAAAGCGGCGGCGGCCAGCGCCGCCCCCGCCGCCCCCGCCGCTGCTTACAGTACTAAGCCGCCCGGTTGTGCTGGGCATCATGCGCCGACTGCTAAAGCATTCATTACGTGCAGCGGCCTCTGAAATTGGCTGCTGCATTTTACAAACAAGCGCTATTAGGGAAGGGCTAGGGTTAGGACCCCCCCCCCCCCCTACCACATCCTGGTGGGTGCCGGCTTCACTTTTGGCGCCAAAGCGAATGCAATTTGAAGCGCGCGACGTCAAACAGGCGCTCCCCTGCTCTGGGTGGGTAATTACACGGGCTCTCTGTGTGTGCGAGAGAGATGGCTTTGCAGAGGGACTGCGACTGGACAGTATGTGTGTGTGTGTGTGTGTGAGAGAGAGAGAGAGAGAGAGAGGGGGGGGGGGTACGCGTTTTGGGCCGCTGCCGCAGGGAAGGTCGACGGCCTAGCCGCCATACGAGGCACGATGCTCGCTTAAAACGTCCTTATCATCAAGTTTGACTCGCAGCGCAGCTGTACTTCAGACACACAAGTAGAGTAGTAGCAAAGAAAGACAGAGAGAAGGAGAAGGGAGGAAGCGAGAGAGAGAGAGAGAGAGAAAAAGAGATGTTGGGAAAGTCCGCCGTTTTGCGCGCTCCTCAGTCGATGCGGAGGTGGAGTGGCCGGGCCGGAGGCGGTTCAACGCAAATCCATCATCTCTCCTCCCTCCCCATCCTCGGTAAAGGGGGGGGGGGGGAGGCAGCCGGCACACTCCCAACCCTTCCAGCTGTATCAGCCATTTGCTAATTGGGAGTAAGCGCCGATCGGCTGCGAAATATGAGCTTCGGTGCGTCCCGTGACAAACGGCAGTAATTGCACGGCGAGTCGAGTCCGCGCGCCTGGAGGGGATTTACAGGCGAGGCTGAGGTGCTCCCGCCGTCCACTCGTGAGGGGCGGCGTGAGTCAGCCACTCCACAGAAAACAGCGTAATAACGCATGTTATCACTAGATGATAACGCAGTGCACATTTCAGTTTTTGTGCAATATTATCTAAACGAGCTCTGAGATTTAATTTTCGAGAGCACCATCGGATTTCCCGCGAAAATTCCGACCAAACAAGCCTACATGTGATAGGGTTCGGAGTTCAAATAATAATACGGAATAAGACGTGTTCTTAGAGAACCTTTGTTTAGAACCCTATCACATGTAGGCTCATTTGATCGGAAATGTTACGGGAAATTCAATAGTGCCTTCAAAAATTAAATTTCAGCGCTCGTTTAGAAAATATTCCACAAAAACTGAAACGCTGGTTTCAGTGTCGAGCGGCAACTGTAAAATAATGAGTTTTTATACTCACGAAGTTATTTAAATAAAAAAATTCACACGATTGTGGGTGAGCGACAAAATATTCACACACTTGTAGGTGAGCGAAAACAAATTCATACACTATGCCAACATTAATTTTCAAAATTAAGCAAGCGGGAAAGAAAAAAAAAGTCTGCCTCACCCGTATCGGCGACGGGCCCCGCGCAGCTAATGAAAGCTACTTAAACGGATTGGAGAGGAATGTGGTTGTTGGACTTACGGGTGTCGCAAGGTGAGCAAGACTGAAACCCAGATTCAGAGGCCTTACCATCAGGGGTACGCGGGATTCGAACCCACAACCCCGAGCGCCGAGTCAATTCGACAGTTACAGTGACCCTGCCACCAGAGCTACCCAGCCAACGGAGGTGAGCCGTGTTCCAATTCTACTTGAACTTCAGGTCGGCCCTGAGGCCTTACACTAACACTAAGCGGAAAGCGAAAAATGTTGCCAAGCCTGGAGTCGAACCTTCGACCTGTGACGCTCTGGGCGGGTGCTCTACCGACTGGGCCATGGAGGCGAGATAAAGGTAGTCGTATCAGGCGACGCGCCATTCTACGCCGTCGCTGAAGCCGAAAAAAAAAAAAATGTGCTGAGGATTTTTTTTTAAAGCAAGATACACTTTCGATGTCAAACTCAACTAGACGTCAATTGGTGTGCAAATATCAGACGTTTTGTTTACGTTTTTATAACTACACTGAAAAAACAAAGGTGCTATCTAATGCCTTTTAAAGGCGTTAGTGAAATAGTGCCTCTAGAAAGGTGCTGCTGCCCCCCAAAGGTGCTCTTTTTGGCACAAATCGTTCCTCTACAAAGGCACTAGTGCAGCAGCACCCCTTAAAATTCAATAGCACCCTTAAAAGGGTGCTTTTGTTTTTCCAGTGTAGTGTTCAATATTTGCACACTACTAAGTGTGCGGCTCAGTTAAACACCGTGTCATGTGCAAAACTATCAGTTACACACTTAAAGGTGCAATATTTGCACACTTGTTTTACCAGTGTGGACTTGATCCGGGACGGCGATCGGTGGCGCCGCCACACGTCCGGGTGAAGGGCCTTCGGGTGCCGGCTGGGCGGACCCGGGCCCGTCGCCGATACGGGTGAGGCACTTTTTTTTTCTTTCCCGCTTGCTTAATATTCAAAATTAATGGAGGTGAGTAAACCTGTCCAACGGTATGAATTTTTAATCGCTCACGCACAAGTGTGTGAATATCTTGTCGCTCACCTACAAGCATTTGAATTTTTCCACCTACCTGCAGGTGTGCGACAATCGTACACTTGGATTGCCTGTGCATTTTCGACTAATTCGCAACTTTAGATATTCACGTTACAAGCGAAAATTAATACTTAACGTTATTCAGTTGATATTCATTAGTATTCACAATGATTATTTACTTACATAATCAGCAATCTTTTAAATTATTCAGTAAAATTTTAACTATTTATGAATATTCGTTTATGTTCACAAAAATCACGAATATGCAACTTCTAAACATTTTCACAGTACACGTAATTCCCGATTTGTGGACCCTTCGATCCGAGGTTTCAGCAGATCGCAACTGGAGATGGGTCGTACCGAGAAACGACCGCTCATTCACATCCTCCTACTTTTTCTCCCCCCCCCCCTCCCCCCCTCCGTTTTGGGCCGCTGCCGCAGGGAAGGTCGACGGCCTAGCCGCCATACGAGGCACGATGCTCGCTTAAAACGTCCTTATCATCAAGTTTGACTCGCAGCGCAGCTGTACTTCAGACACACAAGTAGAGTAGTAGCAAAGAAAGACAGAGAGAAGGAGAAGGGAGGAAGCGAGAGAGAGAGAGAGAGAGAAAAAGAGATGTTGGGAAAGTCCGCCGTTTTGCGCGCTCCTCAGTCGATGCGGAGGTGGAG